>NC_139026.1:49117183-49513656 GCF_964662115.1 Mustela nivalis
ACACCTTCACTTCCCCTTGCCTGGACTGTTACAATAGGTTTCTAACAATCTCCCCCCACCCTCCTTCCGTCCCCTCTTTATATGGCAACATGATGATTTTTCTAAAACTCCAGTCTGTGGCCATTCATTGGTTACAAGATCAAATACTAACTCCTTAACCTGCCCTTCTGTTGCTTTGTCCTTGCCAACTTCTCCGTTCTCATCTCACTTGTTTTGCACATGTACCACACTGAACTAATGACCGGAGGCTTCTGGGCATTGGTGCTGGTTGCTTCTACTGTGGGAAAGCTTTTCTTTTCTGAAAGTATACCAAGTGCACATCAGTGATGGGCTTAGCCATCTTCTTTCTGAAGCCTTGCTTGACCCACTGAAGTAGGGTCAATTACTTCCTTTTTGTTTATTCTCCTTAGGTCTTAAATACCTAAATTAATGCAACTCCTCTCTGAATCTCCCTCTGCCTTACTTTTTAGTGTGAGATTCTAAAATTAAAAAGAATTTTTTATTGAAGTGTAGTTGACATGCAATGTCAACTAGTTTCAGGTAGACAACATAGTGATTCAATATTTATATGGATTATGAAGAGATCACCGTGATACAAGTAGCTACCATCTGTCACTGTGCAAAACCATTGCATATTAACAATATTTCCTATGCTGCACATTATATCCTTGTGTCTTATTTATACTAGAGCTGGAAGTTTGTACCTTTTAAACTCCTTCATCTGTCTCACCCTTGCTGTCTAATCCCCTTCTCTCCACCTTCTGGCAATCACCAGATTGTTTTCTGTATCTGTGAGTCTGTTTCTTTTTGTTCATTTGTTTTGTTTCTCACCTTCCACATATAAGTGAAATCATGCAATTTGTCTTTCTCTGTCTGACTTATTTTGCTAAGCATAATACCCTCTAGGTCCATCAAGGTTGCTACAAATGGCAAAATCCCATCCCTTTTATGGCTGAATAGTATTCCATTTAATACACACACACACACACACACACACACACCTTATGTTGCTTCCATATCTTGGCTATTATAAATAATGCTACAATGAATATAGAGGTACATAGATCTTTTTGAATTCGTGTTTTTATTTTCTTTGGGTAAATACCCCGAAGTAGAATTCCTGGATCATATGGTAGTTCTGTTTTTAATTTTTTGAGAAAACCTCATACTGCTTTCCATAGCAGCTACACTGTTTTTCACTCCAGTAGTGCACAAGTGGTCTCTTTTCTCCACATCCTTGCCAACAGTTGTTATTTCTTGTTCTTTTTAAATTCTAGTTGTTCTCACAGGCATGAGGTAATATCTCATTGTAGTTTTGATTTGCGTTTTCTTGAAGATTAATGATGATGAACATCTTTTCACATATCTGTTAGTCATCTGTATGTCTTCTTTGGACAAATGTCTATTCAAGTCCTCTGCCCATTTTTAACAAAAGATTTATTTATTCATTTGAGAGAGAGAGAAAAAGCATGCATGAACAAGGTGGAGGGGCTGAGGGAAGGGAAGAGAGAGTCTTATGTAGACTGAGTCTGCCCTGAGGCTGCCGGACTTATGTAGACTCTGCCCTGAGTCTGCCAGATGCAGGGCTTGATCTCATGACCCTGGGATCATGACCTGAGCCAAAACCAAGAGTCTAATATACTACCCTGACATGGCCCTCCCTCTGCTCATTTTTAATTAAATAGTTTTTTAAAAAAATATTGTATTATGTGAGTTCTTATGTATCTTGGATATTAACCTCTTGATTATTCCTTAACATGTGCAAGCTCTTCAGTTTTGTATAGTCCCAATTATTCAGTTTTGCTTTTGTTTCCCTTGCCTGAGAAGACAGCACCAGCAAAATATGGCTGAGGCTGATGTCCAAGAGCTTACTGTCTGTATTTTGTTCTAGGGATTTTATGGTGTCCGGTCTTATATGTAAGTGCTGAATCCATTTTGAGTTCATTTTGTATATAATCCCATTTCGTTCTTTTGCTTGTTGTCCAGTTTCCCCAACACCACTTACTAAGCAGACTCTCTTCCCCATTGTATGTTTCTGACTTCTTTGTTGAAGACCGTGCAAATGTGGGTTTATTTCTGGACCCTCTGTTCTGCTCTGTTGATGTGTGTGTCTGTTTTTGTGCCAGTACCATAGTGTTTTGATTACTGTAACATTGTTCTGTAGTTTTAAATCAGGGAGCTGGATACCTTCAGCTTTGTTCTTTCTCAATGTTGTTTTGGCGACTTGGGATCTTTTGTGGCTCCATACTAATTTTAGAATTATTCGTTTTAGTTCTGTGAAAAATGCCACTGGTATTTCGATAGGGGTTGCCTTGAATCTGCAGATTTCTTTAAGTATGGACATTTTAACAATATTTATTCTTCCAGTCCATTTCATCAGTGTCATAATTTTCAGTGTGCACGTCTTTCATCTTCTTGGTTAAATTTATTCCTGTGCTTTTGTTTTTGTTTTTTGCTACACTTGTAAATGGAATTATTTTCATAACTTCTTTTTCTTTACTTGATTATTAGCATATAGAAATGCAACAGATTTATGAATACTAATTTGTATCCTAACAGTTTTTACGGTGGCGTCATTAAGGTTTCCTGTCTACAGTATCGTGTCATCGGCAAATAGTGACAGCTTTACTTCTCCTTTTCCAGTTTGGCTGCCTTTTCCTTCTTCTTTTTTTTCTTGTCTGATTGCTGTGGCTGGTCTTCCAATACTGTGTTGAGTGAAAGTTCTGAGAGTGGGCCTTGTGGTCGCATTCGTGATTGTAGAGGAAGAGCCTTCAGCTTTTTACCTAGTGTGAGATTTTAAAGATTAGAACAACGTCCCATTTACCTTTGCACTCTGCTGGCTTGGTATGGCTCATGGTAGGTACTCAGTAAATATGTGTTAAATTAATTTGAATGAGAGAATAAAGGTATTACTAACTTCTTCTGGGAAAGGGAAGAGGCATGAGTAGTGACTCTGGAGAGGTAAATGGAAATGACAGAGGAGTGATTCAGTGCACAATGGAAAGTATCTTATAGTAGGTTGTTTGACAGCAATTATCATTTGGATAAAAGCATACATTTCCTCCTCTGTCACCCCCATTTGAAAGATGGGCTTTGAAGAGAAAAACAGCGTGAACGCACCCTTTCTTTATTCCTTTTCTTCTTCTTCTTTTTTTTTTTTTCTTTTGCAAAAGCAGTGTGCTGTTTGATGGCTGAGCTTCCTAACTGTGAGGGATAAACATTCTCCTCTTCAAATGAGCTAATCATCGCTCATCCTCCAGGCGGGGTAACCTGCTGCCCGCTGACAAATGAGGCCTATTAATGATATCACTAATTCCAAGTCTGTAAATGTAAACACAAGGGAAGGAGGACCCCAAGTACTGGTGCTGGCCATGAATCCATATTATTAATGGAGGCATTTTTATCAATGCCAGTCTCTCATCCTTCTAGTGAAAGGGTTCTCACTATTTCATTGTTTACAAGTGAAAAGGTATGTGTGTTTAAAAACAGAGATTCACGAGCAGAAACAAAAATGTTGTATTTGCTGTATTTTCTCTCCGTATTTAGGAAAATCAATGTGGGGGAGGGTGATGGGGGGGAATTCTTCTAACGACATTCCTATTCCAGGAACTATGGCCTATTTTAAAAGATGTATTGAAGAGCACGCTAATGTAATTGCCACTGCGTCACTGCCTGAAAGCTCCCATTAACTAGTAGCAGGCTTATAGGGCCATGAATAAAGACCCAAGAAGTCTGGCATGGTGGGGAGGGGGGCAGGTGTCTTCTGGGAGGAAGTGAGGTTGTGGGGCTCTTCTAAGCATTTAGAAAGGTTGGGTTTTGTGTGACGTTGTTATCTATAAGAAACACTTATTCATAATATCCTAAATGGATGCAGAGATCTTAGGCACATCAGGATGCTAAAACAATCATGCCATATTTGTTATTACATGAAGGGCCTTAACCCCTTACTAGTAGTAGTGGCAGACTTAGATAAAAGGCCTGTTTGTCTCCATACATACAGTCCAGCCGATTGCATGCTTCTTCTAAACTGGTATAAATCATCCACATTCTTCAAATACTATTTTGAGGCAAATACAATGGAGAATAAAATATAAACACTGCTGGCTGCTAACTTGGCTATCACTAATTGCTACTTAACTCAACCTTAATTTTTCCTTGATCCTCAGGAAGTTCTTTAATTTCATTTCCCCCTTGGGATTGTGAGCCCTTATCTTGCTTTATCTTGTATCCATATTAATTCAGAGTCACTATCTCCTCATGCACATATGAAACTGTTGGTAAGGAGTGAAAGGCCACTGCATCCTGATTTTATGGTGGCACTGCAGTGTAAGGCTCTGGGTTTGCCTAAGAGCAGATAAACAGTAAATGAAAGACGGCTTGTGTAGAATCTCTCTCCTTATTTCTGGGCTAGAGATTTTCTTGGACACTTTGCCACAACTAGTTAAGTACTCACTGCCCCTGGCTCCAATTTGCTCTATTAACAGAGCTCAGTTTGCAGTAAATCGTGTTCTTACTGAGTTCTGCAGTTCTACAAGGAAAATAAAAATTTTCCATCAACAGATGATACAGTTTTTAAACTGAGATATTCATTAGTTTCAAGGAAAGCTAGAAGGAAGAATGTAGTAAGTGTTCATCTGGAAGCAAGGATATCAGGTAAAGTTCAAGAAGCCTCTTTGTAAAATAGCCCGGGTCTCTGTAGGAAATTCTAGATTGCATTTTATGTATTCCTGACCTCGAGCCCAAAGTGAAGCATGAGGCACTGTGCTCCTGACTTTGGGTCTATCCGTGTCTGACATTTGAATCAATTACCACAGGAAACTGTAAAATCTCTTTCTCTGGAGATATTTCAAACTGAGGTGAATAATTTCAGAAGGGACTGGGCCACAGCTTGAAGATGAACTCCATGACCTCTTGATATTTTCTAAGCATGAAACTTATTCAGTAGGAATGTCTGGGTCTTAAGTGTACACAAAGCAGGTCTCGGAGGTAACTTGTCTCAATTCACAGCTTGTCCTGATCTTCTGCAGAGGCTAACGTTTTCTCCAGTTATTACTCCGGTAAAACAAGGAGTGATACAGAAAGACTGAGGAAAGTCTAAATTGTAACTCAAAGTCATTAATAGATAAGAATAATGGTTAAAAATACGTACTTTAGTTCAGAGACTTTGCCAAGCAGTAGACCTGTGTTAGCTCTTTTCGTTTTCACTGTGGCCAGTGTGATAGGTGCTGTTGTCCTGGTTTCACAGGGAAGGAAACTGAGGCTGCAAGAGGTAACTTGGTAAGTAAGACGTAAAGATAGATTTTATAGCATGCTCCTTCCAAGAGCAAGGCCTCCTTGGTGCAAAAATCTAGAAAGAGCATGTCTTAGACTGACCTAGGTGCAGACCTCAGTGCTACCATTTTCCAGCTGTGTGACCTCAGTTCTTTGGTTTCTCGAAATCTTGGTTTATAAAACTGCAAATGGAGGATAAAATGCCTGCTTTGAAATGTTATTTGTAAGCACACGCATAGAGCATAAACTCTTAGCCGTTATAACTTTGAAACATGTCCAGGGAACCTGGTTGGGTCAGCGTATGACATTTTGAAAGGACCTTGGTCAGTTCTACCTTTAAACTTAGGGTGACCAAGTCAATTCATTCTTCCTCTTCTCATTCTTGAGAGAAATTGCTAGTGTAAGATATCTTTAAGTCCTTGAAAATATCAATAGCATTAACATAATGCTAGTGTGAATAAATCAACATGAACTAATCAGCATTCCTGGAAAAATAGAGCCAAGTGTCACCTTGTAGAGGGGAAAGCCGCAGTTCCCTGTGCTTGTAGGAACCTGATGAAGTGGGCAGCTCCCATGTGGCTGGTGGGACCGAGATTCCCAAGTTACTTCCTTGGACAGAGAGCTTCGGGTGGTTTCTGAGGCTGCTGACCAGGGACCTGGGACGGCGGTGGGAGGGCAAGAGGGAAAGCAGGGCAGACCTGCTTCCACCTGCCACCCCCGGTCACATTTCAGCAGAGCAAAATTCCTTTGATTTCTTTTGTATATTGACGATTCCATGTAAGATTTTGAAAAATAATTCTATTTTTTTAAAAGTTTGAAAATCATGCTTTAGAGTCTGTATAAAGTACTTCAAATAGGTTTATAAAGTGAGTACTAGTAAGTAGTGGTGAACAAAGGTGGTCATTATTTCCAGCCTACTGCACAGGTATGGGGAAAGTAGGGGACAGCCTTCTCTGAAATGGTAAAGATTGTTCAATCAGCGGCTGAACATCAGACCCTTTGTTGACCACCACCATGGGCAAGGACACTTCTAAGAGGCATTATAGGAGCAACCGCAAACAAAAATAAAAACAAGTGAAATCCCTTTCCTCAATGAGGTTCCCATCTAGCAAATGAAATATAAAACACACCGTGACAACAACCCGAATTTCTGAGTAGGAGACAAGTAACACTGAGCTCTTCCATGCAGAGAAGCCCTTCGAGGCAGAAGGATAGACTAGCAGGGTGCAGAAGACTCTCCTGGAAGGCTTCCTCCCTGGGGAATCATTGGAGCTGACCTTTGGAGGAAAGCCATTCCTTCCTCACTTTAAGGGTTTTTTGTTGTTGCTGCTGCTGGATAGAATTTAATACATTTTGGTTTTTTCTTTTCAGCGACTTTATTTTCATTGAATAGGGGCAGGGCATAGAGTTCTCTGGTTGGCATTTTAAATCTCCAACCCCAGAAGCATCAGAAATAGAAGAACGGAGGACTCAGGTGCAATTACCATAAAACAACATTTTGCTAAGTTTTCATTTTCATCAGCCACATTCTCGACAAGTACTTGGGGATTATATAAGCTCTGTATATTAGTGGAAGGCTTAATTCCTTAATTCCTAATCAGGATTTTTATCCCATAGACCCAGGATGCTTTTTTCACATTTTAAAATACAGTTTTGTTCCTTGAAAAGGGGAAAAAAGGCCATGTGTGAGTCGTCTGGAGGGCCTCCTCATCTCTTTATTGCAACAGCAGCCCCGGCAGGAGAGTGACGGCTGACATGGGCTGCCTGCTGATTCCTGGCAACAGTCCTCCCAGGCAACTGGGGACGTCGATGCCAGTATTGTGTCCATTTTGCAGATGAGGAAACAGAGGGTAAAGACGGTAAATGCCTTCCCGAAGGTCTCAGAGGTAGCAATTAGAAGAGCGGAATAGCAACCGGACGAATGTCAGAACCCAAAGATCTTCCTCCTTACGAATCCCGAAAAATAAGGATGGAGGCCCTTCTCCAGCCAGGAGTTCCCCAGGAGAAAAGGCAGCTAGTGCCCTTTGAACTCAATAGTATGATCATATATAGTATAAGCAGACTCTGTGTTTAACTTCTTCTGCGTTGTGTGTAAAGTCCCACAGAGAGAGACAATAATTATGTGTAACAGATCTTTGTTCAATGACTTATAAAGCAAAAATCGTGATAATGTGGAAAACATTCACTTCCGAACTGACCCCTTTCAAAAAGTTTGTCCTGAGGAGCACTCTTCCTCCTGCACTGACCCTTCACCTCCGTCTCTCGTCTTTCAGTCAGCCTCCCTTCCTTGTTAAGGATCCACAAATACATGCGGTTACTTCTGACTCTTCCTGACAATGAAGAGTAATGTAAATTTCAAAATCGTGCCAAAAACTCAGTTTCTTGAGACTGCTAGGGGGATGTGGCTCAAACCTAAAGATAGACTTGGACTAGTTAAAAATTGAAGATGAAAAATAGACAATAGCGTCAATGTGGGTGCTTCTAAAAATACTGATTTCTGTATCGAGGGATTAAGAGAGGCCTTTGAGAACACTAATAAAGATCTTAAAACCTTTTACAAAAAATGACCTTTCTTCAGGGGCACGCGGGTGGCTCAGCTGGTTAGCTGTCTGACTTGATTTCAGCTCAGATCATGAGCTCTGGGTTGTGAGGCCTGGGCATGGAGCCCGCTTGAGATTTTCTCTCTCCCTCTCCCTCCGCACCTATCTCACCCCCCTCTCCCCTTACTCAGGTGCCCTCTCTCTCTCTCTCTCTCTCAAAAAAAAAAAAAAAAAAAAAAGACTTTTTTTTTTTTCTTTTCAGGCTGGGCTATGAAAGTCCAATTTGAAGTGAAGGTTTTAAATTCGGTGTCGTATAATGTACTGTCATACAAATTCCCCGTAAAATGTTTTAAGTTATGCATCCTCCCCAAACAATTAAAGTCAACACTTGGTACTTTTTTTGGGGGGAGGGGGGTTCATTTTTCGAGCCTTCTTATTTCTACTCTAGACTATGAAATTTCGCTTGTTAAGTAGGTTCTCTTTGGGTGGCCTTTAAAGTACCAATTATCCTTGAATAATGAGTCCCCTTGTGCTTCCTGGAGACAATGCACAGTTACTTTATTCTGATGAGTTGAAGGGGGACCTGGACAACCGCTTGTCCAGATTATGCAAGGGGGATCCAGCGTACTGGGGAGGGGGTAGTGTGTGGACTTCATGACCTTGGAGGCCACTTGCAATGCCGAAGACTGGTGGAATCCTCTGAGGTCCATCAGATCAAAAAGGCTCCCTAAAAACTCAGAGGCGTGCCCTAAGTGCTGGCCGTCATTCATGGGAGGCAGTTCTCGTGTCGCAGACGCCTGGTTACCTGGGTCTGGAGCTCCAACAGCACGTGCTGTTCTGCATTCATCTTTCTGTTCACTATTTTACATTGCCTTTTTCAAACCCAAAACCACCTCTTTGAGAGCACCTTTCAACTAGTAGCTCTTGCTCTTTACTTCCTGCCTCAGGGTGGAGTGTGTGTGTGTGTGTGTATGTGTGTGTGTCTGATTTTTTTGGGTGATGATGAAAATACCTTATTCCTGCATCTCAGCGTTTAGAAATTGTGTCCCACCCATCTTTTTTAAAATCCTGGCAGAATCCAGGCACCTCTGCCATGGTTACATTATGGAAATCATTGCTAATGTGATTAAGATTTGCAAACTTGTCAGGCTTGCACCCAGAATGAAACATTAGGTTCTTATGACAGCTGCAGCCCACTTCTATCTACTCTCCTGGCAAGAACAGACCTTTCAGCAGAATGAGAACTGGTTCTACCGGGGAATTATCAGACTCCCCGTTTCAGAGCAAAGGATGGAATTGCATTTTCTTGTTTATGTATTGTCCAACTGATGAGAAATTTCATTCACACATGGCAGTAAAAAGCACATAGAAGGCCAGGAAGGGAGGGTGGCTTGTGCTGTCTCCCCAAAATCCTTTCAGAATTCTTTCCCCAGAGTCCGGCACCCCATTAAGGCTGTAAGTTGGTATTCTGAGTCTTAGATACAGGAGAGCATTTGTACAGAGAGATGGTTCCCCAGTGTTAAGGTGCTGCTTACTCAGTAAATAGTTGATTTCCAGTGCTGTTGCTTTTAAACATCTCTAATTTTTTGGTCAAAGAACACAATCTTAATTTGTCTGCTGCCCAGATAGATAGATATGGTTGTTAGATGCCTGTGTATGTACTAAATACTGATGGGAGAAAAAATGAATCTTAATGGAGGTATAATTTTCTTATAAACCAATACTTTAGCAAGAAAAGCTTTAAATGATCATTGATCATTTTTATCGTGAGCATGTTAATGTGCAGAGCACTTCACTAGACATTATTAGGTAATTAACCAAATAGAAATCAAGAGATCTCCATCTTCAAGGAATTTTAATTACCCCAAATGAAAACAAAGGCAGCAACTTGAGAACCATTTACCAACACATACCAAAGAACACATAATTGTAAACAACAAGTCTTGGTGATACTCTCTTAATTTCCTTAGAAATTTTTATATTTGCAGTATTTACATGTCTGAGGGTATAGAATGAGATAGTTGTAGAATTTTAGAGCTGCCAAATGTGTATACCTTCATATTGTTCAGTCCCCTCATGTTACCGTTGACAAAACAAGTCTAGAGAGCTGAAGTCATTTGCCCAAGGTCATGCGCTGGGTCAGAAAGTTCTGCTGGAACTAGTCACCAGGTCTATTTTCAACAGACCTCTTTTTGCATCACTAGCTTTGGCTTTACAAGTGAAATGGCATATAGCCCTTTGGAACCTTTCACAGGTATGCTGAAAAAGTGAAATATTTTGTTAGCCATAAAGCATTATGGGTGAAAATAAGACAATTATGTCACAGTATTGCTTCTGGACTTTTGTTACATCACTTACAGTCAAATTAATTTCTTCCTGGCCCACCTAGATGTTTCAACTGTGTGATGCTCTGTGAACATGAAGTATCGGAAAAGAAAAGGAGCCATTAATTAGATGCTGTGTGCATATACGTACAAGTCTTAAAAGTGGCACCGTCACTTTGTCAAGTTCTCTCTCTTAGGTGAGGTAAAGCATGCGCATTGTCCGGGAGTTCTTCCTGGAGTGAATGTGCTTGGCCGGGAGTGATGGGTTTACAACTCCTGTTAGATCACAATGGATCGCAACAGAACCTCCCTTTTTGGTTCCATGATGGAATGTCCGTGGAAGTTCCCCTCATTCCCATGGGGATCTACGTCCCATGTTCAGTCTGACTCATTTCCACGAGAAGTCATCTATTTCCACAAGACTGCTTTGGAAGACGGGTGACGGGAATGATCTCAGTGTTTTTTTCCCAAAGCCCAGCGGAATGAATAGGTGTGAGAGATTTTTCTAATTACCATTGTCTTCATTCCCCTAGGAAGACTGGTTAGCAGCAATAAAAATTAAAACATAACGTAGGCTAAATTGTATTGACAAGGGTAATATTTTTATTTCTGTATGCCGATAGTTGTTTCACTTTTTTCTCAACCTATGTTAGAAAATTACAAATGTAATCTGAACAAATACTCCTGGTTTCTTATGTCATAAAGCAAGAAATTAAGGGAACGGCAAATAATTCATGTTATGGTGCTTCTGAAGTAAGGATTTATGGTACCTATGAAGAAAAAAAAAAATCACTGACCGTTATTTACCTTTAACTTTCTATATTCTGGCTGAGATGCAAAATCTTTAGTCCTATTTTTATAGTACTCATTATCTTATGATAAATTTTAAAAGCAATGTCAAGTAAAAGTTCATTTTACTCCACCTCTACCAGGTTCAGAATGTTACCTGTAAGTGCTAGAATAAGATTAGGTTGAATTTTGACAGTGAATATTAAAGATTATCAATTTGACAATTTTTTGTACGTAAATCTCGAAAACTACCTTACACTGGCATTCTAAAGAACAGTTTCAATATAGCAGTGTGTGTTATTTAAAAGCTTCCTTTACTAAATGTTTTGCAGTGCCCAGCCCAATGTGGGGCTTGATCCCAGAACCTTGAGATCATGACGTGAGCTGAAGGTGCCCCTAATTCATGTTTTTGTTGTTGTTTTACCATAATTGCTCTGTGAAACAAATAACCTAAGAATTATATAGTATAATTACTTAAAAGAAACATTTGAAAGGTTGATTACTTAACAATTAAAAATATTGATGTTTCTTATTACAATTTGACATAATTACCACCTTATGTTATACATTGCTGTAGTTGATTTTTGTAAAAACTTTCACCAGCTAAGCTCATTGATTGAAAGGATTACTTGTAATCCTAGCTTTAAAATTACTAAAACACAGTTTTGTTATATACATAACAGTTTGGGTGTTACCTACAAAACCCAAAAATCTAACGGAGGCAGATGTGGTGACTGAGGTAGCCAAGCCTCGAGCTTTCTCTACCAATCCATCTGGAAACAGCAGGCAAAAATTAAAAATTAAAAATTAATTCTTTCCAACACACTAAACTAAATCTGTGTAAAAGACATTTAACTAAATTGGTACCATTTATACCTCTGAAGTTACTAAAGCCTTAAAATGCACTAAGAGTTTTGAGAAACCTTTTGTGAGGACTTGGAGGACTTGGAACAAGTAACAGAGGACTGAGGCTCTGGTGTGTTTTTACTCAGAAGTGATTCTGTAGAGTCATAGAATGGCAGATAACTTTAACAACTTAAGCATCAGGGCAGTGGCACCAAAGTGGACTAGTAGTCATTTATATTCTTCACTATCACACACTTAAAATGAAAAGCTTAAAAAACAGGACTTAAGGGTGTCTTTTTTTTTTTTTAAGATTTATTTATTTTAGAGAGAGCGAGCGAGCGTGCATGTGTGCAAGTTGGGGGAGGGGCAGAGGAAGAGGGAGAGAATCCCAGGCCGACTTTCCACTGAGCAGAGAGTCCCACACAGGACTCCATCTCAGGACCCCGAGTTCACGACATGAGCTGAAATCAAGAGTCTTGTTGCTTACCCAACTGAGCCACCCAGGTGCCCCTCACTTAAGAATGTCTTTGATTAGGTAGTAAATACTGTTTTAATATTCTATGTTATGAGATGAGAAGTAGTCTTAGAGGACTTCTGTTACATACCAAAGTACTAAGGTGGTCATACAGTTGGGAAACGTGTGATTTTAACTTGGTGTTTCTCAGGCTCTTGGATAAAATCCTGTTTGTTTTCTGAAGAGGGGATGTTTGAGGAATAATGTTTTGCAAACATTCCTTCAATTACATCTTGCTTCAAAGATCTTAACCATAGGTTAAGATGTTATTACATTGCTGAGTTTCATTCCTTTTTAAGGCTGAATAATACCACATTGTATGTATATACTGCATTTTGTTTTTTTCTTTCACCCGCCAGTGGACCTTTGGCCATTGTGAGTAGTGCTGCAGTGAATATACTAATATCTCTTTGAGATACTCATTTCAGTTCTTTTGGATAAAGACCCAGAAGTGGGATTGCTGGATTGCATCATATGGCAGTTTTATTTTTAATTCTTTGAGGAACCTCCATACTATTTTCCATAGCGGCAGAACTGGTTTTCATTCCCACCAAGTTTTAGTTCTGCAAGGTGAATCAATTGTGGAGATCTGCTGCATAACATTGTGCCTCTAGTTAACAATATTCTATTGTGCATATAAAAATCTGTTAGGAGTGGTGTAGATTACATGTGAAGTGCTTTTACCACAGTAAAATAAAAATAAAAATTTTTAAAAGTTAATATAAACCCTACAGCTTTCTAGTGTAGGATATAAAGGTTGACAACCTTAGTCATGAAGCAAATGATATCACACTATTTAATGAACTCAAGTGATGAGGATCTAGTTTTTGCTTTATTTCAAATGTTTTCAGGGTTCTATAAGAAGTTCAAAGTCTTTACCGTCAGAATTCTTGTTTCCTGTCATTCAGAAAATTCCCACTAATGTAGGATTAAAAATAAGGCTGTTGGTGTTGGAATATTACCTGAAAATTCTAGCACATGTCTATTGTAAGATTTTGAGACTACGTTTTAAAATAGTCACCTCAAGTTTTGGTGTGTACTTAAAACATAACAGCATGATTTGTTATAAAGAGCAAGGTATTTGAAGACCTATACAAATTTGGTTTTAAATACTGAATCCATAATTTATTGAATCTTTAATTGGTAAGTATATAAATATCAGCACCTATCAAATGAAATTATTACACCTATGTTACTAGGTTATTGTACAAAAAAATGCAATTTCATTAGAGCAATCAGTATAGTCAGTACACACAGGATGTGAGTGCCCACTCAGGGCCATAGCTCTGTGCCAGGTACCAGGGAAACAAAAATGAATAGCACGCTGGCTCTTTGCTGAACAAACCTTGAGATCAACCCCAAGGAAAACCAGATAATCACACTTACGACAGAGAATGATAATGCCATAGTTAAGTAAGTGAGGGGAGACAAATTGGTTATCCTCCAGTACATACTCACCCATTCTTTAGTAATAGAAACTTCCTTATTTTAGCTAGCCATCTGGCCTCCCAACTAGCGAAACCGCATTTCCCTTCCTTGGTTAGTGAGGAGCAGCCATGTTAACAATGGTACCGACTGAAAGTAATATGTACAACTTACTGCTTCTGTTCTTAAAAGGAAACTTTACTATCTCTTTTCCTCTTTCTTCAGGCTAGCGTTGAGCTATAGTGGTGGTGAGTCACACTCAGGAGTATAAGGACAGCGCTTCAACTTCATATCATTTCAGATAGAAGGAGCCCATATCCTTGGATGATTGCACAGCAACACCACCTACTCTCTCCCAATCTCTCCCGGCCAGATTGCCAGCTCAGACCTTAATGTGAGAAAGAAAGAAACCTCTCATCTTGGTTAGGCACATTTAGTGAATTGTTAAAGAGCCTGAACTCATATCCTAACTAGTAGGGTAAGCTCAGGATGCTGGAACTCCCCAGTCTAGACTCCTTGCAAGAGATGGGAAAGTCTCCTACAGCAAGGCTTGCTGTAGGAGGAGGTCCCTGGCTTGCATTTTGAAAAGTCGCCATGAGTTGGGGAAACCTCTTCCTTGGGTAATTCTGATACTCCCCTCTTAAGAACTCCACCCCAGGAGGGTCACTGATGTGATGCCTTACAATGAGATTTGACTTTTCCTTTGTTAATAATCCAATGGGAAATCGAATTAAGAAGTAATAGCTTCATTCATAACTGCTTCGTATAGTAACTTACATGGAACACTTAATACATGTAAATAAAGAAAATAAATATCCAATATAGGTCCTAGGTCTTTCTTACTCATTTTCTTTACTTTTTCTATAAACTGTCATTCTCCTCTACCCAGAGTATAAGCATCATTCAGATAATTACTGTCTGCTTTTTGTGTTTTTATCATGAGTACTCAATGCAGTTGGTCACATAGTAAGCATTCAATAAATTCTTTGCTGAAAGAATCAATAAATAAAGGGAAAACTGTATGCTTAGACACTCAGCCTACAACAGTGGAAAGGACAGTTTTGCACTTGTATTCCCAGGTAAGAAAGCAGATGTTGAAAAGGCTATTAGAGCAGCTATGATAGGGTTAATAAATATATTCTACAAGTTAAACTTTGACAGTCATCACAGCACAAAAATAATTTAATTTTATTTCTTCAGAAATGCATTACAAAAAGAGTGCTTAGGTATCTTTATCTGGAGGTGGGCTTTGAAGAATTCAATTTTGACTCATCACTAAAGTAACTACATCACTTCTTGAGAGTTTGAAGTCAAATGGGGGTACTGCTTACAGAAAGAAATTTACTCAGTGATGCACCAGTGATATAAAAGAAAAAGTCAGTAAGGATGTAGATAATTGACTTGCATTGCCCTCTAGCATTAGAGGCAAACAATGACTAATGCTAACATCGTGGGCGCTATAGCATGAAGCTTCCCTACTGGTGAACAGCATGTACCACAACTTTAAAGAATATGTCTTTAATTCATATGTCAGGGTTTTTTTTTGTTTGTTTGTTTGTTTTTTGAGGTTTTATTTGTTTATTTGGCAGAGAGGGAGAGAGAGGACAAGTAGGCAAAGCAGTAAACAGAGGGAGAAGGAGAAGCAGACTCCCTGCTGAACAGGGAGCCGGATGTGGGGCTTGATCCCAGGACCCTGGAATCATGACCTGAGCTAAAGACAGATGCTTAACCCACTGAGCCACCCAGGTGCCCCATGTGTCAGTTTTAATGATAGATTAGTCAAAGAAATTTTCAACAATGTAAATCTGCATCAATAATTTGCCTTTCCAGTAATTTGTAATTAGAAGTTGATACTGTGAAATAATTTTTTTAAGGTTTTATTTATTTGAGAGAGAGCGAGTGAGCAGGGGGGAGGGGAAGAAGGAAAGGGAGAGAGAGAAAATCTCAAACTTTCAGCTGAGCTCAAGCCTAACAAGGGACTTGATCCCACGACTCTTAGATCATGACCTGAGCTGAAATCAAGAGTCAGATGCTTAATTGACTGAGCCACCCAGGCACTCCGAACTAATTTTTAAACTGAATAAATAAAAACTGGACAGAAGATTCTCACATACAGGATTTTGGCATCAAAATTATTAAGTACATTATGAGGATTTTTCCCCCCTATATATTTTCATGTTGTATCTTTATTACATTTACTGAGTAACTGATAAATGCAGAATGACAAAGGAATTGGCACTATTACAAAACCAAACATGTTTAAATAAAGAGAGCTTCCTCTTTATATATATATATATATATATATATATATATATATATATATATATATATATATAAAACTGCAGGTAAATACTGATACATAAGAAATTACCAAGCCCTCTATAGCACTCAGCCTTCCTTTGGTTTCCCAAACCCCTGTATAATCTGATGGTTTCTTCAATGAACGTCTTTTCCTGCTTTCATTGAAATTGATGCAAGCTATTTAAAGAAATTTGCCCTTCAGAGATTCAAGTGGCGTCAAGTTTCTAAAGAAATTTGAAGGCAGAAAAAAGATATTCATTATTTTTAGTAGATTTTGTTCCCTGAATAATTCCTAATTGGGCCTCTAATTTGATTCTGTCTGATCGCTGATTATTTGTGTTGTTTATTCAATACATTATAGAGCACCTGTCTGCCCAATAGTAATACATGTAGCCCAAGTTTGCTAGTCTGCAAATTCACGAATAAACTAAGCCAATTCATCCATCTGTGAAAGATTTCAAGGTCAGCCATCCATTGGCTACAAGATTTTTAGTTAAAAAGACAGTGGAGGACAGTGCTTATAGTTTGATAATGTTTGCTTACCGAGCGTGAAATGAAATTTAACTGTGGCATGTCTGCATTTGTAAATTTATTGTAGTTGTTTACACTTCTTGCAAAATGGAATGTCAGGCCAGCATTCTGAGAGCCCAAATACACCAGGCTTCAAAGAGCTTGAAGAACTGAGATGATTCTTTCTGTTTTTAAAGATATTTTCTATTTTTGTCGCCATGTAAAATTAATTAATATATTCCATCAAGACTGTGTGTCGAATGAGCATACGAGACTTAAAAATAAAAACAAAAATTACTTCCAAATCTGAAATGCTAAATGTACCATCTGAATATTATAGAGGTTTGAAAAACATGGGAAGTATCATAATTCATGTTTTCCCTGAAGATATGTCATAGAATGATCGAGATAGAAAGTCTCTTCTAGCTGCAAGAGATTATTATTTTTTTGTAGCTAGACGCTTTCAAGTGATGGTGGACAAAACAGTTCTGATTATGAAGTTCTTTTAGATAAATGTGAGACGTCACAGGATTCATTTAAGTTTCTTATTGATGGTTCTGACCAATGTACTGCCTAATGGTTGTATTGCCTGGGAATTCATTCATACTTCTTCCTGTCTCCTCTGCTCTCTCCTTACCCCCACCTTGTCCTTCCAGGCTACTAGAGAGCAAAGGAAATCTATTTTTAAATGACACACACTTATTTATTTATGTGTCTTGGTTGGTTGATTCATTTTACCAAAGCACTGCATTTCAAAAAGCTTATTTTTGTTGTTGTTGTTGTGGGGTTTTTTAATTGATTCATTTGGCTACAGGAACATTTGCTTGGCATTTAGAATAGTTTCCTATAGTCTCACTTCTTTTTTGAGTTGTGATGAGTAATCTAATTTAAATTTCTCTTCTTTTCCTTCCTCTAAGTGCTTTGCCATATGATTCATCTTACCTTCTTAACCTTTTTGTCGTAAAGCCATTTCTTAGTTTCCAATTCTTACTGTCACTTACAGGCACACTTGTCTGGTTTTCCATCAAAGAATCTATGAGCTGTTGACTTTTTAGAGGCTCTTTATCTAATTTTGATTAAATTATGTTCTTGCCTCTCTACTATTGAACTTTGGTTCATTCATTTGTGCATTTTTTCACTCAGTTGTTCCCTGTGTACATACCACACACTCAGTATTCATTAAGCAGTGGGTACATACCAGGAGATGGGGAGAAGAGGTGCCCGGTGGGTCAGTCGGTTAAGTGTCTGCGTCGGCTCTGGTCATGATCCCAGGGTCCTGAGATCAAGCCCCACATCGGGGTTCCTGCTCATGGGGAGCCTGCTTCTCCCTCTCCCTCTATCTGCTGCGCCCCCTGCTTGTGCTCTCTCTCTCTCCGTCAAATCAATAAAATCTTTAAAAAACCAAAAGGCCATGGGGAGAATTCTAAGCCATCTTTCTACTTTAGTTACAAGAGTAGTGAAGAGTTTAAAACCATCAGCGTGAAAGGAGTTTGGGAATGTCCGTGGCTTTAAGGAATCATCTATTCACTCTGTAAAATGTATTTAACACCAGTGACATTTTACCTGCTTAATCCATGCCAGCGCTGACAATCTTTAGAACTGGTCCCATGTCTTATCTTTGCTGGCTGATTCTAATGTTTAATATACTTTTTAGGAAGGAAACATTAAAGGCCATTGTATAATTTAAATAGTATATTTAAGTAAACTCTGAACAATATGGGCTTATGAAATCTGATTCATTCATTCAACAAGTGCTTATTGTTTGCCTGTATTGCCAGGTACCTTTCCTGGCCCAGAGTTAGAACAACATGCGCGAGGGTAAATGTCCCAGCTCTCAGGGATGTCATATTCTAGAAGAGAAGAAACAGGTAACATACAAGTAAGCACATTATCAAACCAAGTAATTTCTGATAGTGAGATGTGACAGGGAGTTATGAGGCAAAATGACTGTGGGTGCTATATTATTATGGGGGCATCTGGAAAGCCCTCACCAGAAGGAGGCAAAATTTAAGCTAAGACCTAAAGAATACAAAAAAGATCCATCTGTGCAAAGATTTGGGGACAGTATGTTTGGTGCAGAGTGAACAGGAAGAACAAAGGCTCTGAGCTTGACAAGGACAAGAAGAAGGTCATGATGGGGAATAATACGAAAAGAAGCTAAAGAGGGGTGCCTGGGTGGCTCAGTGGGTTAAGCCTCTGCCTTCCACTCAGGTCATGATCTCAGAGTCCTGGGATGAGCCCCACATCAGGCGCTCTGCTCAGCGGGGAGCCTGCTTCCCTTCTTCTCTCTGCCTGCTTCTCTGCCTACTTGTGATCTCTGTCTGTCAAATAAATAAATAAGATCTTAAAAAAAAAAAAAAAAAGAAAAAGAAAAAGAAAAGCTAAAGATGTAAGCAGGGTCTGGGGTTTTAAAAGCCCTAGTAAGGATTGTGGAATGTACAGAAGTCATTGCAGAGTTAAAAGCAGGGAAATGACATGACCTAATGTTTGTTTATATGATCCTTCTGGTTGATGTATGGAAAATAGAATGAGAGTAGAAATAGGGTGCCTTGTTAGAAAGAGGACTGGCTTTGGGGGTGACGGTGGAAGATGAAAAATTGGGTAGATTAGGGATTCATTTGAAGGTAGAGCCAACAAATGGTATGTGTGTAGTCTAAAGGAAGGGAGTCAAGGATGACTTTGGTTTTTTAATTGAGCGACTATAAGGATAATGCTATTTACTGAGATGGGAACTATGGTGGGAGGCACAAATTTGACGGCTGTGCTGGATTCTGATCTAGTGATCCTGGAGAGGCCTCTTATGTATCTTAATGGGGAGCTGGATGTGTTTATGTGAATCTAGAGCTGGTATAGGAATAGTGAGAATAGAAACAGAATAACATTCTTTCCGTTAAATACATAGTACCAATTATAAATTGGACTAAGATACTCCTCTGTGTTTATTTAGCCTCCTGTCATCTCCCACAATGAAATACTTACAAGGCATAATGTGAAAAATAAGTGCATGAAAAAATTCAATATAGGCAAATATTGGATATTATGCACATTTGTAAAACTAATGTGGATATTTTGAAAGACTTGACAATAAATTCAATCCTTCATGTCATTCTTGTTGAAAAAATAATCCAGTAGTTTATATTCATTTTTCATGTGTATTTAATCATTGTACAAAACCAGAATAATAGAAGTTAAAGTTGCCCAGTTGAGGATAACTCTCCAAATTCCAGTCTTTCCTGATAGCATTTTACATTTTGTTCTCATCATGAGACTAGATTTCTTGACATGAAACAGAATCAACTGATGAATTGTTGTTGAACACTAACTACATCGGAAGCTAATAATGTACTATGTATTGCCTAATTGAACCTGAATTAAACAGAAGTTTTTTAAAAAGGAAAAAAAAAGAGAATCAATGAAACTTAAATTACGTAGAACAGATTTTTTGCTTTGGTTTGGCCTTTGGGTTACATGGATTATTGGATTATGCTCCCATAATCCAAGATTTTGGAAACATCCAATTTTAAAAATATATCTACCAGGGCTTAAAGATTAATAACACAGAGAAAGGAAGAAATGGGGTTTTTAATGTCTAAAGAAAGGAAGGAGTTGGTTTTCCCCCCCTTCAGAGTTAAGGACAAGCCTTTGGGGCCCCTGGGTGGCTCAGTGGGTTAAAACCTCTGCTTTCGGCTCAGGTCATGATCCCAGGATCCTGGGATCGAGCCCCACATCGGGCTCTCTGCTTAGCAGGGAGCCTGCTTCTTCCTCTTGCTCTTTCTCTCTCTGCCTATTTGTGGTCTCTGTCTGTCAAATAAATAAATAAAATCTTTTAAAAAAATGAGTTAAGGACAAGCCTAATTTAGATTTTCTAACAAGTAGCCATTATTATTATTTTTTAAAAAATATTTTATTTATTTAACAGAGGGAGAGATCACAAGTAGTCAGAGAAGCAGGCAGAGAGAGAGGAGGAAGCAGGCTCCCTGCTGAACAGATAGCCCAATGTGGGGCTCGATCCCAGGATCCTGAGATCATGACCTGAGCCGAAGGCAGAGGCTTAAGCCACAGAGCCACCCAGGTGCCCCACAAGTAGCCATTATTGATTGTCAAACTAAACAGACTCTTACACATCCTGAACTCAATTTCTGAAGGACCCAGCTAGAATCCTCTTCATGGGCCCATTGTGTGTCAAGTTGCATGTTTTTGGAACAATAGAAACAGTGACGTGACGTGCCAGTCACGTTCTGGGACTGTTTTCTAGTTACTTCCTACGTAGTCACTAGTCTGTTTTCTGTGGCTCCCCTGCTGTGCATGGGCCCACACAGTACCTGGGGCCGGGTGCTCAGGGTGCTCAAGCAGCTGTAGTTAGAACGGAAAGAAATCTGCCTGGTGTGGTCTTTTGGGACATCACAGCCTCATCTTCTGTCTTCCTAGTCTCCTATCACTGTCTAGTTGTCTCCATGACCAGTGGGACAGGGAACAGCTATATTTCCAGATCTCCCAATCTTAGTGAGCAGTCTTAAGCAAATCTTGTCTCTTCAGCCATCATTCAATCAATGATTCATTCATGCATTTGTTCACTCTTTATTCTGTCTTTCTGCTGCTCAGACATGGAGCGTGTAATAAGTTCTCCCAGCTCAGGCTACAAAGGTGACAAGGAACCACCGCACATTTAGTCAGCGGTCTCCAAATTTTTTGCCTTAAGAGAATTTGAAAAACAAATGCATTCCCCTCACAGATTTTTTAACTTCACCTCTAAAGTTTTTCATCATATTTTTTATCATTTATATATTTGCAAAATATATCATTGCTAGCATATTATACATTTTAAATAAATCCATGAGATCATTCATTTGAAGGTATACAGTGATTCTGAGAGCAGCCGTTTTTTATAATCATCATTTTATAAATACTGCTGGAGTAGAATAAATACAATAAATCTCGAGCAGCAGTATAACATGAAGATTAAGAGCACAAACTCTAAACTGTCTGGTTCATTGTTAGGAGGTCATACGTATTTTAAATTATAGATATGTAGATCATATAATCTACGAATTTCATTTCAGACTGGTAAATGTGCCACTCTTAGGTGTATGGCTTATAGCAAGTAACTTCACTTTTCTGTATCCCTTTTCTTCATGTGCAAATGAAGATGAGTGATAGTACCAACTTCATAGGATTGCCATGAAGATTAATTGAGTACATGAGACTTCTGAAGACTGAGACATAGCAAGAAGTATTTAAATCTGTTTTTGCTACTATTGTTATCATCATCAGTTCACTTACTGAAAAGAGCCTTCTATGAGAAAATAGCAAAGAGAGTATACAAAGCATGTATTTATAGGGCACCTGGGTGGCTCAGTAAGTAGGTTAAGCATCCAGCTTTTGATTTCAGCTCAGGCCATGATCTTAGGGTTGTGAGATCAAGCCCCAGGCATCAGTCTCTATGCTCAGCAGGGCATTTGCCTGTCCCTGTGCCTCCCCTTCAGCCCCTCCGATCACTTGTGCTCTCTCTCTGTAAAGTGAATAAATAAGTAAAATCTTTGAAAAAAAAAGATATTTATAATTTCCCCTGAAATAAAACAAAGACAGCACATCAAACAAAAATATGCATACCATTTGGGGGCACCTGGGGTGGCTCAGGTCATGATCCCAGGGTCCTGGGATCGAGCCCCACATCAGGCTCCCTGCTCTGCAGGAAGCCTGTTCTCCCTCTCTCATTCTCCCTGCTTGTGTTCTCTCTCTTGCTATTTCCCTCTGTCTGACAAATAAATAAATAAAATCTTTTTAAAATATGCATACCATTTGCATATCTCAAATTAGTAATGATGTCTAATGTACATTAACTAACTAGATGTTTGAGTCAAGGGGCACTGTGATGGGGGAAAGAACTATTGTTTTAAAAGAGGCAGAAGCAAAGTACCATTAGTGTGCATAGGAAAAATCCATTCTGCTCCAGAGGAAAGCCAGGATGCCTCAAGCAAACATAGCTCTAAGTCTGGGTCTTGTAGGATTGCTAAAGTGAACATAGTGGGAACCTAGGCTTTCCACATTGGTGGAGAGAGGGGACTAGAGAGACGAGAATGGTCTCTGAAACCTCTTCTAATATTAGTATTTTGTGAATCTAATTTATTGAAAAATATGGCATTAGATTTTATCTATTTTGCTGACTAAGGTATGTTGGCATTGCTAACATATGAAGGCAAAACAAAACAAAAATATTTATTGAACATCTACTCTCTGCCAGGGACAATGAATGCATCTCTGTATGATGATATTTACTTACCCACAGATTATATTTACTTACCAACAGATATGGCTGCCTTAGGAGAATTTAGAAAGATATGATTTTACTTGAAACATTACTTTAGACTCTGATGAGCCAAGTTTGGACCATGAGCTTGTGCCTTACTTTTATTTATTTATTTTTTTTAAGAATGAAAACAAGTGTTTTCATTATTTAAATGAATGTAAGAATTGGAGCATTTGTTCATTGCTAGAAAGACAGGCAGTGTTTTTCCTCTAGTAAATCTAAGTGCGGTTACTGGCAGAACAATAATTTCAAAGCCTTGGACTTGGTGTGAAGCACTTACATTTAATTCAAAGTATTTATTTCGGAACTTAGTTTTCCTTACATGTTGTCCAAATTCATAGGAACAAGAAGACAGAAAATATTAGGATTATACAATTTAGATTCTTAGGATATTACTTGTTTTTGAATAATACAATAATACAATACAATAAAATAATACAATACAATAATACAATAATAAAACAATACTTGTTTTTGAAATAGCTGAATAATACATTTAGTCTTCACACTACAGAGTGTCTTAAATAAGGAGAACAAAGAGGAGTGGGAGCTATGAGAGTATAGAGGAAGAATTTCAGGGGAAGGGCAGCATTTGCTTGGTTAATTTAGCTCAGGGGTCATCAGCTGGAACAACCTCAGATGCTCCTATTAGAAACTTATAGAGTCATTTTGGATGGCCACAATGCTAATAAGCAAGTTGGAAGAGAAAAGGGGGCTGGCAGCATTTTGTGAAAGGGGGACCGGGGTGTTAGAAGTATTTAAATAAGGGGAAAACCCTACAAAGCTAAAAATTTGTCCTGCATTTGTACAACTTCCAAATATTTCATATGACTAAATATTCCTGTAAGCGAACACTTATTTATAATTCTTTGAACCTAGAAGATAATACTGTTATACACTGAGGCATGAAGCAGTTTTTAATAGACCTCAATTTTTAGAGTAGTTTTAGGTTCACCTCAAAGTTGAGCAGAATGTACAAATATTTCCCATATTACCTCTACCCCTACCGTGGGTAGACATTACCAACATCCCCCACCAGAGTGGTACATTTGTTGTATTCATGAACCTACACTGACACGTCATTATTACTCTGAATCCTTGGTTTACATCAGGGTTCACTCTTGGTACTCTATTTTCTATGAGTTTGGACAAATGGACAATTGACATGTTTCCAACATTACAGTATCCTACAGCGTAGTCTCACCCCTAAAAACCTATGTGCTCTGCCTACTTATCCTTCATTCCTCCCTAACTCCTTGGCAACTGTTGATCTTTCTACTGTCTCCATAGTTTTGCACTTTCCAGAGTATCATATAGTTGGAATTCTACAGCATGTATCCTCTTCTTATTGGCTTCTTCAGTTAATAAGGTGAATTTAGTTTCCCTCATGTCTTTCCAGGACTTGATAGCTCACTTCTCTTCAGTGATAAATAATATTCCATTATCTGGATGTAAGCACAGCTATTTATCAATTCACATTCTGAAGGATCTCTTGGCTGCTTCCAAATTTCGGCAATTATGAATAAAGCTACCGCAAATATCTGAGTGCAGGCTTTTGTGTGGACATAAGTTTTCAACAACTTTGGGTAAATTCCAAGGTGTGTGATTGATGAATTGTATGGTAATCTTGGGGTTAGCTTTGAAACAACTGCCAAACTGTCCTCCAAAACATCTGTATCATTTTGTGTGCCCATCAGCAATGAGGGAAAGTTCCTGTTGCTTGCCATCCTCACCAGCAGTTGGTATTGTCATTGTTCTGGATTTTGGGTGTGTCCTAATAGGTGTGTCACGGTATCTTGTTGCTGCTTTAATTTATATGTTCCTGGGGCACCTGGGTGGTTGAGTGGGTTGTGCCTCTGCCTTCAGCTCAGGTCATGATCTCAGGGTCCTGGGATCGAGTCCTGCATTGGGCTCTCTGCTCAGTGGGGAGCATGCTTCTCCCTCTCCTCTGCCTGCCTCTCTGCCTACTTGTGATCTTTCTCTCTGTTAAATAAATAAATAAAATCTTTAAAAAAAAAATCTGTATGTTCCTGATGACCTACAACGTGGAACATTTTTACATATGAGTCTTTGCCATCTGTATATCTTCTTTGGTGAAGTGTCTGTTAATGTCTTTGGCCCATTTTTCAATCTGGTAGTTTATTTTCTTATTGTTTTAAGAGGTCTTTGTGTGTTTTGGACAAGTCATTTGTCGATGGGTCTTTTGTAAATATTCTCCCAAGTCTATCTCATCATTCTCTTTACATGAAGTATTTCACAGTTTTAATATACCACAGACCTACTAATTTTTGCTCTGGTGTCTGCCTGTGACTCTACCCTTTTATATTCTGTACATTGTATGGAATGGCTGCTGGTCATCTCCTGAATTTAAAATTATTCATTAAAAGTAGGTGCAAGAAGGAAGGAAACCATAAACAAAGTGAAAAAGCAGCCTATTGAATGAGAGAAGACATTTTTAAGTGATATGAGCAATAAGGGATTAGTATCCAAAATACATAAAGAACTTACAAAACTGAACACTCAAACCCCTAAATAACCCAATTAAAATGGGCAGCAAATCTGAATAGATATTCTCCCAAAGAAGGCATGCAGATGGCCCACAGACACATGAAAAGATGCTCAGTGTCACTAATCATCAGGGAAATGCAAATCAAAACCACAGTGACCTTAGAGCTGTCAGAATGGCTAGAATAAAAGACAAGAAATAGCAGGTATTGGCAAGGATGTGGAGAAAAAGGACCCATTGTGCACCATTGTTGGGGAGGTAAGCTGGCGGAACTATCACAGGAAACAGTATGGAGGTTCCTCATAAAATTAAAAATAGGATTACCATATGATCCAATATTTCTACTACTGGGTATTTACCCAAAGAAAGCAAAAACACCAATTCAAAAAGATTTGTATACCCCTATGTTTATTGCAGCATTATTTACAATAGCCAAGATGTCCATCAGTAGGTAAATGGATAAAGAAGATGTGCAAGGTACATACACACAGGAATGTTACTCAGCCATTAAAAAAGGATGAGGTTTGTTTTTTCAATTTTATTTTAACTCCAGTGTAGTTAACATATAGAGTTATGTTAGCTTCTGGTGTGCAATACAGTGGTTCAACAATTTCATATATCACTCAGAAAGGATGAGATCTTGACATTTGTAACAACATGGATGGATGGATCTAGAGGGTATTATGGCAAGTGAAAAAGTCAGGTAGAGAAAGACAAATACCACATTAATTCATTTATATGTGAAATCTAAAAAAAACAAAACAAAACAAATGAATAAACAAATAAAAAGCAGAAGCAGACCCATAAATACAAAGAACAAACTGATGGCTGCCAGAGGGTGGTAGGGGATGGAGAACTCAGGGGAAGGATGAAATAGGTGGAGGGTAAGAAGTACAAACTTCCCGTTATAAAATAAATAAGGCACAGGGATATAATGTGGAGCACAGGGAACATAGTTATAACATGTAACAGCTTTATACATGGGCAATAGATGGGAGCTCTACTTGTGGGAAGCATAGCATAACCTATAAACCCATGAAAGCACTATGTTGTATACGTGAAACTAATCTAACATTTGTGCCAACTATACCTCAGTTAAAAATAAATAAATAAAAAGAAGTAGGTACAAGGAACCAGCAGCATCTTCTGGTGTGACTGTATCCTCCAATTTACTAATTTAAATACATATTATTAAACATATATTTAAATATATGATGATGTTATTTTATGTTTAAATTATGTGTGCATATATCACATGATACATTAATTTCATTTAGACCAGTAAAGGGGGGATATGATAAATCATTTGTTGCAACATAGTAGTATTGGGTCTGATAGGGTCTGATTAGGAATACCAGGGGCCATTTCTAGGACCCAGAGTTTTTTTCCTTCCTCTTCTGCCATCTTCAATATAGTATATTGGAATGTCTTCCTTGAGGTCACAGGGAGTTGGCCATAGTTCTTGGCATCATCTGCAAACAGCATGGCATCTAAAAAAGCCGGATTGACAAAGATTTTCCATAGTACAACTCAGAAATTACTATAAACAATACTCAGTCTAAATAAACATGGAAGGATACTACTTAATCAGTGATCTGGGAAGGTTGTAAATTGAAGATTTAATCCCAGTTGTGGGTCTATTTCTCTTTTCCTAAAAGGGGATGGAACTAGAGGGTATCATGCTTAGCGAAATAAGTCAATCGGAGAAAGACAACTATCATATGATCTCCCTGATATGAGGAAGTGGAGATGCAATGTCGGGGGTTTGGGGGATAGGAACGGAGGGAGGGAGACAAACCATAAGAGACTCTTAATCTCACAAAACAGACTAAGGGTTGCTGGGGGGAGGGGGTTTGGGAGAGGGAGGTGGAGTTATGGACATTGGGGAGGATATGTGCTTTGGTGAGTGCTGTGAAGTGTGTAAACCTGGTGATTCACAGACCTGTACCCCTGAGGCTAATAATACATTATATGTTTATTAAAAAAAATAAAAATTAAAAATTAAAAAAATAAATAATTTTTAAAAAGGGGGTTGGAGAATCTAATTCAGAAGAGTATGGAAGCCACATAATTGCTGTTCAGGCAATTATCTACTTTAAAAAAAAAAACAAAACAAAAAACCCAGAATTAGATTTTTCCCCCCAACATATTTGCCATTGTTTGTTGAAGCACATTTTGTTGAGTAATTCAACCTGCTTTATTTTCTCTTGTGAATAATTTTTTTTCTAAGAATTTTAATTTTGTAGTTTAGTGAACATTTAGCTCAATTAAAACCGATTTATGATAATAATCTGCTTTCTTTACATGAAATTGTAGGGGAGCTGTAATGGAAAGAAATTGGTGTTTTGGAGCTGGCTAGTCAGGATAATACCTCAAACATAGTTGATGAGTGTAAATGCCCCCAGGGACCTGGTGGTAACTGAAAGAGAGAATTGGGCCCAGGGGAGGAGACTGTGGCTAAGTGGAAAGCCCAGGTTTATTTATGGGTGGCAGCCACCACTCAGCTCTAATCAATAGTTACCATGTTGGAATTGGGCCCAGAATTGCCAGATCCTTTGAGTTTTCAAGAAAAAAAAAGGGTTGCATTTATTTGTGAAATTCCTGACTTTTATTGACCCAGTTTAAAAACAAAACAAAACAAATGAAACAAAAGATACACCCATGTGAGCCAAAGAAAACCCATACTTATTCTGTGAACTGCCCTTTGCAACTTCTAAAGTATTCCATGGGCTTAAACTATGGAGTGCAGCAGTTGGTGAATAGCGCCACTCAGCAGTGTTTGTGCTATGGAGAGAATGGGGAATTCTCTACAGAAACAGTAGTACACCCAACTGAATGGACTTGAACTTCACTCCACTAATTTGTCAGTTGTGATAGGGTATTAGCTTACTGTGTCATAACAAGTCCTTACAGATTTAAGGTTCATCCTCCATGGCTAACCATGGAAGAGTTAGCATAGCAGATGGGAAAAATTCAGAGGATGGACCCAGGAAGATGGATGAAAGGATCCTGTCCTTTCCTGGACCACCCATCAGGCAGGGAGTTAAGTGTCTTACTCTCTGTCTTTTGTTTTGGGACACATACACACATGCTCCCTGACCTCACATAGTACACTGCCACATTCTTTTGTTTTTTATGACCCAAGTACACCTCCTTTAAGTGGCAGGTTCCCTATTCCTGCCTCCCACTCATCAATGATTATTTTAATAGGGCTGTTCCTTCTTCTGCCGTACCCCTCCAAATATATGGCTGAATTATAAACTCTTTCCAAACACCACCAAAATTCATCTTCTATAAACATTTTGTTATAATCAGATGCAAAAATGCTAACCTTCCAAATAAATTCCTTTGAAACCTATAAAAATAGTAGAAAGGTAAAGCACATTTTCTCTTTGGTGTATAGGTAATTTTACTTTGTATTGGTTCTTGTTCAGAAATGGTTGCTTACCACTGCATCAGTAAACTGTAGTGGAATGTTTGAAGTTGGTCTATGCAAAAAGGATTTTCTCTCTCTTAAAACATCATCTGTCCTATGCATAAAGGATTTTCTCTCTTTTAAAACATCATCTGTCCTATAACATCAGTCCTTTTAGATTCAACTAGGAGCTTATAACTACAAAACTTAAATAATGTGGTCTCCACCAACTTAGGAGTTATAATAATTCAGGAGTATTTGGGTAAAATTTGTTGCCTGAATAATCTCCGGGGACAAGTGTACTTGACAAATTAGTCACATATAAACCAGATTTTATGTTTATCCCAATTAAAAATGAAAGTCAACAACTATTTTCAATAGCAAACTTGCATAGAAAACAATGACTCGCTGAATGCAAATAATTCCTAAATAGACGAGATAATCTCTGAATCTGTATGAAAAAATGCATGGTACTAGCTAGTACTTGGCACTGTTACTTTTGTGACCTTGGACAAACCACTAAAACATCTTTGAAACTTCTTTCCTCACTCATGGAGTTATCACCTCCATATCAACGTTGTTACAGGAATTAAATGAACAGATATTGTATATTTTTAAATTTATGTATTGAAAGAGAGAACGTGCATACATGTGTGGGTGGGGGGAGGGGTAAAGAGAGATGGAGAGAATCTCAAGTAGACTCGCACTGAGCTCAGGACCCCATGCAGGGCTCTGTCTCAGAACCCTGAGATCATGACTTGTGCCAAAATCAGGCTTTGGTCACTTAATACACCGAGCCACCAAAGCACCCCAACAGATGACATATCATCATCATTTATCTAGTGACCTGTTCCAGGTTTAGACTCCAGATCTTCAAGTTTCTAGTTCACTGTTTTTTAACTGGTCATTTCTTTTGGTTGAGGGAGTCAGAATAATAAAGAATGGATTTGGAACCTAAGGACAAGTGATTTTTTTGTGTAAAGATGTTCATAAAACATTTTATAGCATCTTTATGTTAGCATCATTAAGTTTGTGTTTCTCTTCACAAACTCACTTATAAAGCATAAAAGAATGGGAAATCTTGAGGAATAGGGGAAATTTATATAACCATTGTATCTCACTTTATATATTTTAGAGTTGAAATGTTCTTGGTTAATGAATATTTACCTCTGTGAGTGTCTCCCCACCCTATCATTAGCAATTAATATCTGCAAATAAAGAATTGTCTAAATCTGTCAATCTAGCAACAGATAATGCAGAGTACAGTCACTTTCCTCTAGGATGGTCCTACAAACTGATATTACATAGATATTGAACAACCTCTGTACAGTAGCATTCCTGTGAATCTAGCAACAGATAATGCAGAGTACAGTCACTTTCCTCTAGGATGCTCCTACAAACTGATATTACATAGATATTGAACAACCTCTGTACAGTAAGGAGCTTTTTAAAAAATGCATGGAACATTGGGTGTGGTGCATAAACAATGTATCTGGAAACACTGAAAAAAATAAAATAAAATAAAAAATTAAATATAAAAAACCCCTAACTAAGTAAAAATTTTTAAAAAATTACCTTTCTAGGAATGTGGAGCTGAAGAATATTATTAGTTTCATAGGTGATATGCTGACATGTTTATTAATTATATTATAAAAAATTGAATTTTTCCTGGTGTTAAAAAAATAACATTCATTTAAAGACCAGAAGAAAGAAGCTAGGAGAAAGATTACCCATGATTAACGCTGACCTGTCTAGACTTTAGAGTACCTCTTTCGTCTAGTCTGAAATGTCTCTGATTGTCATACTTAAAAAAAGAAAAAAGAAAAAAAAAGCGTTGTGATTTTAGAGACAAAGAATGAATAGGGTGTGAGCATTTTTTAATATTTATCCCCTTCTCTCCATCTTCACCAAGAACTTAATTTTGTTTGCTATTTAGCTCATCTGTTTTCCTATTTTTTTTTTTAAGTGTAACAACTCAGATTTATATTTGAGTTCAGTGTAAGCAGTGGCATTATTTGTGTTTTTTTTCCCCCCCAAACCAAGCAGTTTCTTTTATTTGCTGATCATGGTATGCAGTTCCTAAGCCTATGAGAAGGCTCTCTGTGAAGTGCCTTTTAATATTTAGATCAAACAGTGATTGGAATACATTAATGCCCAGTGGGTAAATGTGTCATTTGAAAGCAGCTGCTGAGCCTTCTCCCTGCTGCTCCAATTAACGCATAGAGCACACTTTTGTCAGCAAGAGGCTGTGCATATGGATGAAACCACTCTAGGGCTCATTAATATGATATGTGCAAGAGCAGAAAGGGTTAATGAATATGCTCCTGGCCAAACAATAGCTTTCTGAGAAGTTTCCCAAGCCTGTGCTTCTGCGGTAAAGGGTGCTAGGATTAGGGGGTGGGATTAGCAGGTAAGAAAAAGCCGGTTCAGTCCCCAGCTTTGGTTCAGTCCATTGACTAACGTGTCTCCCCGCCCCTCTCATCTCTGCTCCCCCGCCCCTGACGAGGGAGATGTTGGATAGTGAAATTCTAGTGCCGGGACTACTCTCGCTTCAGCTGAATCTCTTGTTGAACTTTGTAGTTTCTATTCTGAAGCTGTTTGAAGTCCAAAGCTTTCCTGTTTTTTTTTTTTTTTTCTCCTAGTCCTTCAGTATTTCACTTTCTGTCTCTTTTCCTTTATTTATTTATTTCTTTTAAAATCGCACATTTGACAGTTTCTTGAGCAAAGTAGGAAATCTTACTACAGTAACCCCATTTCGCTGCTCTTTTTTCTCCCACCCATGACTAAAGTCCGGGCGGTGGTGGTAGCGCAGAGGCAGATGGAAGGGTAGCGTGTCCCCATCCCCAGGCTCCGTGTCCAGCTTTCATGCTCCACCAGCGCCCCAAGCAACTGGGCTGTCGCTCCGCTCTGGTGCTGGCTGAACCAGGCTGCACGGAGAGTGAGAGATGGACCGCTTCCTGGGTTTTGTCAAGCAGATAAGAAGATCTAGGAGAAGAAAGGGGAAAAAGTACCGACCAGAAGAGGATTACCACGAGGGCTATGAGGATGTCTATTATTACGCTTCAGAGCATTTTCGAAGTAAGCACTTCCCTCCACCCTCCTGTTCCTTCTCGCGTGCTGGGCTAACAATAAACCTTGTATGGAGCTTTAATCTTAAATGCAAAAGGTTTCCCAGATGGTGTTCTCAATGAGCAGTCTGTAAGTACTGAAGTGCTACATTTTGCTTGATTGGTTGCAAGAACAGCTCTCAGATAGCCTCTAGACCTTATAACTGGCTCCGTGCTATGCCTTGTTAGTATTTTAAGTGCAATTAAAGGGTTATGTTATTTTAACGAACCATTCAAAAAAGTAGCTTGCAAGACAATATGATGGTTAGAATATGCTCTGTTGTAGTTGTTTTCTTTTCTTTTCTTTCTTTCTTCTTTTTCTTTCTTTTTTTTTTTTTTTTTTTCATTTGAATAGAGAAGACTGGCTTATTTGGAACAAATAGTTGTTCATGTTCAAGTTGATGTTGATGATTAATGTTCCTGACACAGACTTCTAGACAGTTATCTGTGATTAATCTGAGGTGTTGTTTGTAGAAGGAGGTTCAAATTATTTTCTCTGATGCATGTTCATCATTTCATTTTTAAATTAAGGGAACACTTACTTGCTGTCAACTGGAATCAGTGGTACCTATAGAATAAAACAATATACCCATATTAAGATATTTGTAAATGAGCTGATAAACAGCAGAGAACTAGAATCATTCTTGTACTTATTACTGCTTTAAATTTCTGGTGAGATTTAGACTTGTCCCAATAGATTCATAATGCCCAGAAATGCCTAAGGGTACAGAGAGAGAGCAGCTACAAGCAGAGATCACGGGTTTATGAAGTGCCCTAAATGTGGGAAACTGACAGTTACATATACGCTACATTTACAAAATTAAAAATTATTTTATCTTCTTGAATAAGGATTTTTGAATAAGGATTCTAATTCTTTCTGGCCTTTTGATGTCTAATTATGAATATATCTCATTTACAGTGTTGACTAATAAATAATTTAGATTCTATTTCTGTGATAATTGAAATCCATGAGCATTAGCTTTAATGCCAGAAATTCCGTTTGATGAAAGTTGAGGGATGAAAAGTCATGTGGTGGCAATAACATAATAATGAAAAAAAATATAATTCTTTGACATTTGCTTGAATGATATGGCTATGTTGCTTTTACAGAGTAATCTCTGAGTTTTAGTGCTGTCTCTCTTTTCTAATGCTTCTACATTAGCAATTCATTCTAATGTAGTGACAGTATGTGTTTCCTAAACTTAGGTTCCATAATATACTTACAAATTTAATATTCGTGTTAGATCAAAAAATACTATCTGCTTGCATGCATAATTCTGAAGATTAGAGATTTAAAAAAAAAGAAAGAAAAACTTGGGAACTTTCAATTATATCAGTGTCCGTTGTACAAATTTCTCACAACCAATATATGTTGAGTCAAATTCACACTTTCCCAAGTTTGTACTGGGATGTGCTTGTACAAATAGAATCAAATAATCTCTCTTAAATGCCTGCATCCTAGTTTTGGATTGAATTTAAAAACAAAATAACTGTTTTATAAGCTTACAAAATATGCCTGTAAGGAGAAGTATTTATGAAGGTATCTAAGAAAGATCCTCAAATTAGAGTTAGGAGAATGATGTATTAGATGAAGGCATTAGTCTTTATACATCAATGCAGTAACTTACAGAGAATGATGTCTTAACTGATCTGATTGGTGAAGGTCATGCTAAGGAAAAGATGCTAAACATCAAAACGCATTTGCTTTTGATACATAACCAACATGTTTTTCCCCGTGCTTTACCTGAAAACACCCATTATGTAATATTTAACTTTGTGGAGTTAGATGCATGTTGAGGTTCCCCAACTTCCAACTGCTACATAATAAACTGCATGTGTCTCAGTGGTCTTGGGCACTTGGGATTTGACATTTCGTCAAATGTCAGAGAGCTAGGGCTTTTAGAGAGGACATGTCATGTAATATAATGACCTCTCAGTGCCTCTTTTGGCTTCAGTTTCAGGGGCCTATTTCAATTGGGTAGGGAAGACATCCACTTATATTTTACAGCTGTAGAAATGTATTAAAGGGTAAGACTGATCCTTAAAACTAATCCTCTTAAATGGGTAATATGGTTGAATTCAATTACATCTACAGCGTATCTATTTTAATTAGTCTTTGGCTTAATTTGAAAGTGCATGCCCTGTTTCCCTAGATGGCTTAGAAAAACTATTTACATTAAGGCTCAAAACTTGGTGGAATTTACTAAGGACATTCACATCTTAGTTAATGGTGCTCTTGATAAACCAGATGTGTCCTTCTTATATTTCTCCCTGTAATTTTCTTTCTTTTTTTTTTTTTTTCCTTGAAATTAACTTAACTCTCTGCCTTGTCAGTTTATCTAGTGGTTCAGATTAACATCAAGACTCTAGACATATAATAATGGAAGTCTGAGCTAGGAAAACCTTCTCAGAAAGCTCTCCAATAAGTCTGCTTTTCCTTTACTACATTCTCAAGTGCTCACTGATACTTTTAACTTTATCCTAAATAATGTCTCTTCTATTGTGGGTTTGGGTTAGAATCTCTCCATCCTTTCCTTCATCTTGAATATAACACAGTTTATAATCTCATGAAATGTCAAAGCCTGAATTAAAATGTCAGTAGGGTCTGATGCTACAGAAGACAAGTTATTCTAAAAATGGGTAATTTTTCTGTATCTGTAACTCTATCAAAACTGAGTTTTAGCAATGATGGCAATGAGGAAAAACTGATTTTATATCTTCCCCAATTTTTAAAAAAATTTTTTTTTAAAGATTTTATTTATTTTTCAGAGAGAGAGAGGGGGAGAGAGCGAGCACAGGCAGACAGAATGGCAGGCAGAGGCAGAGGGAGAAGCAGGCTCCCCGCCGAGCAAGGAGCCCGATGTGGGACTCCATCCCAGCACGCCTGGATCATGACCCGAGCCGAAGACAGCTGCCCAACCAACTGAGCCACCCAGGCGTCCCTTCCCCAATTTTTTTTTTATGGACTTGATGCATATCACTGTGCATGGAAAGACTATATTTGATTTTTTAAATTCTGCTTTCAACTCATCTATCTTTTCAGAATTCTAGAGTTAGAGTTTAAATAATCTAGACAGATGCTTTGGGGAAATCACCAAACTTTCATGGGTTTTTGTTTCCTAAAATGCGATAAGAGGTAGCTTTATTTCTTAAGATTTTTCAGGTTTGAAACTATGATTTTAGACTATTTTAGTTCTGAAACAATTTACATAAAAGTATTGGCTGAAGGATTTTAACTGGGATTTCAATGAAAAAAAAAATTACACGTGGGTGTCCGGAGGGAATTATTTTTCTGAGAGGAATTGTCAGTAGGGAGATTCCTATTCCTTTAAGACAGTAATCTATCATTGAATATTAAGCAGTTTTGGAGAATGTTTATATCTATGAAATTCTGAACATATTGGTAAATCTTAGACTTCATCTTTTATCTTATCTGCCAAGAAACACCATTTGCTCTGAAAATCTCACATAGATGACTCATTTGGTATTTTTTCCTCAAGAAAAACTTGCATTGATCCCAAAACTGATTCATAAACCTGCATGTAATAAAAAGCTAGAAAAGGATCCTGAAATTAAATTTTATTGCATTTGGTGCTTGTATTTGTTTTTCACCAAATACTCTTACAGTAGTGCCCTTTTGAACACTCTGGCAGGATGCCTAGGTAGCTCAGTGGGGTTGGTTAAGCAACTGCCTTTGGCTCAGGTCATGATGATCAAGTCCCACATCAGGCTTCCTGCTTGTCAGGGAGTCTGCTTCTCCCTCTGACCCTCCCCCTTCTCATGCTCTCTTTCTCTCATTCTCTTTCTCTTTCAAAATAAATAAATAAAATCTTAAAAAAAAAACCACTCTGACATATCATATTTTGATTACTCTGTCACACAGAAAAAATAAACCCTTTGGCCCTGTCATAATATATATTTTTATTCAACCACTCTAAATAATATTCAAATTATAAAACTGATAATGTACATTTTTTATGCATGCTTTTAGCACCGCTCATATCCAGGACAGAAAGCCTGACTTGCCATGAACTATTCAGGGAAGTGGGGAGGGTTTCTGAATTAAGAAGGAGGAATTTGTTTCTCTCTTATGCATATGAAAGGTATGTGAGTCACTTTCCCTTCTGGCCCTAGCACCTTTTGCACATGGGTAATGGCATTGAATTAGGCAAGGAACTCCTCCATGGTAACCAAGGTTTTCATCCTGACTCACCCAGGCAGGAGAAAATCTATGTGGGGAAGCTGCTCAGGGCAGTCATTAGTGGTTTACTCACCTTTCCTACTGAAGTCAGTTCAGAGAAAGTCGAGGAAGGGGGAAACAAGAGTTATGGTTTAGACCTCTTGAGAAAAGATCATTTGTATTGACGCATTATTTTATTTTATTTTGCCTATTCTAATAGAGAGTGAGCAAAAATTGTGCTGTGGGTGTATAAAAACATTGTTGGCTAAGTTACTTTATTAAGCAATATGTGCATCTAAAATCTCTAGTTAGGGAATTTAGACTTTCAAGTGTCTAGATGTTCAAACCGTATTTTAAGAGGGGTGCTTACTTTTTTTTTTTTTCATTGAAAAATGCCCTGCACTGTTCTTCTTGGATACAAAACAATATTGATAATGCATGTTTGTAGTGTGAGAATTTTAGGAATTTGTGTGAGTAATTAGTACAAGTACTTTTTTCTCACTAGTTCCTTTGGTTAGAATTTTTTTTTTTTTCAATAACCACATCCTCTTTTCTTCTGGAATTGATGCCTAATTAGGATTTGGGGGACGAGGAGGTGGTAAGTGTGCCAAAAGGATAGAGTAAGAACTTTTATAGGTACATTAGAAAGATAGCTGATCCCCACTGTAATGCATATAAAAACTGAACACATAATCAAAGGGAAAGTCATCTTCCTCAGCCAGGGGATCTGGAGGAAGGGAGAAAAGAGGAGCTGGGGAAAGGAAAGGAGAGAATGCAGCACATTTCATAGGTCATCCTTACTTTGCCAAGGTTCACAAGCATAAAAGCCGTTTATTTCTATGTTAAAAACAGTGATTGCCCAACTGACAGGTCTTGGATGTGAGATACTGGATGATTCAAACCTTGGCTGTGCTCAGTTTGACTCAAGAAATCCCCAGTGAATTGGAAGAAACATGGATCATATAGAAACAAGACAAACTTGCTTGTTTTATGACTCTGCTGCTTATTTTTCTTTGCTAAGAATTGCTTTCCATCCCTAGTGTAGTTGTTTTGTTGAAAATTGATTGGCTACCATGTTCCATTTTTCTGGGGTATTCTGTGTCATCTGCTTTATTATCTCCAGCTGTGTTGTTTCCCACATGGAATAATTTAAAGGAATAAATAAAGTTGAAAGGGACTTTGGAATGCACTTTTGTCGACCTCAAGTGTGTTTTTAGATGAATAAACCAGGGTCCAAGCATGGTGCACAAATATGCAAGCCCCAGTGATCCTTTAGAAGTGGTATCAGGAGGCGGACCTCCTGTTAGGGTCTAGTCCTCCTCCGTTCATTATTCTGCATTCATCTTTTAGTTCTCTGATGACTCTTCCCTGATATTTAAGGGCTGGGATTCATCTGTATATGAATTAGAACTGTTAATTTCCCACATAGGTAGATTTATTCTTTTGAGCAATGGGTCACCTTATCTTAAACTAAACTCGTGAACAAAAACTCCAGTAATGCAAGTCAAATTAACATGATGTTGTATTTCTAGATGATGTTATTGATAGTGATTGCCAGTGATTCAAAAACCAAAGCAAAGTATATACTATATCACCTCCCTTTTGCTCTGTGGTTTGCAAACACAGTCACTTTTATTAATTATTATCCCTTTGGAAGAACTAAAATAGCATAACTCTATCAGGAAGTATTAGAGGAATCTTGGTGTTCAGTGAGGGAAGCCTACTATTCAACACAAGAAGTCCTTTCTCAATGTCCCTACTGTGAGGATCTCCAGCTTTTGTTTAAATCTTTCTGTATGAACTCATTCACTTCCAGAAAGACAGGTCACTGAATAAACCTATGTCTCTTTCTCTTTCTCTCTCCCCCTCTTTTTTTCTTTTTTAAATATTTTTATTTATTTAGTTGGCAGAGAGAGACATAGTGAGAGAGGGAACATAAGCAGGGGGAGTTAGAGAGGGAGAAGCAGGCTTCCCCCTGAGCAGGGAGCCTGATGTGGGGCTTGATTCCAGGACCCTGGGATCATGACTTGAGGCAAACGCAGATGCTTAAGAATTGAGCCACACAGGCACCCCAACCTGTGTCTCTTTCAAACAAATTCTGAATTATATGTTGTTTACATACTTCAACAAATGCAATATATGGTTAAAATTTTATTTGACCCAAATAAATATAGATTCTATTAGATTTGATGTGCAATAAGATTTCATGCCTCCTCTCTATTCATATTAGTTTTTCATCGATATAACATATGGTATGTGGAGGTGAGGAATTCCTTCAATGCTATTTTTATTTTAACTATACAAACCCAGAAGAACTCTCTGTTGGGCTCACATCCATGTTGTAAGTTTTCTTTTCTTTTCTTTTTTCCTTTCTTCCTTTTTTGTTTTGTTTTGTTTTGTTTATTTCTGAAACATCACCAAACCTGCCATTCATTTAATGAAAAACACATTCTAGTGTTTTCTGTTTGCCTGATTCTGTGCACATTATTTGTATGCCCCGAAACTCTTCTTTTTTTATTCTGAGAAGAATAATCCTCATATTTAATATACCTCTGTTCCACTCTAATTCAGTCATTACTGATGGATCAAAACTGAAATATTAAACCATTTCCGTGGCTGTGGTGATTGGTGTGACAGTGGACATGTAAACCAACTAGACCAATCGGTACTCCTCCGGGAGTTTGCAAAATTCAAGACAATACCTTCTACCACAAAATGAAAACAGTCAGGAATAGGAGAGAATCAAGTCAACATGCGAAGGAGATGGAGGTAGAAAGAGACCCCTCAGAGTTCCGTGGTTACTAATCCCAGTCCTTGAGGTTCCTAAGGCTACCCAGATCCAAGTTTACGTAGCTAGAAAGGACCAGAACCGGGACTGAAGTTCAGATGGGCTAGTTTCTAGTTTTTTAATTTGGAAAATATGATCATTTGGTTATTTTTATTAGATAGAAATAAGTGCCAGAGATGGAAACTATATTTTTAAAATTCCTACCCACCAAAAATGTAATTTTCTTAAGGGGGCTGAGGAGCTGTGTGACTTTAGATGAATCATTTGGAACTCTGTGCTTCATCAGTTTCTTACTTGTAAAATGAGGACATTACACACCAATGCCCCCATAGAAGGAATCGATGACAGGTCGAGTCTGTAGAGCTGTATCTCTTGTGCAGGGCACAGCCAAAGCAGGTAGAGGAAGGAAAAAGCCTGTGGGCAAATCTGAGCAGACTTCTTAGAAGTATAACCACTCTGTCTTTAACATTCTCTGCCCTTGCTTCCAGTTCTGAATTTAATCTTGCTTTAGAGATTCATACAACTTCCCCATCCACATCTTACCAGAGTTCTTCCACCAGTATCTAGAGCTGCATAAGAGAAAATTTGTTACATACAAGACAATTCTTTATCAGCATGTGCCCTGAAACAAAGTGCTTTAGAATATCAAGTACCAGAGAGTGAGACCCCCCCGAAATTACAGGTTTGTGTATGCGTATGTGTGTGTGTACATGTGCACATGCATGTGCACACACACAGCACTTATATAGTTATTTGTGAGGTCCAAAATGACACCTTTCTTTAAGGTGATCTCTGTTTCTATAGAGACAGATGTATCCTGCTGGTTAAGGATGTGGATGAGAATACCTAAGTTGGAATCCTGGCTCACTCTCTTAATAGGTATGTGACCTTGACAAGTAAATCTGTCTGTGCCTGAGTTTCCTCATCTGTGAAATTGAGTCAGTAACTACACACCTCTTAGGGTTACTGGGAATTAAATGACATTAAATACAACACTTAGTGCTTGACACATAGTAAGCACTTAGTAAATGTTAGTGGAAGAAAACCTTATTCATAAAGATACTAAGTAAAGCATGTTGAATAGTTATGAATGGCAGGCCAAGAAGCTTACATTCATTGTGTAGGCACTGGGGCCATATTGTAGGTTTTTTGGTAGAGGTATAACTAGGAAAGAACTGTACTTTAGGAAGATTAGTGTGGTATTAGTGTATAAAAAGGATTAGAGGGAGAGACATAAATAAAAGAGCAGATATAGCAGTTGTGGGAAAACATCAGTATGAACAGAAGGAATATATTCGACATGCTGAGTTTGAGTTGCCAAAAAGATGTCCGAGGAGAATTCTTAGGAGGTAACTTGAAATGTGGGAGTCAGGGTTACAGAGCGGGGATAAGGCTCAGAGACTTGGAACTCGTGTATGTAGATTTGATGGGTGAATCAGGGGACTAGGAAAGAGGGGTCTTTTGACTCAACTTTATGCTGACTCTTCTTGGGACCAAACCAGGAAAACTGATTAAACACATGGTTCTGATGATGTAAGAGTGTTTCAACAGATAGAGGATACCTTAGGGAATTTGTAATGAGTACTAGATTGATTACACATTTGATTAATTTCTTATAATGATGATACGAAAGATTAAATGAAAGGTGATCTTGCAAAGGGAAATGAAACTCAGAGTAAGTTTTAGGATTCAAAAGGGGGATTTTTATTAGTGTACATTCAGATAATGCTATTTCAAAATGAGCTTAGAAAGATAGGAGGCCGGTATATGCCACAACGTGGAAGAACCTCAAAAATTTTTGTTGTTGTTTAACAGCTTCCCAAATGGGCAATCAGAGGTTTTTCCCTCCACTATGAGATGTCTATGCATTAGCTCAGTCAAGAAGTATGTAAGTACCAGGTCAGATAAAAAGTGGAATACAGAATGATTCACCATGATGCCAGAGGGAAATAGTCCCAGTGATATTTTAGAATTATAATTGAATTGATTCTGTGTTTTTTTATTTGAAGTATTAGAGTTGTACCCCAGTATCTCAACTATTATACAAGTTTAAAGCCAAAAATTTTTCTGGAACATTGAACCATAGAACTGAGTTTTTTGAGTCTGTGGATTTAAATTAAATATTTCCAATTAGGCCTATTAGAAATGTAGAAATTGAGTTGAATTTCGGTTAATATTATAAACCTTCAAAGATCTCTATTCTAGAAACTGTTTTGAACTGACTCCAAAATATTATGAGGTTATGGCTAAGTAAATTATTCATAATTAGTGATATTTAAAATATAAGATATAGTGCTCAAATTTCCTTCTTTGTTTTTATACCCTATCAAGTTTAGGAAGATTACATTTAGGTAAGCATTTCACTCTTTTAATTCATTCAGCAAATACTTGGTGCTGGATGTAGAGTGGTACAGAAGACACAGATTATCTTTGCCCTTGGCAACCAGGAATCTAACAGGGAAATAGAATATTAAAAAAAATACATATATGTATACATATATATGTATATATATATTAGCAGTGATCAAAAAATCCAATAGGGAAGTAGAATATAAAAAATATAAAAATATAAAAAATAGTGCTAAGTGCAATGAAGAAAGTCAGGTCAGAGTTACCGAAGAAAGTATTGAAGGTGGTGAGAGGGGTGAGTGTTTTAGCTAAAGTGATCCTTCGTTGAAAACTTAATGTTGGGACGCCTGGGTGGCTCAGTTGGTTAAGCAGCTGCCTTCGGCTCAGGTCATGATCCCAGCGTCCTGGGATCGAGTCCCACATCGGGCTCCTTGCTCTGCAGGGAGCCTGCTTCTCCCTCTGACTCTGCCTTCCACTCTGTCTGCCTATGCTCGCTCTCGCTCGTTCTCTCTCTGACAAATAAATAAATAAAACCTTAAAAAAAAAAAAAAAGAAAACTTAATGTTTGAGCTGAACCTGACTGAAGAGACAGAGCTACTGTGTGGCAATCTGGATAGAAGGCTGGGCATAAAACCCTCTGGAGTTGGAAATGTACTTACTCTTTTTAATATAATACGTGTTTGACATCTTATGAGTGGGCTGTTCCCTGAAAGGTCATTTGCAAAATCAGTTATTTGGAATTTCAAATGCATTTCTTTTTAGGAAAATGTAGGTTTCAAGCTAGACCTGACCAACAAAGTCTTTGCAATATTTCACTAACAGGTAAAATGTAGCTGTGTCTAAAGGAGGCATAGTTATTGGAGAAAACTTTTATTTTGCTGAAAAAGATAGAGATGCAGTTGCCCTTCTTTTATAGGTCTCTTCTCTTAGTTAAATACTGCCATGGGTTGCTTGAATGGCAGTGGTATTTTGGAGGAACGAGAAAATGGTTTATTTTACTGTAGGTTAGTAGAATATGTTGTGGTCTTTTTTAAACTTGGATTCCAGATATCCATTGAGCATAGCTGTTAAGCTAAAAATGTGCTTGCCATGTAATCAGAGGATACTAAAATGTATGATTGTTTTGTGGCTTTTTGTCCATTTTCTGTGGGACAAAAATATACTTTGAAAATCACTACATTATAGAGACTGTCAATGGCTTGTACATTTGGGGGGAAAGGTTACATGTCAAAGAAATTCTTTTCCAGAGAATGAACAAAGTTGTCCATGATATTTCAGGTTATAGCCCCTAGCATTGCCATTTTCTGTGCTTTATGGATAATTGGACCCCTTGCAATTCTGTTGTTTATGATTTCACTAGCAATAGATAACAGGGGAAATTTTACATTGCTTGTTGTGATGTCAAGCTATTTTCTAGATCAGTTACTGCTTGTAAAATATGATTCAGGGTTTATTTTTTATATTTAGAAATAAACTCAGTGTGAGATTAAAAAAACTTTCTGCTTTCTGATGAATGCCTGGATTGCTTTTCAGGAGATGCATCTAACTAATAAACTTTTAAAATGCATGCCTAATTTCAGTGCAGTAGTTTGCGTTATGTGAAAACAGGTGCTTCTGAGTACTGCTGGGTTGGTCTTAGTTTTCACTGTTGCTCTTCTGCTGGTGTTGGTGTGTGACTCATGAATTTGCAGGTGTGGAAATAACATTTGATTTGTGAAGCCCCATTTTTGAAATCAGACTAGGCACATGTCACATGTAACCAGTATAGAATGTGAAGCTAACAGTGGCCATCTTGGTGATTCTAAAAATTGGATGTAGGTTAACAAAATAGCTGCAGTGGAAAATTTTATGAACAATTACAGTTGGGTTAACACTTGTGTTTGTAAACTGTAATTGGCATATGGAGAAATTCATTTCTGCAAGTACTTTGAAGACGTAAACACAAAATTACACTTTGAAAATACTTCCCTCAGCACATGTCATCCTGCCTGGAGTCATGATCACTTTTTAAGGGAGCAGCTGTCAAAATTTTGTGTGAGAAATACAGGTGTTCAGCAGTTGGTTGTAAATGTCCACTTTAGGGATTTACAGTGGCCTTTCATTGTTGACATAGAGTTGGGAAATTCCCAGCACCTGAGAACTGTTGTTTATGGCTCGTTTTATCTCTCAGGACCAAATTTTCATTTTGTGTAGGGACAAATACCTCTTTCATTCTTAAAAATCCCAAGCTTTTGTGTAATGGTGTTTTAGGACCATTTGGAAGATGATCAGGCATAAAAGGAATCTTACAGCTAAGAAAAACTATTGGGATCTTCCAGTCCAGCTGTCTGATTTTGAGTGTAATTATTATCCTTAAGAACATCATAATTTGCTCAGTTATTCTTTTTCTAAGGCTTAAAGAGAGAGGAAAAAATCTAACTCAGGATTGCAGTCAGTTAAGAATACTGGCATAAGTATTTAACTCTGAGCTTGGTGTATTTTTAATCTTACCTTCCCTCAAACCCTTTTCCTTGCTTCAAAGATTGCTTCCATGGGAAGCTTTGCTCCCTACCCCAATCCCAAGGGTCAGATCTGGAGTGCTTTGCGTGTGGATGATGCCTCACTTAGTCTCTTGTTTCATGATTGCTGTTATGTCTGTCTCTTCTGCTGCCGCCACACAGGCATCTTTATATTCCAGCACCTAGGACAGTGCCTGGCTGCCTTGATAGACTCTGAGCCTTCCACAGATGTTTCTTGCTTAAAAATCTGTGGAGACTGATTCTCACGAGCCACGCACAGAAACCTGCCTCATTACTCTATAGCCACTATTCATGTATCTGAAATAAGTAGGAGGTTTAGCAAACGGTGCTCTTTGGCTATAACAATTGGAGTTTGCCATATCCATAGCTCTGATACTGTCCCTCTCCCTACAGCTACCCCAGTAGCCTAAGAGAACACAGCTCTAACAACAGATTTTTTAGAGAATCTAAATGCAAAGAAAAGAGAAGTGGAAAGGAAGTGTTTTTATTTTATAATATTGTATAGACCTACCTTGTTTTTCTTAGCACACTTGTTAATGCGTGGTTTTCTGAGTTTAGTGCATGCTGAGATCTGTGCTAAGTACTTTACATGCATTAGCTCGTTTAATTCTCACAACTCTGTGAGACAAATATTATCATCCTTATTTTCCATAAAACTGGTTCCAAATGAGCTTAATTAAATTTCCCAGTGTCATACAATTATTGGAGCTGTTAGATCGTATTACCAAATATTCATTAAGCACATACTATATGTTGAGAGCTATAAGTGAATCATATCTCCCAACTGCAGTGCTGTGTGCCTTCCTCCCTCACTCTGCAATTCAGGGGTGCTGTCAGGATGGGAACCTCGGCTCCCCAGACAGTTTGTTGAACTCCTGAGTCATCTTGGATATAATTCCATGTCTGCAAAGGTAGAAGCAGCAGCAGAAGCCACTGCTGTTATGACTAACCATTTTTGTAATGAAATAAACTTTCTTCTCCATCCTCTTCATTGAATTATTTTGGACCCAGTTGCACTTTGAACAGAACAATTTGCTTTGTGTTCTGGCATAACATTGTGGCAGGCGTATGTGTGTTTCCCCACTAAATTTGAAATTAGGAACTAGTGTATATTCACAGCACATTTAGGTTGGAAGAAAATTTATTACCACCAAGATGAGCAAACAAATCCAGTCTAGGGTGAGAACCTAGATGGAGCCTTGTTCACTGTCCTTCAGCAACGTAGAAGTAGAGCAGGAGGAGTGTGAATATCTGGCCATTTGAATATCTGAATGTGAATGCATGTTGTGTCTATGATACCGAAAGCTCAGATTATTAGAAGTTAAACTGCACAAAACCAGTGCAGCTATAGGAGCAACAATGTGAATACAGGCGTAAATCTGTCATAAAAAGTAAGAGTTCTCATAGAGGTTCCAAATAAATCCTTGAATTCATGAGCATTGGAAAAGGATATAGGAATTAGTTTTATTTATGTTCTCTATTACCAAGTCACACATGAATCATTCCCCCCGCCAAATAAAATAATTGGCTGATGGGAAATATTTCTCAAGTAGAGTGAGATTATTTACTGTAAAGTATAAATTTGAAGAGTGAATATTATTCTGATTCTCGGCAGCAGTGATCAAGGAACTCAGTGCAGGTTATGTCATTTATATTATCCAGTTTGGACTTCAGTTACAAAGTGTCTTACTTGGATTTTGTAATTGTCTCAGATGATTATCGGTTTATTATTTTCATTTGGAAAATCTCTGTTTTTTTATTTTTATTTTTATTTTTTCTTCTTAAAGTTGCAAGTTTCCCTAATAATTAGAAATCACAATACTTTATTAACCTGACAGGGGTCTCTTGATTTGAAATGTAATGTCAAGCTTCAGAAATGACCTGATACTACCTGGAATTATGTAATGTCAGGAGCAAAGCACAAATTTTAAGTTGCATAGAGAAAAATAGTGATATGTATCATTTTTCAAAATGTAGAATCCGTTCTCTTGCTCTGTTAAGACATTTGGTAATTTTTAGTTTCAGCAGGTTTTCTCTATTTTTGTATCTTTTCCTTTTCGGAAATCTCATAAAATCCCATTTTCCAACATCTCCCTCACCATCGAGTCTGAATGTTAAGCTCACCATGGCCTTCAATTCCTACTTGTCCTTTCCACTTGTCAGAATGTTGCTGACTTCTCATTCTTTCAGGAAGGGTCCACTTCCGTACTTAATCTCCAGACCTCTCAAGTCCCCTGGACTTCTGCCTCACGTGCCTACCAGTGCTGGGCCTTAGTACCACCAAACCATCTGTGGTCTTTACTCCTGCTCCTAGGCTACTGACATTCATGGAAGAAAAGACCATACAACAATGGAGGGTGATGGTATTACAAACTGAGGAGTTCCAGCCTCAGCTGGGCTTTTAACACTAGTCATCCGTCTCAGCTTTTATCCCTAATTGCTCTCATTCCCTTTCCCTGAGCAGCTTCTCCCAAATTGTACCTGTCTTCTGAATGCCAAACCTGCTCTTCCCCTCCTAAACATATTCTCAACTGAGTATACCGACTCTTTCCAAGATCTCTGCTCCCCACATCCCCTCCAAGTGTCTTTTATAGAGAGTTCTATTTATACAGCCTGTACTTTGCAATCCCAAAGTACAAACAAGGTGCTCAGTTAATATTAGACTGATAGAACAGTGTCTCATGATCCTCCAAATTCCACACCGGCCACCCCACTCAAAGTGATACAGTTAAGATCACCAGTGACCTCCTGAATGTAGATTTAGTGGTCTTTTTAAACATTTTTATTTATTTTTTGTATTATGTTCAGTTAGCCAACATATAGTACGTCATGACTTAGTCGTCTTTAAAATGGTGTTAATAGGGGCGCCTGGGTGGCTCAGTGGGTTAAGCCGCTGCCTTCGGCTCAGGTCATGATCTCAGGGTCCTGGATCGAGCCCCGCATCAGGCTCTCTGCTCAGCAGGGGGCCTGCTTCCTCCTCTCTCTCTGCTGCCTCTCTGCCTATTTGTGATCTCTCTCTGTCAAATAAATAAATAAAATATTTAAAAAAAAATAAAATGGTGTTAATATTGCTGATCTTTCTGTAACATTGGTCATCATTTTGGTATTTGAGTCTTTCTTTTCTTAGCTTCTATGACCCGGCCTCTTCCTGGTTCTTCTTCCCTTTCTTTGATCACTTTCTACTTGTCCCCCTTCTGCTCTTGAATTCCCTACAGTTCAATCCTGGCTTTTTGCCTTCTCCATCTGTAAATTCTTCCCAGGAAACCTTTGGCTCCTTCTTCTTTGCAATTTAGAGCTCACGAATGAGCTCTAGATCCATTTTGTGGACTCTCTTCTGGATGTTCTATCATCTCAGATTTCAGAGTTTCCTAAACTGAAGTCAGTACCGCATCTCCCACTTCAAACAGGTGATCCAGCTTCCTTCTCTCTTTTAAAGGCAATGTCCTCTAAAAAGTTGTCCAAAATAGGAAGCTCAAATCATTCCTCATTTGAGCTTCTCTGAATTATTCAATTATATTTTATCTACTTCATCCACTTTGTACTTCATCTTTGTATTCCCTCTCCACTTAGGCTAGCCCATAGTTGGAGCTTAATAAATGTTTAATTTTATTTTATTTCACACCACACTGTAGACAACTAGAATAGTGGATTCCAAGGGACATATCTGTCTTCAACTTTGATGTATGTATTAATATATAGGGCTACTAGAAAGATACTTGAGAGTCTGTGATACCTCGAGGCTAAAATTTTTCTGAAGTAAAGTATTTTATTAGTGTCATAGTATTTTCAGTTCATGATTTTGACCTTGTTCATTAAAATCAAAGTGGACAGCTCAAGTCTCAGGACCTGTATAGCTAGAAATATTAGCTCGGGGTCTAGAATTCAATAACCATTGATTGTTCAGTCCAAAGCAGTTTATTGTTGATATCTTTCCCTAAAATGGAATCAATTATTCTTGCCTATACATTTTTATTAATGGACTGGCTATTTGGATTAGAATAATGAATTGAAGTATAGTGGCACATGGAAAATATGAAAAATTAACTGTTTTTCACTTTTAAAGTTGATCTAATAAATCACGAAGTGTATCAGAGGAAGTTAATGAAGAAAGGCAATGAGGTAATGAGAACATTTCATTGATTCTAAATGGTCGCTCTAAACATTGTTTAAATTTAACATCAAAGAAAATTCTTTTTTATAGGACAGAAACTTTTTTGCTTACAACAGTTTTTAATTGACCAAAATGATTAGAGTTTTCATGTTCTTTGTAATTTTCATTCAGTTTTTCTTTAAGCTATTACAATAATTATTTTCTCACAGAAAGCAAATTAAAATGAAATGATGAGAGGTTTAAATTCGGAGGAGGAGTAATTTAGATTGCATGGTTTTGAAAGGAATGAAGACTGAACAACCTTTGGAGTGCAAATTTCAAATTTAAGGACATATTTAAATGGCTAATAGGAAAGAAATGTCACATGCCAGTAAATAGCAAATTAATTATGAATCTTTTAGCTATTTCTGTAGTACAACCTGTACGCCTTAGTTTGGTAATAAACATTGCAATAATAATAGCTTTATTTTATTTTGGAATTTTATAATGCTTTTATACACACTTTACTTTGTGGCCCTTCTGGTAATCTTGTAAGTTGATAAATCAGCTGTTATTATTGTTATTCCTCATTTTATAAATGAGGGGGGAAAGCACTGGAAAATTAAATGGCTTGTTCACTGTCACACAGTCAGTGAGTTGCTGTACTCCTCTTGATTCATCTGTTTCCAAATCTTTTGGGCATTTCTACTGTCCTGAATGGACTTGAACTCTTTGAAACAGGCTGCCCTGTCCTATTTATCTTCCTGTACTTGGAACATAGCAGGTGGGCAGTGTATTTGTCGAATAGATTAGCCTGTGTTAGAATGGAATTTCAACTGTCAGTCCCTTAAAGAATCTTACTACTCAAATACAGTATTGTATCAACTTAAGAGAATTAGGCTGTGCACTTGAAAATACTGACAGTGAATTTTTAATGTCCTATAAAGTACTTTTTATAAATTGAGGGTTGTCATGGGAAACATAACAAAGAGGCAAAGGAAAAGTATTTTATTGTTAATCTATCTGGGGTTAATTCCTTTCTATTAGTTATTTTTTGCAGCATGACAAATTACCCCAAAATACAGCAGCTTAAAACAGAAAATATTTATTATATTATAGTTCCTGTAAGATGGAAGTCTTGATGCAGCTTAGCTCATTGCTTGGGCTCACTGTCTCATGAGGCTGTGATCAAGATTTAGACCTGAGTGGTAGTCATCTCAAGGCCGGGTTGGGGGAGGGCTCCCCCCGCTTCTAAGCTTATTTATGTGATGGTCTCAGGTCCTTGCCGGCTATTGGTTGGAGACATCAGTTTTTCCCATGTGGGTCTCTCCACTAGCTCAAACATGGCAGCTGGTTTCCCTCAGAGCAAGTGAGCCGAGAGAGAGAGAGAGAGAGAGAGAGAGATGGAAAGAGTGAGAGAGGGCAAGCAAGACAAAAGCCCACAGTCTCACTGTAACTTAATCTTGGAACTAACAACCCATCACTCTTGCTTTCTGTTTATTAGAAGAGAGTCACTAGATCAGCCCAAACCTAAGGGATGGGATTACAGCAGCCTGTGAGTACTAAGAGGTCAGAATCATGGTGGCCATCTGAGGGCTGGGTATGACGTTTATATTTAATGTTGTTGCTCTAATAGAATAAATCAGAAGAAATAAAATTGCAGCAGACTGACTTCCACCTTGTGCAAACTTTTTAAGGAAAAAGTTATGGAAACCCAACTCAAACTGGCTTCAGTTATTCCCCCTTCATTTTTTTTTTAAAAAGGAAGATTTAATTTATTTATTTGAAAGAGGGTGAGCATGAGCAGTGGGTGGAGCAGGGGTGAGGGAGAAACAGAATCTCCACTGAGCAAGGACCCTGATGTGGGGCTCAATCCCAGGACCTTGACATCATTACTTGAGACGAAATCAAGTCAGACGCCTAACTGACTGAGCCACCCTGGAGCCTTTGACTTTAGAGTTTTAACTAGGAAGTTTTAAAAGAAAGTCAAATACTTGAAGAAGCAGGCTTATTTTAAATAAATGTTTTTGAGGTCGTTAGCAAAACCAAAGCTCATTTGCAGACCCGGTGCAGTTTCCACCTATGGTTCCAGGAAAAAGGGGCCCTTCCCAGCATACGCATGGCTGTGGGCTTCCCCTCTTCCTAGCCCCAGGAGGACCCCTGGGAGTCAGTATGTCCTGCAGAGCCACCAGCTAAGGTCCTCACCATGCTCCTTCCAGCAGCGGCACCTTGCAGGCTGGACATTTGGTGGGGAGACTGTTCCAGCAACATTCATTCTGAAGTTCTCATTTCTAGACATTGCGTGAGGCATGGGGGATGCTAAGAAAAACAGAACATGGTCCATGTCCATGTGTGATTTAGAGATAAATGACATCTGTGCTTGGGTTTTGGGGGAGAAGAAAGCAGTGGCTTTACTGGCCCTGGGTTGAAAAGCCACGAGAGTGAACTTGGCATCTGAAACTATCCACAGCCCTCCTGCTGCCTGCTAGTTACTACCTGGTTCATGTGGTGATGTGTTTTCCAGGCCTGCCCATCAGTGAAGGTCTTATAGCCTCCATGTGTCTCAGGTTTGGTTACTGCCAGTTCCAAATCCTCTGACCTCTATTCATCCATGAGTCCTAATTTTTATTTTGCAAAACATGGTTATCATATCTCTCCTCCGGAATGGGTTTTGGTTTCTCCCTCACAACACCCATCCCCAAATTCTGTTTTGTTCACCTTCTTCCCAACTCTTGTCCCAGTCAAAAAGTTATCATCTCAATACCAAAACTTAGATCATTTGCTGAACCAAATTACTTTCTTTTTAAAGCTCACAAGGTAAGGGGCACCTGGGTGGCTCAGTGGGTTGGGCCTCTACCTTCTGCTCAGGTCATGATCTCAGGGTCCTGGGATCAAGCCCCACATCAGGCTCTCTGATCGGCAGGGAGCCTGCTTCCCCCTCTCTCTCTGCCTGCCTCTCTGCCTACTTGTATCTCTCTCTCTCTCTGTCAAATAAATAAATAAATAAAAATAAAATCTTAGAAAAATAAAACTCACAAGATGTATGATTTTCTGGTAACCCACAATATTAAGGATGAGTTTCTGTTTTGGTTTGGGTTTTTGTTTGTTTGTTTTTGCTTATTAACCACAATAAGCCTTTAAATGGTGGGATTTCAGGCAAAGTAGGAGAGTACATTTTGGGCTGGATTGCTTTTACTGATTTTGCTTCTAAGCATATCCTATTTAGAGAAGAAGAAATCCCATTTTGGTATCTATTCTGATACGGGGATTTGCAGCCTCTCCTATCAGAAATAGTCCCATTTCCTAACCCTTCTTCTTCCCCCTATACTTAGCTTTCTTCTATTTTCCTTTTCTTATATCTAACTGCTGCCATTGGAGTTTGAGGCCTATATTGACTTAGTAGGATATTAAATAGTCAGCATAAGTCAATAGAGATATGAAGTTGGCATTAAAATCAGCCTTCAGATGTGATAGTAAAGACAGTCAGAACATGCAAGGTAGAGATAGCCCCCCTATGCTGGGCTGGTTAGACTTCACTAGAAACATTCCATTTGCTTCAGAGAAATGTGGGGAAACTGGAGCCCCGCCAGAGAAGAATGACATGAAATGCTTGCAGAGTGGCTAAAAGAACAGAATGTGTTGACCTTAGTCAAGAAGAGACTTTGCAGGAAAATAGCAGAGAGGAGGCTGGAGGAATAGTAGGGTTACCATGTGGAACCCACAAATTTGCTCTGCATGGTCTTTAATGAAAAACAAGGCTAAAATCAGTGAGTAGATTTGAGGAAAGTTTGTTGGTTGGTTGATTTTGTGTTATTTTGTTTGTTTGTTTTTTGTTTTTTTTTCTGAAAGTATTAACACTTCTTTTCTGTGACTACTGTTAGCAATGTGATAGAAGGAATGTCTGCGTAGACAAGCTGGATGGAAAGTAGCTGATCTATAATGCGCTAACTCCTGTCAGTTGCTGAAAGATTTTTCCAACAGTGTAGTGATTTTGAGCACAGACACAGAAGTAAAATGACCCTGGCTTTACATGCCAGCTCAGCCCCTTCCAGCACTATGACTTAACAGCTGATTCTCAGCATGGACCTCTCTAAAAGGGGATTAATAGTAGGTACCTACCTCATTGGGGATATTGTGAGGCTATGAGAGGAGATAAGGCATAGAAAGCAGTTGGTACCATGCCTTACACATGGGAAGTGATAAATGTTAGCATTGAGAAAGATTGTGGGGTCAAAGAAGGATTCCGAGATCATGTTAGGTGGGAAAGCAAAGCTGATTGATTAGTGATGTCTGTCATGGGAGTGAAGGAAAATAGGCCCTATATTTTTCATCTGTGGGGTAAACTCTAATGAAAGGGTCATTTCTACTCAGTCCTTGTATTTTATTTCTTATGATACATAATTATCTACTTAAAAAATAAATTAGAGGGGCGCCTGGGTGGCTCAGTGGGTTAAAGCCTCTGCCTTCGGCTCAGGTCATGATCCCAGGGTCCTGGGATCGAGTCCCACATCGGGCTCTCTGCTCAGCAGGGAGGCTGCTTCCTCCTCTCTCTCTGCCTGCCTCTCTGCCTACTTGTGATCTCTCTCTGTCAAATAAATAAATAAAAATCTTTTAATAAATAAATAAATTAGAGGGAACATTAGCTTAAATCAGGGAGCTTCTGCCATGCATCTTTCCTTTCGTTCTTTCCATCTTTTCTTGTGTATCCTAAGTTTAAAAATAAGACAATTATATAGAAAGAAAATACATTTTTCAACTATTGTATTAACCTTGCTAGTCTTGCAGTGTGGATGAATTGGAAAGAAATACACTTTACAATGCCCAACAAATGAACCTGTGCTTCCTAAGTGTCTTAGTTCTGTAGATTAGATATTTGGAAAGAATCTGAGGAAAATCAAATGTTAAAGCAAGCTATCTTTTATCAAATCTAATATGTCTTATCCGAATGTACTTTTCTTGTATTTGTATTGAACTCAAAACAGTGTTGTGTTCATACTTTAGGATATGCATCGTTCCTTAGACTCTTCTTAGAGTAACTTATATCTCCATGGATACTTAAGAAGAAAACTGTACAATTGATGTGTCAGTCATGAATCTTTAACACTACCTATTGTATGTTGTCAAGAACATTACTAAGGAAATAAAGATGTATCATTAAAAGAGGTGATGTTTCCAGGTTATCTCCCTGGGTGTTGAATGACTCCTAGAGAGCTAAGCACAGCCACTTCACAGATAGATGGCTGCCAAGAGGAAGGTGTTACTGCTACCGAAGACAGCATTGGTCCAGGGGATGGACGTAAGATATGAATCTTATCTAATCTAATCATAGATGTCTAAGATATGAATAAGTGAGAATAGCTGGATTATAACGTAGAAATAAATTACCCACTCTTCCCCCACAGCGTAATGATCAAGAAACAGCACATCTATGTATTTACTTACCCTTCAGCTTAGAAACATGACAAGTACTGTTAATTCAAAGAAGTCATATTATCCTTTGATTAAATCTTAGACTCTAGAGTGAGAACTGATCAGAATTCTGGATCCTGTACTTAACTTTAACCTTGTTAAAGCATGTGAACTTGTCTGAACATCTCTAGCTTACCCCTCAGTGAAATGGGGACAAGAGTCCATACCTGTTATCTCTTGTAGAAATTATATGAGATCATAGCCATGTCGTTATTACAGAGACTGCTGTGTGGGAAGCTGTCAGAGTGACTCTCATTATTATTATTATTTTTAATTTGACAGAGATTACATGGAGGCAGAGAGACAGGCGGGGGATTGGGGGGAAGCAGGCTCCCCCCTGAGCAGAGAGCCCAATGTCGGGCTCCATCCCAGGACCCTGGGATCATGACCTGAGCCAAAGGCAGAGGCTTTAACCCACTGAACCACCCATGTGCCCCGACTCTCATTATTAATAGTTAATAGTGGTTGAAGAGTCAAGAGCCATGGGTTCTGAACTCATCTAAATACTAACTAGCTGTGTAATTTGGGAAAACTTTTATCAGTTTCTGGACTTCTGCTTCCTTAATTTTCCTTAAAGAAATTGATGGAATTCTTTTGAATAGTACTTCCAATTCTAAAATACTATCCTGGTGAGCAAAAGCACTTAAAAATTCCAAGTAAAAAAGTCTCCACTATTCCGAAGTGGTGATTGATTTTTCCCATCGTAGAAATTTCCTTTTGTAAGGGAAAGACATTTTGCTTTTCCCCACCTCTATCTTCCCTAGGAATTTCATGCCTCTAGTTCAAGGGAAAGGTGTTAAGAAAGAAAATCAACACCTTGTTAAAGTGTGAACACTAACTGCTGTTAATTACTCACTTTAAAATAGCTCACTGTTAATGGGGCTTGGAAATCCTGTCTCAGTCCAGTTTCTTCATACTCCTCTAGCAAACCTAAACCTATCCATTCTTAAAGTAAGCTTTTTATTAAAGTCGAACATTTGTATAGAAAAGTATACCAATTAAAAACTCACAACTTGCTGAACATTTATGAAATGAACACCCTTGTAACCAGCACCGAGATCAAAAAACAGAGTACTACCAGCCCCTCAAGATTTCCTTCCCGTGTGCCCTTTCCAGTCACTAACTCCTGTTCAGGATTAACCACTATCCTGATCTGCACCACTGTAGGCGACAGCTGCATGTTTTTGAAGTTGGTGTAAATGAAATCAAATGACAAGTAGTCATTTCTGTTGGATACACAGCTTGGAGTCGAACTGCACATGTGTTATGTCTGCCTATGTTCAGCTTTATCCAACCCTGCCAGTCTTCAAAAACAGTTCCACTAATTTATACACTCATCTCCTAGTCCTGGCAGGAAATGAGAATTCCATTTCTTTTTTTTTTTTTTTTTTAGATTTCTTTTTTTTTATTTATTTATTTGACAGACAGAGATCACAAGTAGGCAGAGAGGCAGGCAGAGAGAGAGGGGGGAGGAAGCAGGCTCCCTGCCAAGCAGAGAGCCCGATATGGGGCTCGATCCCAGGACCCTGGGATCATGACCTGAGCCAAAGGCAGAGGCTTTAACCCACTGAGCCACCCAGGCACCCCGAGAATTCCATTTCTGATTATCGATTTTAAAACCACATTTCTTAAAGGAGGCTACTGTTTTGAATTAGGTTGTATGGATTTCGCCCTAACACCTGTGCCCTCAGCTTCAGGCGATGATACACTCTGGTTTGCCCTGGACAGACCTCAGTGGTGCCAGATTTATACCTGCTGTCTTTGCCCACTTATTATTAGTGCTCCCTTTACTTGCAAATTGCCCAGGGTTATGGAGGGATGAAAACATTCTAAAATTAGGTTGTAGTGATTGGTTGCAGAATCTTGTGACTATAATTTAAAATAAATAATCATTGAACTGTAAACATTATATGGACAGGTTTTATGGTTTGTGAACTCTATCTCAGTAAACCTGTTTTGAAAAATTGTCCCAGTTTGGATGGTAAATTAGGTGGTCATCTGGTTTGATCCCATTTTCCCCAACATTTTAAAAAGAGAGAAAAAAGAAGGAAAAAACCAGAATAAGCCTGGCTGCTTCTTTTAGGGGAAAAGAACAAAACAAAACGGGGCACCTGGGTGGCTCAGTGGGTTAAGCCTCTGCCTTCGGCTCAGGTCATGATCTCAGGGTCCTGGGATGGAGCCCTGCATCGGGCTTTCTGCTCAGCGGGGAGACTGCTTCCCCCCCTCTCTTTGCTTGCCTCTCTGACTACTTGTGATCTCTCTCTGTCAAATAAATAAATAAATAAATAAATAAATAAACAAACAGAAACCACCCTGGCATGGCTTTGGAAGTATTTGCTAGCAAGAGGTGTCATCCAAAGGGAAGGAAAATTGATTATGTTACACTAGTCCACTAAGCTACCCTTTTGAAAGAGGAGTCCTTCACTAGTATTGAATTTGTTTTGTGATTTATCAAAAATAAAGGAAACTTTTGAAATAAACATGCCTCATAAGTTTTTCCCAGAAGATCAAAAATTTTGATTAAAACCATTGCATCTCTGTCACTATTGGTGAGTAACAAAACACCCCAGGAATCTGTGGTAAAAACTGCTGTCTTACCACACTCCTGGATTCCGTGGGTCTGCATTCAGATGGAGCCCAGCAGAGATGGCTTGTGTACTCCGCTGTGCGAGACCTCAGCTCGTTGTTGGCTGGGACCTCGGCTCAGCTGTCAACTAGAAGACACACACATGGCCTCTCCCTGTGGGTGAATTTGGGCTTTCTCATAGTGTGGCAGCTGGGTTCCAACAGGACGTGTCTCTAGAGGGCAAGGTGGCGGTGTTTGGCATTGTAGGATTTGGTCTCAGAAATCACCTGGAGTCACTTTGGCCATACCCTGTTGATTAAGTTTGTCACAAAATTCTGACCAGATTCCAGGGGGCAGAGGATAAAGACCTCCTTACCTGATGGGAGTGGTGTCAAGGTCACAGTGTATTGAGAACATGTAGAATGGGAGGTACTGTGGGTGCAGCTTTGGAAAGCAGGCCTCCCTCTTCTCTGGATCTTCTGTTTCCTTCACAGCAGTTGTTCCTGTCCCAGCCAATTTGCATTTCACCCCCAGAAAGTTCTTCTCAGTATGGGTCCTGTCCAGGCAGAGAGGTCTGGCTGCATTGGGTGCAGAAGTTCACAGAGGCGAGACTGTTCCAGACCATTGAGGCCTTGCCCTTGCCCTCACTGGCTTTTGGATTGGGTGACTTCAGCCACTGCTACTGCAGTCCTCTGTAGTGAATAGCTGCCTGTTGGCTCTTTGTGGGTTTTCTTGTTCTCCGACTGGTCAGAGACCTTTAGGCTTAGCTCTGCTTCTCTGGCACAGACACTGTTAACAGCGCCTGTCAGTGCTTTGTCACCAGCTTGGAATCTGGGGTTTCTCAGCTACCTTCTTTCCTAATTTTGTATAAATATTGTCCCTTGGGTTTTGTCTTGGATGTTCATTACTCTGTCCGTTCTGATGTGAGAATTTGGCAAGACCCAAAATTGTGCTGCCCCATTACAACCATTGTACCAGAACTCCCCTAGAATAATCTTTAAAAAATGGAAAATCCTTCAGCAGCATCCCACCGCAACCAGAATAAAATGCAAATGTCTCCCCCCACGCACTGGGCACGTCAGGTTCTTACTGGCCCCCCTGTGCCCTCGCTGCCACTCCTCTGTCGTCTCTGCTTCGGAATGGCCGATCCAGGTTTCCTGATTATATGGTAACTGAAATTATGATCTCTGAGCTGCTTTGTCTTGGGGGCCACAGTCTCCTGAAAAGCCTTCCCCTCTCTGGCAGTCTTTGAGTCAGTAAACCTGTGACATTCGAGAGGCATACAGCCAGGGGGCCTTCCTGTTTCCACAGATTCACAAATACCGTAATGCAAAATTTCTGCCATAAAATGCAGTAAAGTGTAACTGAAAAATTTAAGTGACCTCTTAATGTTTGTTTGAATGCAGCTCTAAAATCATTTCTAAAGCCTTTCAAATAAACTCAGCCACTAAAATAAATGCTACACTACATTACACAAGCTTTTTATTTTCAAGGGGTCCTTACTCTTCCCCTTGGTGCTATGGTTTGACCGATAGTCCGGCCCCATTTGAAAACCTCCTGCACTGACCGGGAATGGGAAAGACACACCGTCCTTGGGCACCTTAAATCCGGTGTCACTTTTTCTCTTTGAGATTGTGAGCCAAGGCATTTCCTTCAAATACACCACTTGATCTTTACTGGACAGGTGTTCCGGTCTCTCCTTCTTCTCCTCTCTGAATTCCTTTGCTTCCAAAGTGGCAGGGTCAGCTGGTGTGCTCCCTTCCAACCTCTCACCGGATAGAGCTGCTCCTCACATTCCCAACCTGACTCTGTCTGGAGGTGAGGTCCGTTCAGACCCTGCCCTCCTGTCTTGGAGGGTGTTGGCACCCACCCTGCAGCTGTCCATGAAATCGCATTTCCTTTCCTTCTCTCAATTAAAGTTTTCACTGATGAGCAATTTGGCACCTAGCAAACATTGTGAAACTACTTCTAGAAGTATGGTAGCAGCCCTGCATAGAGAATTCAGCTTTTTGTTCCTTCATTTGTCTCCTGGCTTATGTTTCTCTACAAAGGATGCATATCTTTATTGGGTGACTTTCCTTTCTTTTCCATTCTCGCAGTTAATACAGTTTGCACAACAATGCAAAAAATAGTATTGCCCCACTTCTGGGTGGTTGGGCTCATGGTTTCATACTAGCCTTATGACCTCTTTGCTCTGGGGGAAAAATGTCATCACTACCAATTTGTGGCACACTTTTGTGTATCAAGTCCCTTGTATCCCATTGATCTCATTTATTTTCCACTCTAATCCTGCAGTGTAGATGATCAGTGTTGATGATCCAAAAAGGCTCAGAAAAGTTAAGTAAAAACAAAACTGTTTTTTTCCCAGGTCTGTTATGTCTAACTCTAAGCCTCCTTATGACTCCTGTTAATGTGTGTGTTTGTGTGGGGTGGTAGGGGGAGGTGTGGGGGAGTGGGTGTCTATTTATCGATCTGATTTGTTTTGGGGCAGGAGCTGCACTAGCTAATAGAAATCCAATATGAACTACAAAGGCAAGTCACATTCATAATTGTATATTTCATCATAGCCACATTTTTAGAATCCCAAAGAAACAGGTGAAAATGACTTCAGTGGTATAGCTTATTACACCAATGTATCCAAAATACTATCATCTCAACATGTAATCAATATAAAAATTGTTGATGAGGTATTTTCCATTCCGTTTTGGGGGCAGTCCTTCCAAATTTGGAATATATTTTTCACTGACAATATATGTCCATGAGAACTAGCAACATTTCAAGTGCTCATTAGCTATCAGTGGTTACTGCATTGTATTGTGCAGAGGAAGGGAAGGGAGGAGGAAGGAGGTAATAATGTATAAAATGGTATACACTGGGAAACCCGACTCCCTACGCTTCTAATTCTCAACTCCTCAGTCTTCTTCAAAGGGAAATAAAATTTCTGATGCACTTTTCAATTATCCTTTTTTTTTTTTTTAAGATTTTATTTATTTATCACAGAGAGAGAGGGGGAGAGAGCAAGCACAGGCAGACAGAACGGCAGGCAGAGGCAGAGGGAGAAGCAGGCTCCCTACGGAGCAAGGAGCCCGATGTGGGACTCGATCCCAGGACGCTGGGATCATGACCTGAGCCGAAGGCAGCTGCTTAACCAACTGAGCCACCCAGGCGTCCCAGACTTTTCAATTATCCTATACATAGGTATATTTTTCCTTATTTTTTTTACAAAAATTGAGGCACCCTGTACATACTTCTATATTTAGTGTTCTTTTTCACTAAATACTGTATTTTGAAGATATTTCCGTAGTGGTTTCAGTGTGTATGGTTATGTATATGTGTGGGTATACGTGTGTGTGTGTGTGTGTGTGTTCAATTAAATTTAACAAACATTTATTGACAAACTACTATATTCTACACACTTTGCTAGGCACTTGGATTGCATAAGCGGACAAAATTGATAAACACCCCTGCCATTGGATTTTCCATTTAAAGGAGTGAGAGAGACAGTAAATACCTTAATAAACTATATAGTGTGTCGGAAGCTAGTAGTACTATGGAAACAAAGAAAAGGAAGAATTGCGGGGGCAGGAGCTTCCATTTCAAATAGGGTGCTCAGGGTCCGCCTCATTAAGAGACTTGTTTACTTGAAGGAAGTGGGTAAATTCGTGGGTAAACCTGGCTGGAGGGGGTCCTAAGCAGAAGGAGGTCTGTGCAGAGGCCCAGGTGGGAGGGTCCTGGTACATTTGAGGAGCTGTGAGAAGACTAGTGGGACTGGAGTGAAGTGGGAGAGGGGAGCATGGGTGTGGGTGAGGTCAGATTCGGAGGGCACTGGCTCTTGCCTGCTCTGTAGGCCACCGTAGCCACTGGGGATCTTGCTGTAGTATGAGGAGGTCTGCTGTGTTCTCATTAGCAGTGGTAAAGCATTATGATATATGGATGTACCGTGATTTATTTACCAGTGTCCTTATTGAGAGGGACGCTTAAGTTGTTTCTGGTCTGTTTTATAGTCTAAACACTAACAGGTTACCGATCCTTGAATCTGCATCTTTTTTTGCTCGTGCTCATGTGTGTGAAATTACATAGAGAATAGATTCCTCATAATGGGATAGCTAGATGAAGGAGTGCTTATTTTTAATTTTCCTAGACATTGCCAAATTACCCTCTAAAGCGGTTATACAAGTTTATACTCCCATCCGTGATACGTGAAACTGCTGGTTTTCCTGTTCCCATGGAGCAGTTAATCAATAGTTTTATTTTTTGCCAGTTCTGTAAGTGAATATGTTCTCTTACTGGCGTAATTTCGGGGGGATCCCTCCTCCACTCTAAATCGTATAATCATGTGGGTTCTGTTCCACTCCTCTTTCTTTTCTCAGGGCTCCTAAACTGCTGTGCACTTTACATCTATTGTAACATGTACTGTCTTTTAATTGTCTTTTCACTGTTTATGTCCTTATACCCCACTCCTTATTACAAGCTTCTCAAGAACAGAGTTAAGCTCTTATTTTTTATGCCTTCCCTCAGCGCCTGGAACTTTGCTCAACATGTAATAAACAGTCGTGTCTTTGTTGGTTAATGAGTGAATGACTTAATTCTGTTTGAATTATGCTATCTAATCTTATACTTGGGTTATCAGTGTAATAATTAAAATGCCAGTAAGAACTGTCACTGAAACTATTGGATTTATTGGATTACATGTTTTTGACTGCGAGCTGAGAATAGTTCTGTATCCTGTCTGTAGTGTTCAGCGTGGAAATAGTCAATTTGTTATCTTATTTCCGATCCTGAAAGTAAGCATTTCTTTAAATGTACAAAAACCTGAGTAGGACTAAATTGGATACCTGTGTAAGTGACGGTAAGTATAGTTTAGCCAGATTGCTATAGATTGGTCTGTTTCTGTGGGGTTTGTCACCGTGAAACTGAGCAGCAGTTTCTGGCATGAAGCCTTGGGCATCTGGCTGCCGAGGTCATTAGGCCAATGGCTATACCGTCACTTAGTTTTGAGAATCTTGGAGATGTGATTTTGAAAATGGGCTTGGACAGAGGAGTGTGTTCTGGGTCAGGAAGACGAGCAGCATTTCCTGCGCTGGGTTTCCTCCGTGCACTCGAGTCCCTGGAGAGAATAACAAATGCTCCATTTTGGAAACGTTATACTGACTCTTCCCCCTCCATGCACATAAGCCTATTAAAGGTTCTGAGAAGCCCTGCAGTAAAGAAAGCTCTTTGCTAGTGTTTCTCAAATTGATTTGACCACAGAAAACTATTTCTTTCCTAGCAACCCCTATCAGTGTATCACAGAATACACGTTTTCCACAGAAGACCAGAAAAAAAACAAAGAGCCGTTGTTTTTCTTTTTGTACCAAGAGAGGTTAATTATATAAATTTAGAAATAATCATGCAGCATGTGTATCTTAAGTACCTCACATGTATTTATGAAATGAAGAGTTGCTTATCTAGTTTGGCTGGATAATAGCTGGTTGACCACAGAAATAGGCCACAGATGAACTGAACATTTTCATTTAAGGATCTGTTTTTTGTTTTTGTTTTTGTTTTTGTTTTTTTAAACAGATGCCATCCTAGGATTAATTAGAAACATTAAAGCTAACCTGAGAGTTTAGGATCAAGTGTAAGTCTGAAAACTGATATATTAAAGAAAGTGTTGATTTCCAGAAACAAACCTAGCTATTCGTTTCCCCTAATGACATAATATTTTTAGATACTGGAAATGCTGTCAGAGGAATGCTTCTAAAACTTCTATCTGTATTATCAAAGATACCAATTGATAACTGCTGTTGTTTGCATTTTAAATTGTGCAGATTTATTTAACAGGCACTGGGAACCTTCAATCTGTGTGTAGAAATTCCTAAATGCCCTTCCCCGTTCCTTCTGTTACAGCCTGTGTTTTTCAGGCTCTCTCATGTCCTCACCTTGCTTCTCCCTCTTCTCATTTCTCTCCCTTCCCTCTCTGTACTCCTCAAAAACATCCACGAAGCTGGCAATTAGGGGCTGAGCACAGATGCATCCTTTAATTTAATTTCGCATTCCATCATCTGAAACACGACCGCATGTGTACAGCTTAGGGCCTTCAGAGTGCTGGGAAATCAATATGTTAATTTACTTCCATCGTTCCAAATCATCTTAGAGAGAGAGCAAGCACCTCCCGTGAAATGGGAGGCTCACCATCGGGAGGGGGTGGCTCCGTGAGACCAGCCCCCAGTCCTTGGGCTCTTACGCCCCAGCCGCTTTGTGAATGAGCTATGTTCCAAAGTATATTTGTAAACTGACTGATTGGAACATTGAACACTTTCCCCCTTTCTATTGAAAAATACTGTTCAATGGTTATTATGATTATTATGGTTATTATGATCCCAAGCCAGCCCTCAAAAGGCCATTAGCCCCTAGGGTATCTAATACGTGCTACAAATAGCTACATCATGGGAGCTGCAGTAGTACAAGTAAGTGTATTTCCAGTGGAAAAGAAGTAACAGTCCTACTCTATTCTGCCAGAGTGATGTTTGGGTCAGTGTAGCTTTGCATTCCCTTTTAGTGTCCAGATCTTCTTGGCGGCTCCTCCGCACCTTATGATAATATGAAACCTCCAAGGCTGCTTCATGTCAAATGGGTGGGGCTATACCTTCCTCATTTTTTATACCCGTGCAGTTAAAATGTTTTGTATTAATGAGAGTACCTGCCTGTTACATTCCATCTCATTCGGGTTTGTCCCTCTGTTTATGCAAGTGGAGTGTTTAATCCATCCTCATTCGGTCAGTCTTCAACACCTTAGTTTTAACCCAGTCGTGTCATTTTCATATTGGGTTAGTTTTATTTCTGTACCTTTATACAAACTGCTGAAAGAAATGTGGGGCATCACAGCTTCAAGAGCTTCAGCTTTCAGAGCATTTTTCCCAAGAAACCATTGTCTCAGTTGAGGATCCCCTCAAATCGGGGACTGAGCTAATGATCTTAAAAATTTCCATTTCTACGGAGGACAAAACAGAGACAACAAGGCTATTTGTGAACGATGACTCTGAACCATATTCTGTGCATTTAGTTTTGTCCTTTTTCTACTATATGACAATATCTTATTAAATTTGTTCTCAAATATGCTGTTCTTTTTAGAACCTTGACAGAGATTCTTTTTTACCCTTGTCTTCTAGCATCATTCAAGCTTACCAAGACTATGCAGAGATTAACCACAGTAGTTCTTCTGTCAGTGACACTAGTTTTTGGATCACTGATCTAGTAACTCCTGGATTCAGGAGCTACTGTGGCACACCTGTCCACAGTCATGGTAAACTTGAACATAGTACAAATGTGAAAAAGCAGCTCAAAACTTCTGTGTGTATTTAATGTTTTCTTCTCATTACTCCAACAAAAACATCTCACCAACAAGAACAAAAATAATGACCAAGAATGAATTTGTCCCTTTCTTTCTTCTTTCCAAAAGCAGACCTAATATAACCAACCTCAGCTTCTGAAGGTCCTACTGACCTAAAGGTAAATGAGTAACTATTAAAATGTCTTTTCTTGGCTCTGCCTTCCACCATCAATTCCATTGGGTGTCCCTATGAAGAGAAAGGCAAGAATTACTTCTCCTCTTCAGTCTTTTCAACATAACAGCTCTCCAGCCTATTTTGCAAGTCTTTTGTTCACTTGGTCTAGGTTTTCACTTGATCTGTTTTCCCAGCTGCCATGTGCTGAGGCTGCCTCTCTTGTGTCTTTATGTGTCTTTTCCCACTCCTAATGCTCTGGGGCATGGCCCCTTGCCAGGTGGTACGCAGCCCCCATCGGAGTCTCCGCTGGCCTTCCCACCCAGATGGGAAAAGCTCTTTCCCTCTCACTCATGCTATACTCTGTTATGTGGATCTCAGAGCAGACTGCCTTGTGCTCTCGAAAGCCAAAGGGGTTTTAAAGAGGCAATGTTTTTCTATCTCCAATCCCCAGATCTCTGCCGTGAGCTTAGGGAGTAAGGGTAGCATACACTAATGACTGGGAATTAGGCACCCCTCTAACTTGATGCCATTATCCTTTTAAACCAAGCTTTCATGTGGCAGCAGACTTTTCTCATAGGGTATATTATTCCCTTGGTGATTTCTCACTTCTCTGTTAAAAGACATATCCCATTAGTCCTTCAGACTGACCAGCTGTGGATTTATGCTTTTAATCTTAAATTCCATCAATAAAATGTTGTGTGTGTGTGTGTGTGTGTGTGTGTGTGTGTGTGTGAGTGAGAGTGTGTGATTTCCAGTAATATTCCAAAAGATCTGTCTTCTTTTGGGGTTTTAGCTCACCCTTTGGGATCACCCCGTAGTATTCCTTCTTGACTATGTGCCAATTCTTCCATGTTGGTTAATTTCCCATTTAAGATCTAAAACCATTGAGGAGTTCTCTGCTTGGTGCTCTGTATTGAGAGGCAGACAAGTAGGGTTGAGGGCTTCAGCTCCGGAGGTCACAGGCCTAAGTGTGTGTACATGTGAGCTCTGCACATGACTTGGAGCAACTTACTTGGTATCACTAAGCCATAGTTCCCTAAATTATAAAATAGATATAATATGATACCTATTTCATGGGGCTGTTAGAGCATCAAATAAGATAATTATGTGAAATATCTATATGCATCTAGAATTTATTCGGTTCTCAATAATTATTATTGCCATTTTTATTACAGTTTTTCTTATGCCATTCATTTTTATGTGTCACTTATATGTGTAGGTCCTATTCCAGTAAGTTGAAGTCTCTTCTGCCAATTGTGACATTTCCAGTGACCTTCCACGGTAGATCCTAAACCTGGCTCTATGTTACCCCAATCCAAGGATTTAGGCTCTTTTCAGAACTAATGAAATAATTTTTCTTATTTAATTTAGGCTTAAAGGAATTACATTTTTTCAAAACCAACACAAGGAGACGCTCTGACTTTGAGGTGGCCTTTTGTCACAACAGCCCCTTCAAAAGCCAGGTCTGTTGTATAACCCTCTGAGCCAAGTTCAGTGAATCTTAGAATTGACCTGTTCTTTGGGAACTCTCTAGCCTGGGACTGGCTGAGTGTAGGTTGTATCTAAGACTCCTTACACCAAAGCGAACCCCAAATTTAACTCAGCCTTAACATACAGTCCCCATATCTATAGCAACAGAAAGTGAGTGGGCCTTATTTTATGATATGCTCTATGCTTTGATGATATGTTTTGATAGGGGTGGCAACATCTATGTGTACCATATGTGTATAAGATCTTGTATGCTTATGGCTTAATATATACATGTAAATATAGTTGAAACTTAATGGTGCATTACTGTATTACTTTTGAGTATCAGGTTGGAATAACGTAATGATGGGAATAAAAGTCTTATCATTAAAAATGGATTTTCTTTAAATAAAGTATTTTCTGAATTTAAGTGGGAGATTAGGACTCCAAAAGATGAAATGGACTGCGATGTTGAGTCTTTGGCGTGTCTCTGAATAATAAACCACAACACAGAGGCTAACTGCTGAGTTTTTATTATGGGTTCAACTGATAAAGTAAATTGGAGTTGCTGGTACCATGAGATAGAGAGCATAGCTTATTATATTTATCAATATAAATAGGAGAAAATCCATAAGACATAGTAAAATTTAAAAAAGTTTCCTGATCCATCCAGCTCCCCCTGTCAAGCTTCCTTGCCCATATACTGCTCAGTCCCCGGGTTCTTTCTGGCCATCCGATGGGCCTCTTGCATTGCCCTGCCTTAGTTTCTCACGAACTGAGCCAGTGGGTCAACCTCGGGGCTTTGCCTCCAGCCCTGCTAGTTGTCATTCTGTGTTAGCTAGCTGTCTGCTCCATCGTTTATAAGGCCCAAGTCCCTCTTCTTTGTCTTGGCAAAAGTAACTTTCAGAGATTAAACTTGGGCCTGACCCAGCTATAAAAAATAAATTTCATAACACTTCTCTTAATGAACTTTGTACTGAATCATGGTGTCTACCCAGGCATTCTGAAATTGTAGATGCCCCGAGCAATAACATAGTCTGAGTCTGAAATTTGGCAGACCTAAAGGACAGCCTTTCCTGTTGTTAGTTGGGTTGGTCATTTGTTTATTCATTTATTCCATGCTCTCTTCAGCATTCATAGAGTGTCCATTATGTCATAATAAAAACAAAATCTCACATTTATTGAGCACTTACTATGTGCTAAAGACACTGTGCTAAATGCTTTATATACTTTAGTTCATTTCAATCACTCCATGAATTAGGCATTATTATTACCTCAATTTTATAGGCAAGGAACTGGTTAAATAATTTCCCCCAGGGCCACCAGCTGGTGAGTGGCAGATTTGAGATATCATCCCATATTTGAATGGTTCCAACATCCATCCTTCAAACAAGTTACCATAGTAGTTTTAAATGATAAACAATTAAGCTATTCTATCGACCAGTTCCCTTATTTTTCATTAATTAAATCCGAGAGTCTTAGCAAGGTAGAATGGGGAAGAAAATATCCTCCTTTCGTAAGACTCCTAATACTTACAGCTCAGGAGTGGACACAGAGATAGGGATGGATACAGCCAGAAAAATATAAAACAGATATTACAAATAAAAGAAAAAATCATTGGTTGTTACAGAGAACTTTCTGGAAAGGAAGTTTGTTTTTTTTTTTCCTCCTACATTCAAGGGTTTGCAGCAGTAAGAAAGATAAAGAGTTTGTGCTCAGTATACTGGAGACTTTTCTGTATGACAAAGTCAGTTTCTCAGCCACTGTATTCTGAAAATGGCACTTGTGTCCTTGACCCCTGCCCCATAGAATAATGCAGTGAAGAAGCTGCACCACAGGGAATTCGCTCTCTTTTGCTTCTCAGGTCAGGGCCAGGTGGCCTTTTCATGCTGGAGTCATTTTGGTGATTAGGGGAGAACCGTTTCAAACACATACTGGAAGAAGTAAAGAAGAGGTCCTCAAACTTTTTTGTGCATAATCACAAGTGTAGACATAGTCGAAAAGAAAGGGGGCCCCATCTGTAGTGATTCTTAAATAGTCTCTCTGAGGTAGGGACTGAGAATCTGCATTTTCAGCAGGCATGCCAGGGGTTGGCGATGCCAGTGGTTTGAAAACCATACCTCAGAAAGGCTACTGTTAAAGAACATTTCTAGGCAGAGAATTATTCATGCAGCTGAAAACATTTGATTGAGGCAGTGATCCTCAAAGTTGGTCCCTGGACAGCCTCAGCATCACTGGGAACTTGTTAGAAGTGCCAGTTCAGACGGACCAAGCCAGAAACTCTGGAGGCAGGTCCTAGCAATCTATGTTTTGATAAGAGCTTCAGGGAATTCTGAAGCAACCTCAAGAGCAAGGCCAGCTGGAGTAGGGGAAGCAAAGCACTGTTGTACAATCCCATATCATTGGTTCTCAGATGTGGCCGCATATTGGAATTACCTGGGGAGGTTTAGAAACTGGGTCATACTCCCAGAGATTCTGATTGAGTTAGTCTGGGATATGGGGTGAGTACTGGAATTTTTTCAAAGGTCCCCAGGCTACTCATATATGCAGCAAAGTTTAAGAACGACTGTCTTTAGCTTTGGTTACCTGAGTTTTTTTTTTTTTTTTTCTCATTCACTCCATAATGTGAAAACTTTAATACAAGCATTGCTTTTGTCCCCAATCACCAATAATGAAATGCCACTGAATCAAGGAAAGGATAAATGTTATTATGTATAAACAGTGTCTAGCTGACATGTTTATTTTCCATCATATACCTTTACACTATCACCCGAGCTTGGAAAAGATAAATAGTTTCCTCCAAGCCATTGGCAAAGTTGAGATGAGAACACAGTGCTCCTGCTCTCATTCCTTCGGCCTGTTGGCCAACCACATCACTAACTTCCTCACTTCCCCGAGGTGTATTAGCCCCTGTGCTGGGAAATTCTCATTTTTATTGCCACGGAAACAATTGGCAAGGTTGCAGGTCCCAACCAACAAGATCTGTAGCATGCCCAACTGTATGCATGCTTGCATTTGTAGACAAACATGGGGACTGGTGACAGTAAGAAATGTAATTGGGGAAGTGGGTGCCTCTTAAACTGAGGTTATATAGTTTAGGAATTCCAGTGACGTTTGTCAGAAAATGCCAGCAGCTTGCAATCGGCATTCCCGGATTCCTTACCCAGCTTTCTCAGTGTTGGTCCTCTCAGTACAAGCAAGCAATATTAATGTGCCTCCCCACCTCCACCTTCAATAAAATATATAGCAAATAGAGCATTTAATCAGTGTCACTGGATGTATAGTTCTATGACTCTAGCATTTCTTAAAGTGCTTCTTCAAGGACATAGAGGAGGGATTACTCACGCCTGAAGCAAATTGAATCTACCTTTTACAAGCCTGTGGATACAAACATTTTGACAAGAACTGTGTTGATTTTTAACTCTCTCTTCTTCCTGTTACAAGCCCTGTGGTTGCTTTAACGAGGTCCATCACAAATGAGTCATTGGACCTCAGCAGTGTTGCGAAGCGAGAAAACTCAAGGCTATTGTCGTGTTATAAGACATTACCTCACTGGGGCACCAAAACGTGTGTGTTGTGTCTCAGCCGAGGAGAGGCGAGCGGACATCCTGGCAGGGATGCTCCATCTCAGTTGACTCATGTATAAATTATTTGCTTGTCTTCTGTTTCAGTGATTATGTAATTTTCTCTCATGTTAGCTGCAGTTTTTCAGCCTGCTGTGAGAAATCCTGCCTGGTAGCCTATTAATCCCGTCAAAGGTCAATTATACTGATTAAAGCTTTTTTTTTTTTTTTTTTTTTTAACATAGAGGCAGGCACTTGCTGGGAAAGCAAAAATGACGATATATAGCATTCTTTGTTAGCTTCTACTGTTTAATTAGATGTATCAGAAAACTCTAGTGCCATTAATCCTGTCCCAGACCTTTCAGTTGAAGTAACTCCTTCAACATCTAAGTGTGGAGGGTATAAATAATGAAAGTAGTTTTGTTTGTTTGTTTTTCCCTCAGTCCCTTATCCTTAGATGCTTCTGAGAATTCCTTCCCTCCACCCATCTTCTGCTCCTTCTCAGTCCTCATCCCCTGAGGTGACTGGCTTCTTCTGACTGGGAGTGTTTCTGGAGACAGCTTGTTAAGGTGAAGTGTTTTTAATGTAAAAGCAATCTGGACTTAAAGGTGTCTCTAAGTAGCAAAAAGAGTATTTTAAACTGAATTGTAGGAGTAAATAAAATGAAAGCATTTATATTCAAAAAGTATACAATGACCTTCTGAAATTTGAAGCTGATTAGATTGGTAGCAGGATTAAAGGCATCGATCCAGAAAATTATGGATCATTTTGGAAACTTCTGCTTAGTGAATATTACCTAGAAACACAAAAAAGTTTTAGCGAAGGATGTCTATGCAAGCACACTGAAAGCAGTTGCATATTAATTTATACCTCACCTGGTAATTGTTTTGTCAAAATATTCCCCGTGTCATGGATGAAGAAACAGGTAAAGATGTGTGGGTTTTTTTTTATTATTATTATTGACATATAATGTATTATTTATTTCAGGGGAACAGGTCTGTGATTCATCAGTCCTACATAATTCACAGCACTCACCACAGCACATACCCTCCTTGATGTCCATCACCCAGCCACCCCATCCCTCCCAGCCCCCTGCACTTCAGCGACCTTCAGTTTGTCTCCTATTAAGAGTCTCTTATGGTTTGTCTCCCTCTCTGGTTTCATCTTGTTTCATTTTCCCTTCCCTTCCCCTATGATCCTCTGTCTTGTTCTCAAATTCCTCATATCAGAGAGATCATATGATAATTGTCTTTCTCTGATTGACTTATTTCACTTAGAATAATACCCTCTAGTTCCATCTACATTGTTGCAGATGACAAGCTATCATTTTTGATGGCTGCATAGTATTCCACTGTATGTATGGATATATATATATATATATAAATATATATCTCACATCTTCTTTATCTATTTGATAAAGGTGTGTTTTGATCTGCCTATGAAACAATGATTTCTAACTTACAGGTTTTTGGGGGGCTTCTTTATTCCTCAAGGAATATAAGAGTTTTAAGACTAACTTGTTAGCTTTACTTTTATAGATGCATTTCTCATGATGTCATTCTACTAAAAATCAGCATTCCTTTTGCCAAGGGAAATGCATTTGCTATAATTAGTGTATTGTACCACTGATTAATTATACAAATGCATTTTGGGTTCTTATTGTTAGATAAACTATACATTTTGAGCATTATTTCATTTTAAAGTAATGATTTTATTTTGTCAAATTTGGGGCAAGGATTAAAAAGGCCTAATTCCATTTCTCCACTTTCTGTTACCTACACACAGACATGTAAACTGGCTTCCAGTCTTTAGTATCTGAGTATTTGCTAGCCATTTTTGGGGTAATTACCAAAGCATTTAGGTCCCCTGATCTACTCCTCTGTCATCAGGCTTACCTTTGTTTAGTTAATAGTATCTGGTTCACCTTGAAATCATTTCAGTTTTTATTTATTTATTTATTTTAAAGATTATTTATTTATTTGACAGAGAGAGATCACAAGTAGGCAGAGAGAGAGAGAGGGGGAAGCTCTGCTGAGCTGAGAGCCTGATATGGGGCTCGATCCCAGGACCCTGAGATCACGACCTGAGCCAGAGGCAGAGGCTTAACCCAGCAAGCCATCCAGGTGCCCTCCAACCTACTTTTCCTTGTTAGAAATTCCACCTGAAAAAAGGAAGTCAGAGTGATTTCCTTATCCATTTATTCATTCTCTGTTCCTTCATAGTTGTTGCTATAGTGGATCTGTTTTTCAGTATGTATCACTCAAAACCTTAGTTGCTGAGATTATGCTCATAGGCACTGAATTAGAAAGAGCAAGTTGGAACTCTATTAAATAAAAATTACAAGTATGCTATCAGCAAGTTTATAATTTAACGGAAAGATTAACTAGACTTGACCTTGATCCCTTTACTCAAGTTCTTGTCAATACCTGGAGAACCTCCTGTACCCTGACTGCATCTCCCTAAATATAAGACTGTCCCAGGCAGAGGTGTTCCTTGTGTGTTTAATTCCTCACAGACAGTCGTCTGAGAGGAATGGGTGACAGTGCAGGCCTGATACACAATGCCGAGAATAAAAAAATGATCAAGATACAGTGTCTGTCCTCAAGGAGTTCACAGTCTGGTGGAGGAGACAGATGTGTGAACTTGGAATTAAAGTACAATAGGCAGATGCTTTAATGGAGATGTGTGTTGTGGGCTTGTAAAGCTTATAGAAGGGAATGACAATTCTGCCTGTAACACCACCTTCTCAAAAGAGATGCTATGTGCAGAGATCTGAAAAACCTTAATGAGCTTTTATACAACTCCAAGGGGGTCCCAAGAATTGAGGTTGGTCCTTGAAAGGTCCACTGAACATCCCCACCCCACCCCCCAAATATCTCTGCCACTTGCTGATTTATATACTAAATTCAAGACCTACAGCTTCAGCTTTCTAATATAAGATTTTAATTCCTGTTAAAAATGTACTTTTGGGGGCACCTGGGTGGCTCAGTGGGTTAAAGCCTCTGCCTTCAGCACAGGTCATGATCCCAGGGTCCTGGAATCGAGCCCCGCATCAGGCTTTCTGCTCAGCAAGGAGTCTGTTTCCCTTCCTCTCTCTCTCTGCCTGCCTCTCTGCCTACTAGTGATCTATCAAATAAATAAATAAATAATCTTTTTTAAAAATGTACTTTTGATGATGTTAACATCCAGTTGTCATCTGTCATTTATAGTCAGTGTGTATAAGCTTCAGGTGATTTTTTTTTTCCCAAGTACGTTTTCATAGTTTAAAGGAAAAAAAAAACAGTGCCTCACTGTAGAGAGTCCTGGAGGAGGATGGAGAAGGGGCTCAGAACTGTGTTGGATGGTCTGAAAGTCTGAAGATCACTCTCTTCCTAAGTACGGCATTGCTAATGGAGGCATCAGCACTCATTTCCTCTTCCTTGTTCACCTCCTCCCCTACTCTCCCTTTTCTCCTCCTCTTCCTTCAAATTTAATGTATTATTCTTTCATTGAAATTAAGTAAGTTTTCATACCATTTTTAAGAGATTTTAAAATACTGCTTCAGCTTTACCTATCTAGAACTTCCCACTCAATGTAATTTTCACATATTATTGATTTCTGGTGTGTTTTCTTCAAGGTGGTGTGAAGGGGTCTTAGTATGTTCAACAGTAGAGAAGCCAGATGAAACCACGGAGGGTTTGAAATAAGGTTGTGTGACCACTAGGACTGAGGACCAGATCTCCCAAAGCACAGCTGGGGACCAGACTCCTTCATTGCCTTATGTAGAATTCTCTAATACCACACACTTGATTTTTGGCTCATATCTATTAAAAACAAACAAAAAACTCATAGTGACATTTTTCCAGACTATTTCACTCACATAGAGAAACACTGAAAAGGAAGAAGTTCTTAGTTGACTAAAAAAGAACCATTTCAAAGACTGTCATGAGTGTGAATCAATATGATAGCTTTGGTACCCAGAGTTTTCCATTAATAAGAGACATTGGATAATGGTCGGAGACATTGAGATAATGGCCGGAAATACATTCAGAAAGGATGCTTCCTACAGTAGGTTGAACATTGCCCTAAATGATTCCAAGGTCTTCTTCATCTTGAAGGCTATTTGAGTCTTCAAAATGTCATTATTGCATCAGATGAATAGGCTGTACCCGTGGCCTGTCCCATAAGCAAGGAAGACCAAATGTGGTTTCTGTGAAGTAGGATAAGTTATGTTATAGTTGTGTATTCTATATTTGGTAAGAGCAATTTTAGCTATGTACTCTATTGAGGTTGCAAGAAGATAACCTTCTTTATGAGAAAATATAAAATAATATAAAGGTATTCATATTATTATTGTATATTACTATTTATGTTAATATTTAATAAAAATGTAATATAAGTGTACTTCAGTTTCCTTCTATATCAAATAAGGATGATAGTATAGTTTCTTTCATAATGTTTTGTAAGGATTGGGTCAGTTGCTTCACATAAATCACTAAGAGAGCAATGTCTGGAACATAGGAAGGGCTAAGAAGGATGCTATTAGTAATATTGTTGTTATGGTTATATTTTGCAGTCTACATAAGCTGCACTCCTTCTCAAAGGTAGGGGACCATAGTAGTGGTTCCATAGGCCAGGCAACAGTTGGAGAGCTTTGCTCAAGTCCGAGTGACATTTTTCTTTTTGTGTGTGCCTCGCTGTGCTTTAATCCCCAAAGGGACCAATATAAAGAAAAAAACCCACAGTGTCCTTTTCTATCCCTCAACCTTTTAAATAACTGAGTGTTAATAGGCTTTAATAAATATATAAACTAGCTAGAATGTATTCATGACGAGATAAAGGCTTTAGGAATTAGAACCCTTTCATTTTTTCTCCAGTGTAGGTATGCTTCTGGTAATGGAATAAAACATATCCCTGAAAAGTTGAGCTTCGGTTAAATTTTGGTCGAGGATTTCAGTATAAATAAGGCCATAGCTATGAGCAAAATGGTTTTGGCATTGATTATGTTTTCCTAAGGCCTAGCCTGAGATTGCAGTGGGCTGATGTGAGTATTATGATGTTCTAGCCAACCGCATTTAGACTACTAATTAATAGTGAAATGACTGTAGCCAGGAGCCAAGATAAAGGAATTCTAACCCCTTTCCTCTTTGATATTCACACTAGATCTTGCATTCCTTAAATCGGTCAGCTGTTGGCCTCAGCTTCTTTGCCATTTATGTTTTACTCTCCGCCCCATTGTTCTGGGGCCAGAAATAAAATGGAAGCTCTTTTCCAGATGATTGTTTATCTCCAGTTTTGATTGGGACAGCCAAATGGCCTCTCTGCATGGTCCACGGCACTCTTGCCTCGCCCGCTCACAGCTGTACAGTTCTCTTGGCACGCTGAAGCGCGTGGGGAAGCATGGCGGCCCCTAGCTGTCCCTGGCAGGCTGTATTTGCCTTGTTAGGCAATGTAAGTGCTCGCCGCACCGCTTTGTAATTTGTGTCATTTGAATACAAGTGGGAAGACTTTTAGAGAATTTTCAGAGAAAAATAATAAAACAAACTCTTTGAAAATGCGAGACCATAATGCGTGCTTAGCAGATAGCATTGTCACTGGTGATTTGTATATAATTATTACTCAGTTTTAGGTGGTACTTAAGCCCTTTGTCCAGGATGAGAAGATTCATTTGTATACATCATCATTATCCCTCCTGACGTGTGCTTTGGTGACACTAATCTGTGTTTTATTTCCTGCAGCAGTAATGATGGGGTTGTCTTCGGTGGCTTTATTATGTTGTCATGTTTTTTCAGTGATCGCCCTCCCAGTACAAAGGAAATCTCTCATGTGGGGATAAACTCCAAAATAGCTGACATTTAACAGTCATGCTGGCAAGCATCTCATTTTCTTCCACTTCATTCTTCTTCCTTGTCAAGCTGAGTCCTGGGGAATTATTCTTGACTGTGGTCAGACCCATAGTTGTTTGTAATTTTATGTTGGATCATATTTCTGAGGTAGAGCTTGTTTCTAAAGGGCTGGATAGCTTGCCTAGGGGGGGCCTGGGTGGGACAGCCATTGGAGCCTGCAAAGGACAAGCTGATTTGCGGAAAGCTTGGAAAAAAGAATGGGTCACCAGCGGGGGCCGATTTGGCAGGACCACCCATAGTCATGGATGTTGTCAGTGGCCTTAATAGGTCAGGGGTCCACTTCTAAATCTGGGGATAGAAGCACCGAGAAACAAATTCTCCAGGACCTGTTTTGAGGATAGCAAGGATTAGTTTAGCAGTAGAGATCTAGTGATCTAGTTTTAAAGCCACGATTTTTTTTTTAAGATTTCATTTATTTGTCAGACAGAGAGAGAGCACAAGTAGGGGGAGGGGCACAGGGAGAAGCAGACTTCCCACTGAGCAAGGAGCTCAATGTGGGGCTCCATCCACGGACCCTAGGATCATGACCTGATCATGACTCTTAACCGACTGAGCCATCCACTCATCCCAAAGCTATGATTTTTTTTAAGTACATCGTATCACTTTTATTTGCATTTTGTAGTAACAGAACAAACTATGAGCATGGCTTCTGTAAACAGAATATTCAAGAATATGATGATAGTGACACTTCTCTGTACTTCAGTTCAGTAAACCCTGGTAACAGCCACATATACAAAACACATTAAACACAGGGAATGACGAAATGAAATAGACCAGTATTGTTTATTAATTGGCTAGATGTTTTAATAAAGCCAATCCCCAGGGCAGAATCAACCGGTGTAAATGCTATACCTTGTCTTGGCTCCGCACATTACCTTACAGTTGTGTGTTTTCACTGGCTCTCCTTCAAATAAATGTGAGTTCCTGGAGGGTGAGGACCTTGTCTCGTTTCTCTTTGATTCTCCATCATAAGCCCAGTGCCTCGCACAGAATGGTGCTGGTGGTGTTTGGGGAATTGAATTGAGCCACGTAGCGAACTAAATACTGCGTCTATTTGCTGAAAGATTGGAGCATACATTTAGCTACAAATTTCAAGTGGTACAGCCATGGGGAATTAAGAAGGGTATTGACAGTGGGACACAGGAAAATGAAACTGGGAGAGGAGGAGCACAGACATGCTTGCAGCCCCCGTCCCTTTCCTTCACTGCCCGCCACGGCAACGGGAACCGAGGGCTGGGTTCGCCCAACAGCCTTCTCTGACCAGAGGGAAATGAGACTGTTGACAACCACCACTGTGTAGCAGAAAGCTTCCTCCAGGCCAGCTAAGCTGCCTGCATGTCAAGAATCTCCTTGTCGACAATTAGGCCTTGATATTTAATGTTAAGTAAAGCTCACACTAAGTAAATAAAAATGGCCAGCAAGTTTCTCCAAGGTCACAAAACCATTCTCTCAGAACAGAAGGTGACTACATGGAAGGAGCAAAAACATGGAGACCCAGTTTACTATTATTCTTATTTATGATGTGTCAGGCACTCAGCTAAGTGTTCTACAAATATTAACCCATGTATTTTTCTTCCTGAGCCTCCATTTAGGCCACGTAATTCTCTTTATTTTGTAGAGGAGGAAACTGAGGCAGAGGGAAAGAACGCAAGCTGTCAAGGTCATGTGCTAGCTAGCATGTGGTAGAGCCAGGACTCAACCCCAGGCCATCCAGCTATAGTTGAAGCCCTTCCCTGTTCCACTCACTCGCCCCACTCTCGTTCAGTAGAAGTGAAACGCCAACTTGAAGCTGAGGTCTGACTCTTCTAGTTCTCGGATTCCTTCAAAACTCAGCTTATAAACACCAACAGCCTCTGCAACTAATGCCTTAAAGCTCCTACTTCCTTTAAAAACATACTTAATGGGCCTTGCAATGTGCTACACTCCAAAGGAAAAGCCGAGATATATATGACATACCTTTCCTTAACAAAGCTTTTAGTCAGGGTACCTGGGTGGCTCAGTGGGTTAAGCATCAGATGCTTGGTTTCAGCTCAGGTCACGATCTCCTGTGGGGAGTTCGAGGCCCGGGTGAGCTCTACACTCAGCGTCCGGTCTGCTTCAGATACGCTTGTGCTCACTCCCTTTCTCTAACAAAAAGAAAAAGAAAGAAAGCTTTTAGTAGAGTAGAGGGAGGGTATGTGGCAGAGTTAACTGGGTGACATAGGTGAGGTCCGACCCCCACTGTGGTGGGGATCAAAGGAAAAAGAGATCACATGTAGCTGAGGAAGGGTAATAGGAGGCTGGGATGTTGGAGAAGGGTTAATAAAAGCTTGGGGGTGAGGCTGGGGGGGGTTCATTTTCGGTGCAAAGAAAAGAGAGATGCAGAAACAGAGCAGAAAGCACAATGCAGGTGCAGAAGAACATGCCCCCAGCTCTGGCTAGGGGACAAGACACGCATGGCCTTGGGGGACAGATGAGATGGCAGGTGCTTAATTTGGAAGACAGGAGGGAGAGTCTGTGGACATTTGGGGTAGAGAGATGACTTGTGCTTCAGGAAAATGTATCTGTGGTGACATCTGGGTTGCAGCAAAGACGGGATTGGTGTGAGGGTCTATCCCATGGCTGCAAACAGGAAGCAGTAAGGTATGAACAACAGAAAAGAGAGGCATGAAAGCCAATGACTGATTGTACTCCTGGGGGACAAAAGCGGGACAGGATGGGTCTTTTGCCAGGTTGGTTGAAGGGGAGGGACTCATCTGAAGCCATTAGAATTGGCATACCATGTCTTCTTGCACTGGCTGGTAATTTAAGGGAATTCATAGAGCTCAAAACTTTCATTGAATTATGCTTTCTGCCTGGCATCCAGAATCATGGAAAGGTGCCCCAGACTACTTTGGGGGAGGGGGCAAGGGGGGCAAGAAAGGATGCTCGCTAACAGGGTGGGGCATTCACAAGGAAACAAGTTCCTCATCAAATTGAGGCTATACAAAATATTGACAATGTGCCATCTTTGTTGTGAGTGCATTTTCATCACAAATAAATTTCACAGTACTTCTTGGTCTTCAGAAATATTTCTCAGTTTTTGTTCTTCTGAACTAACTAGATTTGGTAAGTGTGTATTAGTTTTCACAGATTCCATAAATTTTGTTTTATTCCTATATTAAAACATACAGGAAAGTTTTATTTTCTTCCTGTATTTATTTGGGGAGAAATAATGGAGAGGATTTTATGCATCAGCGAGGCTTTTTCATTTCATGGGATCTTTTGGGGGATTTCACAAGAAGAAGAAGATACATGTAAAGCATTAGCAAATTTCCTGGCACATAATAGGACTCAGGTTGATTTGACGGCTTGCAGGGGAGGCTGCGTCTATAGCACACATGATTCAGGGCTGGGCTCTGAGGGCAGAAGCTTCCATGCAAACCGCAGTGCTGCCACTTACTGGCTCTGTGGCCCAAGATGAGTTCTCAGTTCATGCTGATAACCTGAGTTCTCCATCTGTCATGCGATGATGAGATGATGAGACTTGCCTCATAGCAGATAGGATTTAATGGGACGGTACACAGTGCCAAGCCAGAGGTGCTCAGCAATGGTTCACTGACTCCCTGCCAACCACCATTGTTGGGGCTCTCGTAGTTAATATCTACAGTATAAATTAAGGTAAAAACTAGGTGTCTACCCAAAAGGGTACTTATGACATGAAGTGTTATTATATGATAGATGTTTCTAGACTAGTCCTGATATGCAAACCAAGGATCTGTTTTAAAGAGACAGGTGTATTGCTCTGATGAGTTGATTCTCAGTTGCGTAGAACACTGTATTCTTTTTTTTTTTTAAAGATTTTATTTATGTATTTGTTAGAGAAAGAGAGAGCACAACCCGGGGGAGTGGGAGGCAGAGGGAGAAGCAGTTTCCCCACCGAGCAAGGAGCCTGATATGGGACTCCATCCCAGGACTCTGGGATTATGACCTGAACTGAAGGCAGATGCTTAACCAACTGAGTTACCCAGGCATCCCAAGAACGCTGTGTTCTAGCCAGAATTTTCTAGAGACTCACCTGAGAAAAGGATCAAAATACTAATACTTTATTTGGGATATACAAACCCAGCCAGCGAGGTGAAGAAAAAGGGAAGGAAGTCACCAGTGGACAAGTGAGGCATTTCAAGCCATCGTAGTCCTAGAAACAGAAAGTAGAATGGTGTTTGCAGGTGCCGAGGTGGTGAGGAGGGAACTGGGGAGCTGTTCAGTGGGTCCAGTGTTTCCAATGAAAGGGGAAAATGTTCTAGAGATGTGTTTCAGGAGGGTGTGAATATATTTAACATTGGTGGATGGAACATGTAAATATGGTTAAGATGGCCAGTTTTGTTTGTTTGCTTTTTGTTTTATTTTGTTTAACATCTTTTTTTTTTTTTTCAGTTTTATGTCATGTGTTTTTTAGCTAAGTGTTTCAAGGGGGGAGGGAGGTAAAGTCCTGTGACTGCCAACTAGATAAAAGTGTGTTAAAAAAGGGCTGCCTTTATTGTTACTTTTCTTTATTTTCATCATTGTGTGTTATTAGAGATCACATGAGAAGAAGGCCTGTCTCTCCTTCAGTCCAGAGTAGAAGAATGTGTGCCCGGTGGTGGTGGGTTTGCCATTGAGCAGGTCCATGTGCCAGAAGTCAAAAGTTCATGGTGCTCGGATAATTGAAACAGGAGATGTGCCTATGGTTTCCTTCCTTATTGTCCTTCACACGCTAGTTTCCGAGTGGCTCTCTTAGCAAAGCTTACTTCGTTATGAATCTTCCTTGACAATTCTCGTCCATCTCTTTTCTGCCATCTTTCTGACAGGAAAACACCAATGATTCAACTGTGTTTTCCTACCATCCCTTTTCATTGTCTGGGTGGCTGGCAACCTGCTTTGGGTCCCTTATGCCCCTGGAAGGGGGCAGTTTCCTAGTTCATGGATAATCCAGGCTAGTTGAGTCTTTGGACTGCATCCCACTAAGAAGATTTGAGGACGTCCCTTCTAGATGATACTTAGGGTCTCCTTTCTGGGTAGATCTGATGGCTGACTTCTGTTCTTGGAGGAACAATTATTTTGACATTCTCAGTAGTGCTGCAAGGAGAAATGCAAGGTAGAAGCAACTGGAAAATTACAAAATTAAAATACTCAAGAGTCTGAACAGTACATTTCATCCTCAGAAGCTGGGGTCTTTCCCCGTCTGTTCTCACAGAGAGATTCTGGAGGAAAGGCAAGCCCCCATGATGTTCTGTTCTGGCGCCTCTCCTCTTCCATCTGGAAGAGAGCCTGCTGTCCCTGCGCACAGAGGGGATGGGTGGGTCTGCTGTTGTGCTCAGTGGCTGATAGTCCCCGGTCAGGGAAGGAGGAGGACGCCACTCCACAGACCCTCTGGGAATGCCCGGGGCTTTCCCCGTACAACCTCAGTGCTGTTCCAAGGCAGGAAGGTGGTTCTGGACCCCCTGACCCCTGTCTCTTTCCACCTGTATGTGTGAAGAAATACCGGCACTTTGTGGTCCTCCTGATGGCCATCCACCTGTGCGTGACTGTAGGAACATCTCACATCCTCCTTTTCTTTATTGAATGTTAGGTAATTCCTTCTGGAGAAAAATAAAAAACTGAAGCTTTCATTCCCAGCGTTTCCTTTTGCCTCATTACGGGATTCATAATATAAAACAAACAACAACAACAACAACAACAACACAACTGTTGAATAGAGGTGGGTTGCTTTTAGGTCAGAGTGAAGATTTAGATGATTTCTTAAAACCTTCCTCCCAAAAAGTCAGAATGAGGTTGGTAAAACTCTGGGAGATGGGCTCCCCAAAGTGTAAAATGTAGAGTTATTTTTAGGGGCATTTGGGCTACTGTCTACCTACCTACCTACCTTTCTTCCTTCCTTCCTTCCTTTCTTTCTTTCTTTCCTTCTTTCTTAGATCTGTTTATCTATTTGAGAGAGAGAGAACATGCACAGCAGAGGGAGGGGGATGGGGAGAGACTCTCAAGCAGACTCTGTGCTTTGGGTGAACCCTGATACGGGCCTCGATCTCAACACCCTGAGATCATGACCTGAGCTGAAACCAGGAGTCGGCCGCTTAACCACCTGAGCTACCCAGGCATCCCACCCTCCATTACTTTCAATCCTCCTTTTCCCTCTACTCCTCTAGGAAGATGGGGATTCTCTCAGGCCAGTGTTGGTTTGAGAATCAAGAGAACTCTGTGTTAGTCTTACTTCTTCTGGAATAATGATATAATAATGATGATAATAATAATAATAATAATAATACAAGGAGGAATTGTGCTCTTAGATCCTGTGAGACCTTGGGTGGCAATTTAGAGACAGCTGTCTGCCCTTGCTAAGGGTACTAAGGGCTAGGAGAAGCTACATGGAAATGATATTGTGTCTCTTCATTAATAAAGTGAAGGATTCAATCTAGTCGTATTCTCTGTGTTCATCTGTCTGGGTGTGCATGTACAGTTGCTCCATCCCATATATAATCCTCAAGATATCCCCTAATGTGGTAATGTAGCCTGGGGAGAGAAGCAGACACAATACTGATGAACTCAGAAATGTATGGGTTTTGTTTCAGTGTTTGATATTAGAGACTACAAATTGATCCTTTGCATATTTTCAGTTTTACATTAACATCCATGTTGCAGACCCTTTTTAATTACTTCGGGCTGGATTCTTCTTTTTTTTTTTTTTTTAAGATTTTTATTTATTTATTTGACAGACAGAGATCACAAGTAGGCAGAGAGGCAGGCAGAGAGAGAGAGAGAGAGGAGGAAGCAGGCTTCCTGCTGAGCAGAGAGCCTGATGTGGGGCTCGATCCCAGGACTCTGGGATCATGACCCAAGCCGAAGGCAGAGGCTTTAACCCATGAGCCACCCAGGTGCCCCAGGCTGGATTATTCTTGAATGAATACCAGAGATATCCTTCCATCAGTTTTTTTTTTTTTTTTTTTTTTGGTCAAAACTATTCTAAAAAATCACAACAGATCATACTTATTTACGAGCATGTAGTCACTTAAACCCTAAGGGTGATTAAAAGTCAGAGTAAGAGGAAATGCATTTATGGTAGTTGAGTTTGGTGATTCACAATGCTAAGAACCACAGAGGAAAAGAATAAATGAACCATGTTTATCCAAAGAGATGTTACTGTTTAAGCGTGTAAGTTGAATGCGTTGCTGGATCCAAAGTGGTGTTTTCTCAGTAAAAGAAAAAAAAGTGCTTTCTCTTGTGTTCTAAATCAAGTTCATATATAAGCATTCTAGTAATTTAATGTAACTTTCTTAGATGCCATCAATCATTCAAGAACTTTCAATAGACATTGACCTACTATGGGCTAGGGTACGGATTCCCAGATGAATAAAACAGTAGCTACCCTCAGGGAGCTCACAGGCTAGTTGATGAATTAGGCAGCAATAAATAGTAAATATTCATAATAAATGCTGTGGGAACATAGTGCAGAAGGTGATTCATTTTGCCTGAGGAGGTGGAAAAGATTGTACAAAGGAGGAATCTTTGATCCATGACTAAAAGAGAGGTAGGTGTATTGGTTAAAGTGAGTAATGCCAGCTGTTATGACATGTCCATTCCCACAACGCCCTCACGTCTCAGGCCAGCAGCCCAAAGTGGATCAGCAGTGGTGGAAAGGGGGCTCTGCTCCGCAGGGTGATTTGGAGGCCATTGATCATTCCCACTTGCTGCTTTCCCTTCTTCCAGAACTTTGGAATAAGAGGTCTACAGGAGGAAGTTATTCTGGTCCAGACCAGGAAGTAACCCCCATCACTTCCATTCACATTCTGTTCCCTGGGACTCAGACATATATGGCCACGTCTAACGGTGAGGAAGGTGGAAAACAGACTTTAGAAGTAATCTTGCTACTGAAAGAGTTTGTTTTTTTTTTCCTTTTGTTTTGTTTTGTTTTCTTTTTCTTTTCTTTTCTTTTCTTTTCTTTTTTCTTTTTTTTTTTTTTTTTTTTTTAGATATTTTAGAAGGGTAGATTGCAATATAAATAGAAGAAAGGAGCAAGGAAAATACACAAATGAAAGAGGAGGGAATATTCTGTTCTGGCTAGAGTGCACAGCATGGGAGGCAGGGAAGGCTTAATGAGAAATAATACTAGAAAGGTAATTCAGGGCCAGATTATAAAAGATCATCAATAGTTTACTGAGAAGTTTCCACTTGTTGAAAAGTTCTTCATTGCTGTCTTAATATAAGCAAATATTAATTGACTGATTTCCTGGACCTAAATTTACTTTTGAAATAGATGTTTCATTTACTGCATCAGATCTGAGGTATAGTATTTTAATAATGCATTCTTAAAATTTTTGTTTTTCAATAAGATTATGACCTTCTTGTAGGTTAAGGGCCACATTTATACTTCATATATTTCCTGATAGTTTCCCAGGATCACTGAGGTACAAAGGTACCTAATGAGTATTTAATTGATTAGCTTATTGCTTAATAACAGCCTCACAAGAATGACTTTTATTTTTAAAGGTATAAAAAAGCAATGTCACCAGCCCATGGGGCTATATCTAAATAAATGAGGAGTTCATACTTAAGAGCAACTAAGGGGCCTCTGTGTTTTATCATTGAATCACATATGTTAATTGCCCATATGTATAAGACTTTGGACATAATAGGATAAGTCCTGTAGACATTTAAGTCTTCAAATGAAAAAAAAAAAAAAAGTGTGACTATCCTGGGAAAATCTTTGATTTTTTTTTTTAGGAGTACTCTAATCCTATATCAGAACATGTTTGGTTTAATTTACTATAAATAAGAAAACTCAATGCCATCTTGTTTCAAACTGAAAACCATTTCAGGGAGATATGTGAATTTAGTCTCCCTGAGAATAGTAAATCAGGGGAACTCTCAGATGAAGGACTGTTCAGGTGTTTGATAAAAATATTCCGCATTCCAGCCAGTTCCCTCTGTTCATTCTGTTCCATGGTCCTAAGAGTCAACACCTCCTTGTCTCTGAAATGGAAATTTCTAACCATAATAAATTCTTTTCTAATCTTTCCTCTTCTTTCCTTTTATTTTATTTTTTCAGTGTTCCAAAATTCATTGTTTATGCACCACACCCAGTGCTCCATGTAATACGTGCCCTCCATAATACCTACCACCAGGCTCACTCAATCCCCTACCCATCTCCCCTCCAAAACCCTCAGTTTGTTTCTCAGAGTTCATAGTCTCTCATGGTTTGTCTCCCCCTCCGATTTCTCCCAACTGACTTCTCCTGTCCATTTCCCAATGTCCTCCATGTTATTCCTTATGCTCCACAAGTAAGTGAAACCATACGATAATTGACTCTCTCTGCTTGACTTATTTCACTCAGCATAATCTCCTCCAGTTCTGTCCATGTTGATACAAAGGTTGGGTATTCATCCTTTCTGATGGAGGCATAATACTCATTGTATATATAGACCATATCTTCTTTATCCATTTGTCTGTTGAAGGGCATCTTGGTTCTTTCCACAGTTCGGTGACTGTGGCCACTGCTGCTATGAACATAGGGGTACAGATGGCCCTTCTTTTCACTACGTCAGTATCTTTGGGGGAAATACCCGGTAGTGCAATTGCGGGATCATAAGATAACTCTATTTGTAATTTCTTAAGGAATCTCCACACTATTTTCCAAAGTGGCTGCCCCAACTTGCATCCCCACCAACAGTGTAAGAGGGTTCCCCTTTCTCCACATCCTCTCCAACACTTGTTTATTCTTGTTAATTTTGGCCATTCTGACTGGTGTAAGGTGGTATCTCAATATGGTTTTGATTTGAATCTCCCTGATGGCTAGTGATGATAAACATTTTTTTGCATGTCTTCTTTGGAGAAGTGTCTGTTCATGTCTTTTGCCCATTTTTTGATGTGATTATCTGTTTTGTGTGCGTTGATTATCTGTTTTGTGTGCATTGAGATCTTTCTAGATCTTGGATATAAGCCTTTTATCTGTACTGTCATTTGCGAATATCTTCTCCCATTCCATGGGTTGCCTCTTTGTTTTGTTGACTGTTTCCTTTGCTGTGCTGAAGCTTTTGATCTTGACGAAGTCCCAAAAGCTCATTTTTGCTTTTGTTTTCTTTGCCTTTAGAGACATATCTTGAATGAAATTGCTGTGGCCAGTGTCAAAGAGGTTACTGCCTATGTTCTCCTCTAGGATTCTGATGGATTCCTGCCTCACGTTGAGGTCTTTTATCCATTTCGAGTTTATCTTTGTAATAATAAATTCTAATATCAGACTTTGTTATGGCTTATAATATGGAGAAGTATTTCCTCTATATTCATATATTTCCACTAGTACTCATTAGTGATTTGTTGAAAGCTCAAGATCCTACCCACGAGAATGATAATCCAGTGTTCTCTCTCTCTGCATGTGTTGCATTGGTCTCTTGGATTAGTGACATCCTTGTGTTATAGTTACTCATTATACTCATTATAGCTCTGTGGTTTGCTTTTATTTGAAATTGCATCTAAGTCACCTTAGAGGTCACCTCCCACGACTGGATCACAATGTAAATTTTACGTTGGTGACACGTGTTGTCAGCACTTTTTGATTATACATGTAACTTAAAAGCAAATTTGCCAAGTCTGTAAGTGAAGTCAGTTTGGTAAGAAATCTAAATCTATTCACTTTAGCTAAACAAACTGTGAATTGTTTCTCATTGGGGTTAATGAAAGCACCACTCTAAATCTACATTCTTATATAATTCAATTTCATGGCGCCTTAGCCCAAGAGCCAGTCCTGAATGCCAAGGATAGCTCCTGGCTCCTGCTCCTGCGGGCAGAGAAGACCTCAGGGAGAAGGTGACTTTTGAGCCAGGTTAGAATTAATGTACACTGGGACACCTGGGTGGTTCAGTCGCTTAAGCAGCTGCCTGAGGCTCAGGTCATGATCCCAGGGTCCTGGGATCAAGACCCACATAGGGCTCCCCCATCAGTGGAGAGCCTGTTTCTCCCTCTCCCTCTGCCTGCTTCTCTGCCTACTTATGCTCTCTCTCCATCTCTCTAATAAATAAATAAATAAAATCTTTTTTTTTTTAATAAAAAAATAGAATTAAAGTACACTAAACCAAGCACTCAGTAATTGCTCCATGGGCTTTACCCTGCCCTGATGGAAGATGATCCTGTATATTCCTTTATCTTTGATTTCCAAAGTGTGTGGACTGATTGGGGGGTTGGATGGGTGAAGGGTACAGAATATGGAGGGAGAGAATAGTTTGCCAGTTAATGCAGTTTACTTTTTCTGTTCCTATTTCAGCACATCCGTAGATAGTCACATCTCAACTAGTTCCTTCCTTACCTTGTTCCTCTATGTGCATTAGTTTTCTTAATCTTTCATTTTCCAGTTCTCCTTTTGGTCTCCATTACTGGTAGAGCTGATAGAGGCAAAACCGTTCCATGGTAGAATAAGTAGCACTGTTAGGGGGCAACCAGTTCAATGCGCCTCCCTTAAAATCAAATAACAAGAATTCTGGAGGGTTCTACAAGCTGTATCTATAATTCTTTCTCAATTTCTCACCTAGATAGTATTCTATTTTAACTTAAAAACTTTTTTAAATTAATGCTATCCCCCCAAAAGCAGACTGCTATCATAAATATCTGAAGATGAAAGAGAATAAAGTTATAGCAACCTTAGAATATTTTATTCTTTATTGGTTTAAATCAATCTTCCGATTACTTTAGATGAATTACAAGCTCATTGCCTATGCTCTTTTAATGATCACATGTAAAGAGTTTATTTTAAATTCTCTTTGATATCTGTAGTTAGGTGACTTAACCCCTATTTCACAAGTCGTTTGCTTATTCTATGAATCACTCTTGCTGTTAGTATGTATCATTTAAAACTGATTTTAGGATTGTCATCCCTTTACCATCTGTAGGTATCTGGGCACTCGCATATGATTTAACAGACTTATTTGAAGTTTTTATTCAGAAGCAGCTATCCATTTTGAGCTGTTCAGGGAGTGTCAGACCTGGGTAGACCCAGTTGAGTCTGGGCTGACTGGACAATAAGCCCGCAAGGACAGAGGGGGAGGGACTGCCTTCTCCTCCCAGGGGTGAGCTTATACCTAAGCTCAATTGTCTACAGGACGTGTGGCTCCCCTTGCTGAGTGGACTATAGCATCCAGATGCTTGGCTTTCTTGGGCAGTTCATGTAAACAGTCGACACCCTAGATTGTGGCTGCCTGGCTCTGAGCATTGATGGGGCCGCTTCCTATTCTTGCCTTACAACATGGAGATACACAGCGGAGCGGATTTCCTCCGCTGGCACTCAGGCTCAAACAGTGTTAGCTCGTCTGCTTAGCCTGTCAACATCATCATTTCCATAACTCAGATGAGCATAGTTTAATTTACTGTAACACTATTTGGCCCCTAAGTGGATTCTAATAATTTATCGTTGTGCTAGCAGTAGTCTGCAGCAAGCAGGAACGATACATACCTGGAAGTTTTCCCAGCTCAGGAGTAACTCTTTCCCGCAGACTACCGATTAGAAATCCATTTGGATTAACAAATACCCTCCAATATCAATGCTTGCTGAGGATGTTAATCCAATCAGCCTTTTACACCTTAGTGAGATGTTACCTTATGGAGCTAATCATATTCTTTTTCTTTTAGTACCTAATTAAGCTCAGCATCAGTGGTGTATGCATAGAGGTGATGTTGGTATTCTGAGGCACTCCTGGGAGACGGCTGACAGACCTGCGGGATTTCAAACGGAGAGAACCACAAGATGGCGCTGAGGGCAGAAGGTGAAGAAAGGCTTGTTTCTCCTGATGGCCTTAGCAGTAGCTTCCCTGCCCTCTCTGCATCGTGGACAGTTTCCCCAGTTCTACAGAGCAATGCTTTTCAAACGTCAGTGAACACCTGATTCATATAGGGATCTTAATAAACTCCAGATTCTGATTCTACAGCTCTGGGGTGCAGCCCAAGAGTGCGCATCCCTGACCACGCTTCCGGGGGATGCTGATCCTTTTGGTCCGAGAACATCCTTTGAGTGGCAAAGTTACAAAATACCCAATGTATCCATCAAAGTGATGGATCCACTGTGGGGATGTTTGTCCATTTCTAAATTTACCTCTAGCTCTTTTTACAGAGATCCTTTCTCTTCTGAGCTCTACTCTCAATAGCATCATTTGCTTTTCAAGCAAGAAGATTGCTGATGTTTCTGTCCCTTTTATCTTCGTTGTCAATTTGGGACACGTGACGCGACTTGTCTTTTCTTCCGGCTGCACTTGTCCTTTGTATGATGGTTATTTTGTGAGCTAGTCTAAGTTCATACATTTGAGAACTCAGTTCAAGTGAAGAGATGCACGCTTCTTCAAACTTCAGCGTTCAGCTCACTCTACAGCAGCGAAGTCCTACTTGTCTCTGGGTATGGTTGGCCCACAGAGCCCAGTATCACAGTGGCTCAGCACTGCTGCCCACACTGGGATCACTGACCATTTCCTCTCCTAGGCTTCTGGGACACCTCTGTGTCCCACGCCCAACTGGCCCTTTCCAGTGCACTTATCTGTACCTCCTTCCTTTGGTGTTTTCAACCTTGCTGATACCTTGAAATGTCCCCATGCCTGCGCTTGTCAAGTCTTACTCCTTTTTAAGATATGCTCAAAGGTTTCTTCCACTTGCTCCGTGTGGGAAGTCCCTTCCCTCTGCTCTGTAAGGACTTGGCATAATCACGTGGCAGCACCCCCTTCCCCACCCATTACAATGCTTTGTTTATGTGTTTGTCTCCAGCGCTGGAGCGTGAGCTTCTTTTTTTTTTTTTTTAATATTTTATTTATTTATTTGACAGAGAGATCAAAAGGAGGCAGAGAGGGAGGCAGAGAGAGAGAGAGGAGGAAGCAGGCTCCTGGCTGAGCAGAGAGCCCGATGTGGGGCTCGATCCCAGGACCCTGAGATCATGACCTGAGCTGAAGGCAGAGGCTTTAACCCACTGAGCCACCCAGGTGCCCCGGAGCGTGAGCTTCTTAAGGAGAAAAATGAACTATCTTGTTCATTTTTATCTCTGTAATTCCTAGTGAATATCTGGGACCTAACTGGGCTCAAAATAAATGTCAGGTGAATGCGTTTATTGATCAGCCTGTTTTTCCTTTGCCTTTCCTCTATACAATTCCTAATTGGATCATTTGCTCCCACATAACTTGCCTTTCCTCAGCTTTGATTTATCTCTGGTCTTGGCCAAACCAATGAGGTCTTTCTGTTCTCGATATAAATCGTCTGGAAGTCATTTGTATATTTTCTGCTGGGTTTTGTGGACTATCCCTGAATGCTGATTCTGTAACACTGCGATCCTTCTTACAGACTAGCTTATATATGCTCTGGTCAGATTTCCTGTAGAAGTAATTTGGTAGCTCGGCCACCTGGGAGCAATAGAAGCTTTCAGTGTTCCTCACTATCTAGGAACCTCATGTGATGGAGTGACCCTTTCAGATGCAGCTGTCAGGTGGTGCGTGGAATGCTTTGTCCCTGACATTGAAGTGGTCCCTGCGATGCAGTGCTTCCTACTTTTGCCTTTTATGGGACCAAAATGACTCTGTTAGAACTGGAAGCCCCATTCATTAATCTCCTGCTGGTGATATATAGCCGTGCAGCACTATGAATTTAGTAATTGTCAGCAGCACTAAGAGAACTGTTTATAATCTAATTGGGTAGGATTCCTGTGTATGAAACTAAATTATGATGGATGTGTTACTCAAGGGTGAGGGGAAATTACCTTTCAGTAGTATCAGCGTCTGGGTGGTACTGAGTTGTCTACACGGAAGGAAATGCTGAGGCAAAAACAGGAGATGCATAGGGTCAGGTTGGGGGAGAGCACGGGGCCAGCCTCCCCTGGGAGGGGAAGGGGCTTCGAGGAAGGGTCAGTGTGGCAGTCCGCAGTGAGTTTAACAATCCAGGGCAGACTGATTCACAATCAGGGACGCTCATCCAGACCAGTCTTGGAGGTCAGAACATAAAAGAGGACCCTGAACCCGGGAGACAGGTACGACCATAGGAATCTGTAGAGAAGGAATCTGCAGAGAAGCATCACAAGAACCAGAAATTCAACAAAGCAGTTCTGTCTGGGGCAGATGTCTGGGGCCCCACATTCTTTGTTATCTTTTGGGTACCAGTCCCCAAGAAAGGGGTAAGCTCCGTATTGCAGAAAGAATCAAATGACTGGAGAAAGACTGGAGAGGAAGGGGAAGGCTATTCTTATAGTCTTATAGAATCTTAAAGTCTTATAGAATGGACCATTTCTTTTTTCCAGAAATAGAGGACCATCTTGATAAATACATTGGTGAGAAATGAACGGGAAAGAGGGACATGAGGTAAGAATGGAACTAAGCAGTATTTAATCTATTTCGTTTTTAATGTCTCTATGAATTTGTTCGTATATTACTTTACTATGCTGCTTACTTCGGTAACTTTCCACTGCCACGCCTGAAAGAATGGGAGCTAGATGGGTCTCTAGGGAGCATGAGGATGAAATGAAGATAATATTCTTTTTTTTTTTTTTTTTTTTTTTTTTTTTTTTATTAAAAGATTTTATTTATTTATTTGACAGAGAGAAATCACAAGTAGATGGAGAGGCAGGCAGAGAGAGAGAGAGAGGGAAGCAGGCTCTCTGCTGAGCAGAGAGCCCGATGCGGGACTCGATCCCAGGACTCTGAGATCATGACCTGAGCCGAAGGCAGCGGCTTAACCCACTGAGCCACCCAGGCGCCCCTGAAGATAATATTCTAATTATGACATAGAAAGCAATGGAAAAGCACTAAAGGCACCTGAGAAGGAAATCACTGTTATAATAGGTAAGGGCAAGAAATTCTACACAGCTCTAGTGTCTATATTTTTTTTCCTGGAAGGTAAAGAAATTCCTGGTAATAAGAATTTACCTCTTTCCACCTAAACATGTAAAGGAGAAGAGACCCTCCACAGTGGTTCAGTCTTCCCATACCCGTGGCTCTTGTGGTAATCACTGGGAACTGATTATTTTGAATAGAAGGTAGATTCATTTGTTAGCACACAGATTTTTCCACCATTTACTTTGTCTGGTTTTGTCACAGAGTGTTCGCTTTCTTTCCCCTCCTTGTTATCCCGTGCTTTGGGGTGGGGGGAGCTTGCACAACAGCCTAGATACTCTAGGACACGATCCTTCTAAGTCCCGGTAAAGGTCAAATGCCTGATTTACATAAAATAAAAAGGGCATATTATGGGTATCGTTTACTCCACTTTACCCATGGAGAGCATGGCCGTGTTCCTCAGAGGCTGAGATACTGTCTTCTCCTGGGTCCCTGGCTCCTGACCCACACATCTGGTTGTATCAGCCATACCTCAGCTTTGGATGGCATTCTTCCTCATGACTTCTACTCTGATAAAGGGTTTTTTGTTTGTTTTTTGTTTTGTTTTGTTTTGTTTGGTCTCTCCTCCAGCTCCCATAATAGTAGGACTCCTGTCGCTACTAAGTCTTCACCCTTACACCTTTGGGGAAGTTGACACTAAGCCAGTGGTTCTCAATCTTTTTTCTACCCCAGCATATTTGGGGACAGAAAAATACCTGGTAGTAGCCTACAGCTGTGGCCATTGCCCCCAAAATATTCTGGACAGATATTTAATGAACACCTGCTGTGTGCTAGGCATGATACCGGGTGCCAGACACCCAAGGGTGCATATTAGGTGGGTAAATGCAGTCCCTGAGACCTGGCTTCAGACCAGCTCTCTTGCTCCTTCCTCTTTTTTGTACAGTATGCTTTCAAGGGCTGCTTGTTTGCCTGCAGAAGTAGACCTCTCTTATTGGCCTGTTTATTTGCAAAGTCTAATTGGGGAAGGCTGTATGCTGCATAGGTTCTTTGTCACCTGGACATTAACTGTTTCGTTCAGAGAGGTGTATACTGCTCTTTTCTCAATCCGAATTTAATTCTTGAGTTGACTGTCTCACCGCCTATTTCTGCTAGTCCTTAACCTCCCTGAATGAGCTATTATTTTTAATTGTCAAAATATAGATAATAAACCGGGCTGACATTCTCTTCTTATATTTTATCACCTTGTCATGGTTCCCTTGCCCTTTTCGGCTCTTGGCTTGCAGTCTCCTCCTGTTATCATCCGGGGAAAAGCAGCCGTTTCTCCCAGTGTTACTGTTTTCCATTTCCCATGCCATCTCACACTTAGAATGTAATGTTTTTGTATTTTTCTGGGTCAGATGTGTATGGCGTGAAACACCAGACATGACCGCGGGTCGGTTTTATCCAAATAGTGTAAATCTTTTCAGCGTCTTATTTGCAGTTAACCTTTCTTCAGTCTGATCTGGGATATGCTACGGTTGTTTTTTCTTGATTTTCTAATTATCTTCCCATAATAATAGATTCTCCTCGCAGAGGGGTTGGTGGTTTGGTCGGGACCCCTCTGGGCAGTATAGCTCCTTTTAGGCAACTTCATATCAGTGCCTTGATGATTACAAGCCAACGTGTCTGTCTGGTGTCTGTTTTTTACTCTGACTCTGCTCACTGTTTCTTCCTGTTGTTCTCTCACCCCCCCCAACCCCACCCCCCGCTGCACTGCAGGTTTTCCTCAAAAACTCTTTTTTTTTTTTTAATTGTATTTATTTATCTGAGAAAGAGTAAGCAAGAGAGAAGGAGCAAGGGGAGGGATAGAGGGAGAGAGAGAGAAGCAGAGCAGGGAGCCTGACATGGGGCCCAATCCCAGGACCTGAGCCAAAGTCAGAAGCTTAACCTACTGAGCCATGCAGGTGCCCCACGGAAGCTGTTCCATTAACAGTTCATTTGTAAGAAACACCCCAACTTCTTTGAAAGAAAAAGAGGACTCAAGGGGGCTTCCAGAAAAAAAAAATGCAAATGGACGCAGTTAATATCAGAAAGAAAATTCATCCCTCTTATAGAAGAAACTCTGGAGTTTTCAGTAGTAAACCTGTAAAAAACTGGCAGCCCTTATAAATCAGAGGCAAGATATCTGAAAATAAAATAATTCAAGAGCAAGGAAATAACCTAGGCACGGTATGAAGCAGAGGAGAAGGGTGCCATGGTATATAATTTCTTCTGTGTTGTGGTCTGTTGACAGAAAATCGTTTTTTCTGTGAGTTTTTAGTGTGAGTTTAGTAAAGAATTGATAGAGAGGATGGGAAGCGATGAAAGGGAAAAGTGGCAGGAAAAAAGAGGTTGAGGCAGGAGCTAGCTATTCTCTGAAGACAGGGAGCCGTGATGTTTTAGAAACTGGAAGAATGTTCAGCTTTGTGATAGTCGAGCTTTTTGCTATCCGATACCATAGCCACTAACCACATGGGGCTATAACAGTACCCGAAATGTGGTTAGTCCAAATTGAGATGTGCTATAAGTGAAAAATACTTACTAGATTCCAAGTCTTCGCATATATATATATATATCATATAATATATGGCATATATTATATATGCCATATATATATATATATATCTGCCATATATTATATGATATATATGTAATTTTAATCATCTCTAATAAGATACAAAATACCTCATCAAAACAGCTTTTAGATTGATTACATGTTGAAATAACTTTTTTGTTATTGGATTAAATAAAGTGTTATTAAAATTAATTTCACTCACTTATAAATTTTTATAAATAGGACTACAGAATATTTAAAATTATACATGTGGCTCACATTTCTACTGGACAGTGGTGGTCTAGCCATTCACTGTTAGTATGACAATCTTATATCTTTGGCATTTTATTCATGGTTAAATTTCTTATGTGATTGATTTTCTCCTCACATTTTCCTATGAATTTGCTAATTCTTTTTGTAGTTGTTTTATTTGTTTTGCAAATTCTATTTTTTAAGATAGGAAGTCGAAAGGAATAAAGAAAATAAGTCACATAATCAGAGAATTCTTTTTATGGACAGGCTCTGGAGACACTCCTGTGAAGTAAAGGATTTTTAAGTACTTCTTAAGTAAAGAGTCTTGTCACATTTTCATTATTGATAGATATACTACACAAAAAGCATCTAAGAGAATAAATTGATTCAGAATAATCCTCTTTTATTCCTACTAGAGGAATAGATGTTGCATCTTCTTTAAAAAAAGAGAACTGTGAACAGTTTATCAAGAGGGGGATGCTGTTTTTCTGAGCATCATTTTTCATCATCCAACCGTCTTCTTACAGATTTGAGATGCCTTGGTCAAGTTGGGACTTTTTTTTTTTTTTTAAGATTTTATTTACTTTTTTGACAGACAGAGATTACAAGTAGGCAGAGAGGCAGGCAGAGAGAGAGAGGGGGAAGCAAGCTCCCCGCCGAGCAGAGAGCCTGATGTGGGACTCGATCCTAGGACCCTGAGATTGTGACCTGAGCTGAAGGCAGAGGCATAACCCACTGAGCCACCCAGGCACCCCCAAGTTTGGACTTTTTAACAAACAGATTTCTTTACATTTCTAGCTTTGGAATTTAAATTTACGTACATTTAAAACACAAGTGTCCATATCTGTGTCTTTAGTGCGTCTGGCTGTGCTAAGAGAACATAGGAGCCCTTATACCAGTTTGGGAATGATGGCTCTTGCTGGATCCTGAGTTCTTCGTGTCCCCAGTTCTTGATCTCAGGCAAGTTAGTTCAGCTCTCCATGTTTAGTTTTTCTCACGTCACATCAAGGTGATTATAAAAGCTAGTCATTGTATTGTTGTGTGAATTAAATGAGATAATTACCCAAAGCATTTAGCACAACGTCTGACACATTAGTGGGTCTTATAGATATGGGTCTTATAAGTATAACTTTGGGGTGAAAATAGAGTCCTCATTTACCTCCCCATATTTTGGCCCGATATCCTTCTAATGGGATGAATCAACACAAGACTAAGTGATTTTTCTGACATCTTTAATGAGTTAAAAGCACACTTGGCATTAGAACTCAAGTTTCAACCTTTCTCTGTTCTGGGCCAGGAGCCAGAAATTTTTGCTGGCCACAGTTCAGGTTCTGGGAGGGAAGCTGGATGACTACAGTCCTGACATCCCTTTGTTGAAGTCAGGAACATTACATGGATCCTGACTCGATCATTTGTATCCCTTCTATTTCACAGGCACTGACAGGGCTATGGATGACCCAGTTAAACTCAGATGACAAAAGCAAAGTGAGAAAAAATGGCCTGGGATTAGGTTTTTCCTATTAGAGGGTGGTGGTAGGGATAGGAAGGGCAAGCAGAACACACATCAGAGATTAGGGCAACAAACATAATCATCTCTGGGTCCAACATGAGTGACATTGTAACAAGATCATCAGACTGCCAGACCGTGCCTGTGCACCGGCTTTCTTGGCATAGCCATGTTTGAGGATCTACTCAAGTCACATCCAGGGTATCTGTTAGAAGAACCTGGGTAATGTGCCAGGACTCGGGACTGTAGAGGAGAGCAGGAAAAGAAATCCCAGAAATACTGAGCTTTCTTAGGATAGAGGCTCGGGAAAGAATCAGTTATAAGAATTCATGTGTGAAGAAGATAGGGCTCCAATAACACAGAGAGGCTAGTTTCTGAGCACTGAGACTTAGCTGACTTGGAGTAAGATTGACTTGATGCTGGCTTTTCCTTGAAGAACAAAATCAATCCAATACTGTTCTGTAAATCTCTCTTGCCTCAGTTCTAGAAAGTGATGGGTCTGAGTTTATAGACCAGAAGTGGAAATTAGTGACTATTCAATGACCCCTGACCCAGGAAGAGAACCAATACAGAGAAGTAGTCAAGTTATGATAATGCCAATAGTCAGTTTGATAAATATGCGTTCCACTGAGACTGTGGAAAATCTCAGTAATACCCTTAACTGGTGTATGGGACTTGGAAGCTATGATATCTTTAGAAGATCAAGCCTCTTCTTGTGAGATGTGTAGTACCTTAGTAGCTAGGTGAATTAGTGGTAGAGTCGGACTGCTGGCTCCATCATCCACTGTTTCTTTGTGCAAATTACTTTGCTTTTCTGAGTCTCAGTATGTACAATGGAGATAAATTACATGACCCACCTCGTAGGATTTCTGTGAGGTTTAAATTAGATAATCAGCCTAGAACACCTAACCTACTTCTAAGTACTCAATAGATGTTAATAATGATTATTATTATCTGCTTACTAATCTTAGTTTTCCTTTGGTTGGGTGTTACAAGTAGATGATGTGTTTCTTCGGTGACTTCAATATCATGAGTCCTTTAGCCCAGAAATGTATCAAGACCCAAGCAAATTGTGGAGTGGGTATTTGTAGTCATGAGGACATAACCAACTTGCTAATCATGTCAGTCTGTGAATAAATACCTAAGGCTCTTTTTATCAAGGATCAAAGTTCCCAAGGAACTTCTTAATGAAATAAAGGAGAGAAGAGCACTGAATAAGTAAAGGAGAAATGGGGCAGGATGAGTATCTAGCAGGAGTGGAGAAGGCAATGTGGAAAAGAAAGCTTCCTTCTTAATAATTTAACACCTTCATATTATTGCAATAGAAGAAACATCAAAGGTATTTATCCGTCATATTTATTCCCATAATTAATATAACTTACTCCCACCCATTTCCATTCATTCTCACCAGTAACACCCTTATATCTCCCCTGGACTTGCCACCACTGCCTCCTAGTGGTCTCCCTATGTCCCTCCTTCCTCATTCTGATTCATCTTCATGTCATTGGAATGATCTTTCTCAACATGTGCAATGGACCTTTCCTTTTATTCCTGCTCAAAATCATTCAGTGGCCTCACATCGCTCTTGGAATTAAAAAAAAAAAAAAATCAAATCTTGAACTTGCAAGGCTCTCAGGTTCTGACCTCTGCCTGCCTCACCAACTCGTTTCTTGATCTTCTCCCTTTCATTGTCTCTCTACCTCTTTCTAGTGCTCAAACAACTCTTTTGTCTCTGGCATGAGACTTTGCAGTCAGGGGGCCCTGCGCACCAGAGGTGGATTTCCCCGAAAACCCTTCCCTTCTCCTTCCTGAAGCTGGTCAGCTCCCGTTGCTAGGTGCTGTCTTTGCACTCTGCCCTTCCTTCCTTTGTAGTACACCATCGCAACTTTATGAAATAATCACCTGTTTGTTGTCTGCCTCCTTGGCGAGAATTTAAACATCATGGGAACATAAATCAGTCTGCCTTGTTCATTGTGGTGTCCTGAATGTCTAAAGGGGGCATCTGACATGTGGTGGGTGAGGATTAAATATTTGTGAAAGGAAGGACAAAAGAGTAAAGAAACAGGTCCAAGACTGAACAAAGAGTTGGGGTAATACTGTTAGCTTTTAAAGATAATCTCAGAAGGGATACTAGGTTGAAGGGAGAGCAAGAGGGAGATAGAAATTATGCTGGAAAGACTAGAGAGATAAGGAATAATGAGGTGATTTTATGAGGTGAGAGTGTGTAAAAGAAACAGGCAGAGAGTATCCTGGGAATCGCTAAAGGTGAAATAGAGGACGATTTGCAGAACCTACGGGGGAAAAAGCAGTCAGTCACGGTGAACTGCAGCCTAAGCAGGCAAGCACCTTGTGCAGCTTAGGGTAATGACTTGGGAATCTTCCGGTACCCAGGAGAAGGAAACTGACCATTGTTTAGCCTGTGCTTTATTTAACTGATGGAGATGCATGCATGATCGTGGTCAACTTTTCAAAGATTAGTCTTCCTTGCTGCTTTGCAGCCATACCTGCGAATTTCTGAGTACTAGTTGGCACTTGGCAAGGCTCCACGAATACTAGGATGTGTATTAACATCAACAAAAAGACTTGCAAAGCAATCAAATGGCAAAAAAAGCACAGATGTGTATTCGATCTGAAGACTTCTTTCTCCCAAAATGCCATAGTGAATCTCGTCTAATTTCAATGCTTCTTTATGACCCCAGTCTATCTCCCTGACAAACCTCTTTCCCAGATCTCTTTACATTCTTCATATAGCTTTCCCCACCCCCGGATTTTTAGCAGCAGATAAGTATCAATTCAAATACTTAAAATACATGTTCACTTTCTCTGTCCCTTTCCTGCGTGTTGCGTCGCATGTCTGTCTCAAGATTCCTCTTCTCATTTAACCGTGTCACATCCTAAGGGCCATCTTTACTTACTGGTAAGCACAGAGTGGAGCGGGAAGCCTGTACTTACTGTTCAGTTCTGAAAGCATATTCCCCGGAGGAGGCATTCAAGCTGAAATTGATAAGAAACAGGATTATGAAAACATTTGTCTTAGTAATGTCAGCTTTTGGATCTGGAAGTCCCGCCACGTAGGGTCGATGGCCATCTCTTTCTTCTGCCTTTCTTGCTTGGCCTATTTTCTCAGACACCTTCTTGATGGTTTCCTTCCCCGACCCACCCTTTCACCCTTCCCACCGCCTTTGTTCTTAGGTTTTCTCCACTCCCGTCACCTCTGTTGCTTCCCCCCTCCCCCTTTCCTCCTGCTGCCACTTAAACTTTTTATCTTTCTACCAAATTTGATCAGGCTTTCCCTTTTTTCATAAAGGAGTCTTAGAATGACTCCAGGTGCTATGGAGTGAGTCAGAAATTCACGTCTGGACCCCGGGCTTGTTAGCTTGCTGGGCTCTCCTGTCACCCTGCTGCTGGGCCACTGGAGGTTTTTATTATTGCCTCCGTGGTCCCTTTTGGGGACTTTGTTTCCATAGCTTTTCTTTACTTCAGAGTTTGGTCTCCTTCCCAGTCTTTTTCCTTTGCCTTGGAAAATTCCTATTATCAGTTCATCATTACCAACAAAGTTTTAATTTCTGTATGAGTATCTTAAAAGCTGCTTAACCTTCTTTCATAAAGCCATGCAAGTCCGTTATTGTAAAGCTGACTACTCAATAGATACGCACACCACCCAGGGCAAGACATGCTCCTGTAAATAGTCCCAAGAAGAACACACGTTGATCTGCCTCTTCTGGCCCATCACGCTTCTTTCCATCAGTTTGCACATCTGTGAAATGGGAATAATAAAATTATGTACTTCGTAGGATGGCCATTAGTGTCAAATGAGTTCATACATGTTAAAATATTACCAAGAGGCCTGTCCATAATTAATGCTCAATAAATGTTGGTTATTATATTATGTTATTATAACTGAAGCTTGAAATCATCTGCAGCCTTTAATGCAGTATCAATCTTACTAAGAGATTTTACTCTTCTTTCAATGATAATTCTTTCTCATAATGACTCTTCTAATATTGCCTTTTGTGCTCTGTTTTTACAGCTTTCTTTTCACTAGTCACAAACTTAGGTGTTTATTTTCATCCATCATTGGAGATTTCCATATCTGAAATAAAATCATATTCTCACAGTCATCTGAATCGATCTCTTTAAATCTCTTGCTTATTTTGTTCCTTGCAGATCATTCCATCTATGTGTCAAGAAAATTAACACTTCTGTATTGTGACTCTGGTTTCCCTCCTTAAAGTACAGTTCAGAGAGGTGATTTTAATTTTTAAGCACTAATCATTTTGAGTCTTTGTTACCGTAGAAACCCCCATTCTCATCCTGAAACATGACAGCAATGATCGTCCCTGACAGTTCACAGACCTGAATTTCAGACAGTCAAAGGCAAAATAATTTGGATGTCTGTTCATTTAGAATTTTCTCTTCCACAATTCCAAGGGAGCACAGCTCTGGCTCTCTTCCAGTCTGTTAGAAACAAGGAAAGGCATGTAGGTGGAGAGCTGAGTGCCACCTTTCAGGCCAAGGTATTGGTCCCAAACACATTATTATTATTCTCTGGAAAATAAGGTTGTAAAAAAGTAATTGCTGACACCACCTTAATGACAGCACTTTGAGTATGCTGCTGTAATTAAAATAGGGATTTTATTATACTAGACCTCTGAGAGCCTAGTGTATATGCCATTCAGATCTCAGGATTTACAAAGCCAGCAACTTTGATTCCTGCTGCTTTTGCTGTGTGGGCCACACGCTTCCTTTGTGCCTCACCTCATTGCAGCTTACGTGGAAAACCGGCTCTCTCCTGGTGAACGGCAATGAGCATCTGTGTTTAGAATGACGCCCTGCAGGGATGCTGCCGTGACTTTCAACATACTCAACTCAGAAATATCATAAAAGGAACTACTCTTTCTTCTTTGATTTCTCCTGGAATAAAATGTATACATATCATGCTGTGAGGTTAAAAATCCTACAAGACATTGTGGTTGAAATTTGAAAAGGGTGGGGCGCCTGGGTGGCTCAGTTGGTTAAGCGACTTCGGCTCAGGTCATGATCCTGGAGTCCTGGGATCAAGTCCCACATTGGACTCCTTGCTCAGCAGGGAGTCTGCTTCTCCTGCTGATCTCTCTCCTCTCATGCTTGTTCTCTCTCTCTCTCTCTCTCAAATAAATAAATGAAATCATTTAAAAAAAAGTAAAAAAAAAAAGAAATTTGAAAAGGGCCCTCCTCTTTCAGTGGATGTCATATCCATTGTATTCCTATTAACTGATAGATTAGTTAGACATTGTAGGGGTGCCTGGGTGGCTCAGGGGGTTAAGCGTCTGCCTTTGGCTCAGGTCATTATCTCAGGGTCATGGGATCGAGTCCTGCATTGGGCTCCCTGCTCAGTGGGGAGCCTGCTTCTCCTCCCTCTGCTGCTCCCCTGTTTGTGCTCTTTTTTCTCTCTGACAAATAAATACATGAAAATCTTAAATAAAAAAAGAAATAATAAAAGAAATTGCATACAGCTACTACTTAGTAAGCCCCAGAGCTAGTGGTCTTAAAAAATTAGTTGATTCTTTATCTCCTGGATGAGAATGTTCGAGGTCGACCATCCACATATGACAACGTCACAGCTGCCAGATCTCCATTCATCTCACTGAAGTCCCAAGGAGGATGAGGGATAAGGGGAAAAGGTCACATCCCTCTTTTTTAAGGTGTCAGTCTTCTTTTTTAAGGAGTTTCTCCCAGAAGTCCCATCTAAAAACTTCCACCCACATCTTATTAACCAGAATGTAGTCACTTGGAAAATATATAGTTTATCAGCTGAATATACTGCCTTCTCTCCCAAAAAAAGCAGTGTTCCATACTGGAAAAAGGAGAGAAGGGGTATCGGTTTGGTAATTAGCAGTCTTTGCCACAAGTGGCAATGTATAAAACCAAACATAAACAGCAGATTCCCCTCTTTCTATGTTGTTATTTATCTGCAGAAAATACTTATTTATTCAGCATATAAATTACCAGGACTATTTTTCTGCTGTTAGAAAAATTACTCTTTATCACAATAAAATTTAGTATCAACACAGTCCTTAGTGACTTTTCTGAATCATCAAAATCCTATTTTTTAAGTATCACTTCGTGTTACTTTAGCATTTTAAATTATTTGGTAGTGGGCCTTTTGGATATGACCCTTTGGGTCCCAGATAAAAAAGAATGTCTAATTCTCATCCATATTACATTGCTCAATCCTTTGAATTAAAGCAAGTTTCTTATGAACTTAAAATCCAGTACACATTTTTAGAAAGTTAAAAGCGGGGTCCTCAACACATTTCGTGCCCAAATATGAATGGGTCTGCCTCTGTTACTAGCCCACCATAGTCCACTTGAAGTACTAGTACTCTGACATGAATAATTCTCTCAAGACATTTTTTTTTAAATCATGGTAAAATATACAGAAAAATGTAACATAAAATTTGCAATTTTAACCATTTTAAGTGTACATTTCAGTGTCATTAAGTACATTGACATTGTTGTAGAACTCTCCATTGTTTTTTTATTTCTTTATTATGATCTAATTATTTTCTTGTCTACCATAGTATCTGGCACAAAGTTTATCCATGTAGATGAATTTTTTGAAGATTTTATTTATTTGAGAGAGAGAGAATGAGAGAGAGAGAGAGAGAGAGAACAGGAAGGGGGAGGGGCAGAGAGAGAAGCAGACTCCCTGCTGAGCAGGGAGCCTGATGTAGCTGGACTGGATCCCAGGACCCTGGGATCATGACCTGAGCCAAAGGCAGTCGCCTAACAAGCTGAACCACCCAGGCACCCAATGCAGGTGAATTTTTCAGAGAAGTCGTGTCTTCACCATATTTATTTGGAATTCCAGGAATTAAATAAAGCAAGTACTTTGCAAATGGGCATAAACGGGTCTAGTTGGATCACACACTATCTAACCAATGAACTTTTTATCCAAAGCACTCCAAGTGATTTTCTACAGTATGAGACTGTCATCCCACAGTCCCTAAAACTAGGTAGGGCACATAAAATTCCAAATGGCTAAGATAATTTTTATGACATGAGTAAATTAAAGTCTCTGAGTCCAGTATGTTACAGTACTGGCTTAATGATAATCCAAAAATATTTCTCATTTTTAATCTTTTTAGTGACAGTTATAATAAAGATCTCTTTTGTGTTTGTATTCTATTTCATTCTGTTTTGGTTTCATCTGTAGAATTTATTATTTTCTTCTTTGGCAATTTAGTGGTTATCCTTAAAATAATGAAATCCACCAGCAGAGAAAATATCGAATGATATGTCCCCAGAGATGCCAGTGGGGACTGTCCAAAGAGTTCCAGAGGAACTCCAGTATATTCCAGAGTTGGACCTAAGCTTCAGGCATGCCTAAAGATGTGTTGCTACTCTGACATTCCAAATTTTTGTTTATGCATTGCATGCACAGTGCCCTACCCATCAGGCACAGTTGTTCCCATTTTTCCAGTTTCCAAGAGCATTTGACATAACTCTAATGCATGAGATAGCTCTATGTTTTATTTATATTTTTTATTTATTTGTCAGAGAGAGCACAAGCAGGGGGAGTGGCAGAGGGAGAAGCAGGTTCCCCGCTGAACAGGGAGCCTGATGTGGGGCTCCATCCCAGGACCCTGAGATCATGACCTGAGCCAAAGGCAGTCAACCGACTAAGCCATCCAGGCACCCTGATAGCTCTGTATTTTAATAATAAACCCCAAGATTTGAGCATTGTGTTTCTTGCATCCCTTCTTGTAAGTGCTAGACTTTTTTTTTTCTATTTAGATTTTCCTGTTGGATTTTATTTTACAACTTTGCTTCTGTATGAAAATTCAACAAAAATGTATTTACTTCTTGCCAGTTATCTATTAACAACAACAACAGCAAAATCCTTTGATCTGTAGTTTTAAAGGTTAACCCTCTGGGTTCTCTTCATAACTGCCTGGACATTTGGGGTTACTCTCTTAATTTTCTTTTGTTTTTTTTTGTAGTTTTTTTTTTTCCTTGTTTGTTTTTACCTTCTGCATTTAAGACCATTAAATTTGATTTTGTTTTGCTTGGGTAAAAAATAGTATGTGGTTAGAAGGTCTCATGGGCTCTTTATGACCCCAGAGCAAGAACAGTGGGCTCACAATCTCTATTATTTAACCAGCAAAGAAGATAAAACCGATTGGAATATTATCATTAATAATTATGCTTTCCACACCTACTTAGTGGTTCTTATTCCCAAGAGTACAAAATATTGTATTTTGACACAACCCAAGGGACATAGTAAGAAATGGAAGTTAGGTATACTGTTTTTGAAAATCTGAAATAAGAAGCCACTTCCTCTGCATACCAGCTCAGTGCTGTGTTCTGGCACCTTTTCCTCAGGAAATACTACAAATGAGGTGAATTTTTTTCTTTGTTTTGACTGTCCTGGTGTCTTATTCTGCTATTGCATCCATTTAGGGTCTGGGTCTGGCTGTTTAGAACAAGCATATTTAGGTTTCAATTTGTGTCTTCTTTGGGTAACCTGCTTTTGTGTAATTCTCATATATTTTTGAGACTGGAACCTTTTTTTTTGGTTGGATAATTATAAGTGTTATAAAAATCAGGAGGTTGCTATTGATCTTAATTTAGTAAAGGAAATTAAATACATAATCATAAGCAATTAATGATGCATTTTCAAATCATCGCTCCTGCTCCAGAATGTTTCAGTAAACTGTACACACATAGTTCTAATAGTAAAACATTTACATTAAAATGACTTATGCAATTATTTGCAGTATTCTAAAACTACTACTAGCTGTTTGTGATGGATGATATTTTATAACAAAAATTCAGAGTGCTGGAATTGAACATGATGTGGTAAATGTTTGTGACTTCTGAAGTGTTATGGTAAAAAGAGAGCCCACTAAGATGGTATATAGGTATTGGAAAAATGGATGAAAAAGAACTACTAATAAGTATAATAATTTCGCATTTCATTCAGTTATTCCACAGCTCTCAACTGGCTGTTACGTATAAATCACTCTGCTGGAGACTGGTTTTGTGATGAATCAGAGACAGAATTTTCTGAATATTCATTTACCTTCAAGATGTTGATAAGATGAAGAGGTAGTATAAAAATAAAGGCAAATATGTGATTAGCTAACTATCTCCAAAATATGTTCCATTTTCTTTAAGATATGTGCTGCAATAAAGCAGGGGGTAAGCGTGAGTCTTCTCCCAGGGACTTAAATTTATATCCTGGTTTCACGTCCATCACTGAGTAATGTGTGACCAAGAGCTGATTATCCATTTGGGTTTCTCTTCTGCAATTTGGAAGATATAATAGTCTCTGCTTCTAGGTTTATTTTTGAAAAAGGAATTAAACAAAATGATAATGTCAGGTACATAGTAGGATGCCTGGCATGTCGCCTGTGTTCACTGTATGATATACAATGTACAAATACTATTTGTATTGTCATTGATAAGCCATATACTTTTAATTGGAAGTAACATGCATATAATATACATAAACAATTATGCATATTCAAAATATATACTATATATCCAGGAAAATATTAATGTCAACATGATTTATCATAATATTAGCCAAACCTGGGGTGCCTGGGTGGCTCAGTGGGTTAAAGCCTCTGCTTTCGGCTCAGGGTCCTGGGATCGAGTCCCGCATCGGGCTCTCTGCTCAACAGGGAGCCTGCTTCCTCCTCTCTCTCTCTCTGCCTCTCTGCCTACTTGAGATCTCTGTCTGTCAAATAAATAAATAAATCTTAAAAAAAAAATATTAGCCAAACCTTTGGGATAAAGTTAAATGCCAGAAGGAAAAAGACAATGTCCCTCTTTCCCCCAAATTAGGCCATTAATGCTAGTGATGAAGATTAACATGTTTTGTCTGAAACAAGCTTCCTTAATTCATGTAGCCCACCAACCCTTTTTGATCTGACTGGTAAGGTGTTTTGGATAATGTTAAAGATTACTGAATTTTGGATTTTAATCAGCACCAAGGAAGGAAAGAAGAAAGGGAGAAACATTTGTAGATTTCACCTCAGTTTGATGTACGCTGGGATTCTGTGAGTTAATGTTGTTAGTGTTTTGTTTAGCTCTTGAGGTGAAATGCTATTGTTTTTTTTTCTCTATTTCTTGTCTTGCTTGCCATAGTGATTGAGGGCAGGCTGTTGGAAGGACTGCTTGTTTTTTGCTTGTATGTTACACTCTCAACACAATAAAAATTGTACCAAAGGCTACTCATCTTCTATATCCATTATTCCCTTTTTCTTTAATAATAGAACCCCCATTTTTCTCACCAGGATGCATCCCTTTAAAGCTGCCTGCGACTCTAAGTTCTAGGCAATATGATAAAAGCTAAAATGTCACATGGTACATCTGGGACGCATCCTACAAAGAAGGGACCTAACTTCCTTTATCTTTTCCTCTGTTCTGCTTCCTGAATATGGATGTGATGGCTGGAGATCAGGAAGTCTTCTTAGAGCTAAAAGGGAAACCCGTGTACTAAAACTGTGGAGCAAGCAAAGAGGAAGATGCTGGGCCTACGGCATAATAATGAGCCATTTCAGCCCTGTAGGGATTGCCCTGGAATGTTTTTTTATAAGAGAGAGGAAATCCTACTATGTTTAAGCCACTATTACTTCAGATTATCTGTAACCCCTAGTCAGACGTATTCCTAAAAATTAATAGTAACATAAGGGAATTTTTATAGATTATAGAATTTGTAATACACTAAATTCTCAATTATCCTCATCCATTTTTTTTCGTTATAACATATTCGCCTTCAAGGTGGAACTTGTGTCTTGGCAGTGTCTCTGTTATGTTTTTCTTTCTCAAGTGCCTTGTCTCTTCTGTAAAACCTGTTAAGTATTAATTAGCCTTTCTGAATTTGAAAACTTAAATCAAGATTTGTCATCATCAAGGACAACACTGTTTAAAAAATTGAGATTTTTCTTGCCTATGTTCTTGTGTAAGCTAAAATCCTTCTCTCATTATTTTATAATTTTTCCAGCTTTCTCTGAGTATATCAGCCTCTAAGTATAGCAGCCTCTAAGAATTTTTTAAATATTTTATTTACTTATTTTAGAGAGAGAGAGAGAAATAGAGCACAAGCAGGGGGAGGGGCAAAGGGAGAGGGAAAAGCAGACTTCCTGCTGAGCAGGGAGCCCAATGTGTAGCTGGAGCCCAACGTGTAGCTCGATCCCAGGACCCTGAGCTGAAGGCAGATACTTAACCAACTGAACCACCCAGGTGCCCCAGCTCCTAAGAATTTATATGCATGTATCTATACCCATTTAATCTAGTTCAGCTTCTACATCTTATTTTATAGATCCTCATAGGACAGCTCTCCCTAATTTCCATGACATTTCTTTCTATTCTTTTTCTACCTTCTTTCAAAGGGCTTTGTGTCTCCAGATGGGAATTTATAGAAGGAATTTTGGAAATAAATTACTTAAGAAAAAGATGCTATTTCTATGTTTTCCACATTTGTATCCATTTGGTTTTCCCCATTAATACAGCATAATAGACAGCCCCAAATCTCAGTGCTTATAACAACCTCCATTAATTTTTTTTCTCTCCTGGGTCTATGGGATGACTGGGTCAGCTTTGCCTCTAATGTGGATTGGACTCCGGTCTGCCCCATGTGTCTCTCATTCTACAACCAACAGCTACCAATCATTCCTGGCAGGTGGTAGAAGAGCAAGAGGACTGAGTCTCTTAGGACATCACCTCAGAACTATTGTTCTGTCACTTCTGCCAGATTACATTGGCCAGAGTTAGTGAGGCAGGAATAACAACTCCACCTGTTTCTTCTAGAAGCATGGCAAAGTTACATGGCAGAGGGGGCAAATCTATAATCCCCTTACAGGAAAATGAAATATTTGAAGCAATACTTCATTCTAGTGTACCATAATGATGAACATATTCTTTCTTTTGGTGCTCCCCATCCACACATTGGCACACACACACACGTGTTTTCGTGCATACACACACAAGTACAGGATCATCTAATTCTGACTTTAAAGTCTAGATAAGTAAAGTCCAAAAAGGTGAAAGGAGTTTCTGTACTTTGGGAGGTTTAAGCAGTATGTTAGAGAATTCTTTTTATTTTTTTAGTTTTTTTAGAAATTTTTTGGGAGGTTTTTATTCATTCATTTGACAGAGAGAGAGAGATCACAAGTAGGCAGAGAGGCAGGCAGAGAGAGAGGGGGAAGCAGGCTCCCCACTGAGCAAAGAGCCCAATGCTGGGCTCCATCCCAGGACCCTGAGATCATGACCTGAGCCAAAGGTAGAGGCTTAACCCACTGAGCCACCCAGGGGCCCCTAGAGAATTCTTTATATCCATCGTCTTTAAAGAGATTTTTACCTTTTCTAGTATTATAATATAAATGGGTTGGCAAGTTAACCAAACTGTATTATTCAATTTTAAATGCAATGCTGTCAGCCCATATCCTGAAACACACATCAGGTCTCTTGAGGAACCTTGCTTCTGCTTCTGTTAACTGGTATCACTTCCTTTTAGGATCCAGCTGATTTTACTTAATGGACAAAATGAAGATAGTGGCTAACTTTACTGCCTCAAATTCTTCCAGCTCAATGATGCTTTGAGAACCGTGCTAAAAATACTCTGCTCAACGGAGTGTAGTTTCTATATATGATTGTAATATAGTTTGAGGCCTCAATGGACATAAAACATTATAGCTCCTTGACAGCCTGCTTCATTGGTTATTAGAGGTCCGGCCAATTATAATAGGCACGTAAGCTTTTAAAAATTTATTGTTCGTGCCCCTAGATCACAATTTGAAAAACAGAAACACTAATCATGATGATAGGTTGGACACTCCAGTTGTACACATTGAAGCTGAAGAATGTGCACTAATGTAGCTCATTATAGTTAGTTGGTTTCTATCCATTTTGGTCTAATTCCCTGAGGAAGGAGCAACAATTACTGCTCGTGAAATATACTTGGGCTCCTCCACATTTTCCGGGTCCCTTTGCTTGTAGGTAGGGCCAGTCCCTGGATCTAGACAATGAGCTGTGCTTAGATATTACTGTTTTGTTTCTGGGCCAGCGCATTTAAGAGTCATCAAGGCAGCCTCTGGCTCTTTCTCTCCTACTCTGCTGGCTTGGAAGGCACCGGGAGTTGGTGGGGGTGTGGTGGTGGCACCAGACTGAAGCAGCCAGGGTCATGGAGTTACCAGCTTGGACACTTCCTCAGCCTGTGCTGGGATTGGCAAACGAACTAAAGCTTTTTGGAGCCCTATCCAACATTCTTTCATTTGTATGGGGCAGTCATTTCCATTTTACAGTTAAAGAAAGTAACTGAAGTTCATGAAGTCCAGATCCCTCTGCCAACCCATAGAGTGATAACCTCATACACTCCACAGTGCTGTGGCTGACACCTTTCCTACCTACTGGTTTGTATCTGTAATAGCTTGATCTGTATTCAGTTGACCGGACCTGCTGGCCTTAGAAAATTATGAAACCATAGGAGGATGTTAACTTGTGAATCATAAATTAGCTAATATATTAATTTTATTTTTCTCATGGAAAAATAATCTTGAGGTACTATGTGCAACACACACACACACACACACACACACACACATGCTTTTCTGACTTCCAGATCTGATCCTGGTTTTGACAATGCCATTCACTGTGTGATCTTCGGAAATCACATACTTTCTCTGAAACCAGTTTTCTTCTTAAAAGAAGAGGTTTAGTGAGATGAGTTTTTTCAGACATTGGATCACAACCCAGTAGTAAGCTATAAATCCACAGAAGATTTTCACCAGCATTTTTTTCTTGAGATTTTATTTCTTTTTATTACCATATAATGTATTATTAGCCCCAGGGGTACAGGTCTGTGAATCAGGCTTACACACTTCACAGCACTCACCATAGCACATACCCTCCCCCCATGTCCATAACCCAAACACCCTCTCCTTTTCTCCCTCTCCCTGGCAACCCTCCAGAATGTCTTGTGAGATTAGAAGTCTCTTATGGTTTGTCTGCCTGTCGATCCCATCTTATTTCATTTTTTTCCTTCCCTACTCCCCAAACCCCCCACTTTGCCTCTCAAATTCCTCATATCAGGGAGATCATATGATAATTGTCTTTCTCTGATTGACTTATTTCGCTCAGCATAATACCCTCTAGTTCTATTCACATTGTTGCAAACAGCAAGATTTCATTTTTGATGGCTTCATAGTATTCCATTGTGTGTATATATCACATCTTCTTTATACAATCATCTGTTGATGGACATTTAGGTTCTTTCCATAGTTTGGTTATTGTGGACATTGCTGCTATAAACATTTGGGTGCATATGCTCCTTTGGATCACTACATTTGTATCTTTAGGGAAATTAGCCAGTAGTGCAATTGCTGGGTTGTAGGGTAGCTCTGTTTTCAACTTGTTGAGGATCCTCCATGCTGTTTTCCAGAGTGGCTGCACCAGCTTGCATTCCCACCAACAGTGTAGGAGGGTTCCCCTTTCTCCGCATCCTCACCAGCGTCTGTCGTTTCCTGACTTCTTAATTTTAGCTATTCTGACTGGTGTGAGGTGATTATCTCATTGTGGTTTTGATTTGTATTTCCCTGATGCCAAGTGATGTGGAGCACTTTTTCACGTGTCTGTTGGTCATCTCAATGTCTTCTTTGCTAAAATGTCTGTTCATGTCCTCTGCCCATTTCTTGATTGGATTATTGGTTCTTTGGGTGTTGAGTTTGATAAGTTCTTTATAGATTTTGGATACTGGCCCTTGATCTGTCATTTACAAATATCTTCTCCCATTCTGTTGGTTGTCTTTTGGTTTTGTTGACTGTTTTCCTTTGCTGTGCAAAAGCTTTTGATCTTGATGAAGTCCCAATAGGTAATTTTTGCCCTTGCTTCCCTTGCCTTTTGCAATGTTTCTAAGAAGAAGTTGCTGCAGCTGAGGTCAAAGAGGTTGCTGCCTGTGTTCTTCTCAAGGATTTTTATGGATTCCTTTCTCACATTGAGGTTTTTCATCCATTTGGAGTCTATTTTTCTATGGTGTAAGGAAGTGGTCCAGTTTCATTTTTCTGCATGTGGCTGTCCAGTTTTCCCAACACCATTTGTTGAAGAGACTATCTTTTTTCCATTGGACATTCTTTCTTGCTTTGTCAAAGATTAGTTGACCAAAGAGTTGAGGGTCTACTTGTGGGCTCTCTGTTCAGTTCCATTGATCTATGTTTCTGTTTTTGTGCCAGTATCATGCTGTCTTGATGATGACAGCTTTGTAATAGAACCTGAAGTCCAGAATTGTGATGCCACCAGCTTTGGCTTTCTTTTTCGATATTCCTCTGGCTATTTGAGGTCTTTTCTGGCTCCATATAAATTTTAGGATTATTTGTTCCATTTCATTGAAAAAAATTAATGGTATTTTGATAAGGATTGCATTAAACGTGTAGATTGCATTAGGTCGCATAGACATTTTCACAATATTTGTTCTTCCAATCCATGAGCATGGAATATTTTTCCATTTCTTTGTGTCCTCCTCAATTTCTTTCATGAGTACTTTGTAGTTTTCTGAGTACAGATTCTTTGCCTCTTTGGTTAGGTTTATTGCTAGGTATCTTACAGTTTTGGGTGCAATTGTAAATGGGATTGACCTTTTAATTTCTCTTTCTTCTGTCTTGTTGTTGGTGTATAGAAATGCAACTGATTTGTGTGCATTGAATTTATATCCTGGCATTTTACTGAATTCCTGTACAAGTTCTAGCAGATATGGAGTGGAGTCTTTTTTGGGTTTTCCACATAAAGTATCATATCATCTGCAAAGAGTGATAGTTTGACTTCTTCTTTGCTGACTTGGTGCCTTTAATTTCTTCTTGTTGTCTGATTGCTGAGGCTAGGACTGATTGCTGAGGCTAGCACTTCACCACTACTATCCCAATTATTCTAATATTGTTTTGTCTTATGGTATCACTTATATCTCGAATTTTCCCCTCGTGGTCCTGTTAGTTGTTTGTCTCTCTTTTGCTTGGCTTCTTTATTCTCTGTCATTTGGTCTTCTATATTACTAATTCTCTCTTCTTCCTCATTTATCCTAGCAGTAAGAGCCTCCATTTTTTATTACACCTCATTAATAGCTTTTTTAATTTCAGCTTGATTAGATTGTAGTTCTTTTACTTCTTCAGAAAGGGCTTTTATTTCTCTAGATAGTGTTTCTCTAATATCTTCCCTGCCTTTTTTGATTCCAGCTAGCACCTTGAGAATTGTCATTCTGAACTCTAAATCTGACATATCACCAATGTCCATATTGATTAGGTTCCTAGCCTTCAGTGCTGCCTCTTGTTTTCTGAGTTTTTCTTTTTTATTTATTTATTTTTTTGTGGTGAGTTTTTCTGCCTTGTCATTTTATCCAGTTAAAAATATATGAATAAGAGGGGCACCTGGGTGGCTCAGCGGGTTAAAGCCTCTGCCTTCAGCCCAGGTCATGATCCCAGGGTCCTGGGATCGAGCCCCGCATCGGGCTCTCTGCTCAGTGCAGAGCCTGCTCCTCTCTCTCTCTCTCTCTCTCTGCCTGCCTCTCTGCCTACTTGTGTTCTCTGTCAAATAAATAAATAAAATCTTTAAAAAATATATATGAATAAGAGAATAAAATACAAAAAGAGTGGCAAAGACCCCAGAAAAATGTACACTAACCAAATCAGAACAGACCCCAAATTGGAGGGAGAAGAAAGGGGGTAAAAAGAAGTTTAAAAAAAAATTTTTTTTAATTTAAATAGTGTATATATATATTAGACTGATGAGTAGAACAGAGCCACCCATTTGATTTTGGGTATATTTTGGTCTCTTAGAAGAAATTACCTTCCAAAATTTTAAAGAAAGAAAAACTTGTATTTATACAAAAATAAGGGTAAAGACATGAAGGGATAGAATATGACTGTGAAGATGAAAATTTTTAAAAAATTCTAAAAAAGGAATTAATAAGTTGGTCGGAAAAAGAAAGTGGAGAGAGTTTGTTCAGGCTGGAGACTAGAACAAAGCCCTGTGCTAGATTTAGGGTATATTTTGATTCATTAGAAGAAGTTGTATCCCAAAATTTTTTAAGAAACAATCCTATATGTATACAGAAAATAGTGTTAGATACAATGAAGGATAAAATATGACTACAATAATGAAGGTTTAAAAAGATTTTTTTAGAGACAGGTATTGTTAAGATAAACTAGTTAAAAAACATTAAAAGCAGAAAGAGGAAAAGTTAAGAAAAATTTAGAATAAGAAAAAAATAAAATTTAAAAAATTTAATTAACTTTGCAAGATTAAAGAATCATGGGGAGAAAGCCATGAATTCCATGCTTTGCTTTCCCCTTCTCTGGAATTCTGCTGTTCTTGATCAGTGAACTTGGTCTTGGCTGGATGTTCTTGCTGATCTGCTGGGGGAGGGGCCTGTTGGAGTGATTCTCACATGTCTTTGCCCCAGGGAGAGTTGTGCTATCCTTGCCAGGGGCCAGGCTAAGTAATCTGCTCTGGTTTGCTCTGGCTCTCAGGAGCTCTTGTTCCCTGAGCACTTTCTGTAGAGCTCTGGAGGGCAGGAATGAAAATGGCAACCTCCCAATCTCCAGCCCAGGGAGCCAAGAGCTCGGGTTCCCACTCCTCAGTGTAGCCTCAGAGAAAAGCTCTCAATCCCTCCCATCTCCCTGGTCTCTGGCTGCACTTGGGCTCATCTGGCCTGTGATCGAGTGTTTCTGTCTCTGGCACACAACCCTGTTTTGGAGTCTCCAAACCCAGCAGATTCCTGCAACATGTCCTCTGGAGGAGAAAAGTGAGTCTCCCTGGATCTGCCGCTTGTGAGGTCCCTGCTCAAAGAGCAGTGGTCTGACTGTCCCTGCCTCGGATCACAGTTTAAGGTAACCCCGAGCCGAGAGCTCACTCCTCAGCTCCAACTCTGTAGCCAGCTTCCCCGCTCAAATACCTGCAAACTCTGCTACATTCAGATACCCCCAATCCTTCTGTGATCCCATGGGACCTGAGACCACACTGCCCCCACAAGAGCACCACCCCCGCTTAGCCTCTGGGGTGATGTCCCTCAGTGGAGCAGATTTTTAAAAGTTCAAATTTTGTGCTCCTTTGCTCCACTTACTGGGAGCCGGCCCCTTCCCCCGCGGTCTGTCTTCCCAGCTTGGGATTCACTTCTCCGCATGTCTGCCTTTCAGAAAGTGGTTGATTTTCTGTTTCTAGAATTGCTGCTCTTCTTCTCTTCGATCTCCTGTTGGGTTTGGAGGTGTTTGGAATTGAGGCTTTATTTTTTTAGAGCAGTTTTAGGTTCCCAGTAAAATTAAGAGGAAGATGCAAAGATATCTCATAGAGTTCCTTCCCCACACATGCATGGCCTCGCCTACTATCAACACCCCATGCCAGAGTGAGGCGTTTGTTACAATTGATGAACTTTCATTGACACATCATATTCATCCAAAGTCCATTTTCTTCGTTTGGTGGTTACATTCTATGGACAAATGTACAATGGCATGAATCCATCAGTAGAGTGTCATACAGAATACTTTTCCTACCCCAAAAATCCTCTGTGCTCTGCTTTTTCATCCCTTTCCCACCCAACCCCTTTTTACCATCTCCATAGTTCTGCCTTTTCCAGAATGTTATAGTTGGAATCATATACCATGTAGCCTTTTCACACTGGCTTCTTTCACTTAGTAATATGCACTTAAGGTCCATCCATGTTTCTTCCTGGCTGAATACCTTTTTTTCATTTTATGAAATAAAATGCTGAATAATATCCCACTGTCTGAATATACTGTGGTTTATTAGCTGTTCACCTACTGAATGATATCTTAGTTAATTCCAAGTTTTGGCTCTATGAATAAAGCTGCTGTGAACATTGGAGTGCAGATTTTTGTGTGGACGTAAGTTTTTACTCCTTTGGGTAAATACCAAGGAGTGCTGGGTTTAGTTAAATTACTGGATCGTGTGATAAGTTTAGTTTTGTGAGAAACCGCCAAACTGTCTTCCAAAGTGGCTGTACCGTTTTGCATTTCCTGCTGCTCCACATCCTTGCCAGTATTTGGTATTATCAGTGGCACTTTTGAATTATAATAAAAGGAAAATAGAAATTATTAGAGTGCTTCTTATAGTAAGGATAAGTGTTGTTACATGAAACTCTAGTTTCTGGTGTGTGTGTATAACAAATATGAATGTGTGTACTGAATTGCAATATAAAATGTATTTTTAGTGTGGGATTGTAGTCAAAGCTTGAATAGATGGTGTCTTATATCTTTTCCAGCTCTTATAGTCTATGATTTTACAAATTTTTGCACACACACACATACACTCACACACTATATTTAGTGACTTTTAAAGATTGTCATACTTTACTAAGGAAAAACATTTGTAAAAGCAATACATACACATATCTATTTTATGTGTGCATATATACCATCTAAATGCATATATAATTGTGTGTGTGTGTGTGTGTGTGTGTGTGTGTGTGTATAATAGGAAAAAACTGTAAAGTTAATACCAAGATCAGCTCGGGATGAGGTTTAAAAATTTTTTTAAAAAATTAAAAAAAAAAATTTTTTTTTTAGTTTGCCTTTACATTATATAATGATCATGTATTTTACTTTTTAAAATGTACTTTAACAAGATTCTATCATTTTAAAGAGAACCCCTAAGTGGTGAGCTTTCCATTTGGGTGACAAAGTGGAGAGAAATAAGGTGGCCTATATGGGGAAAAGTCTTTTACAGTCAGGAGCTAGACATGCCTGCTGTCACGCAGCATTTCTTTTTTTTTAAATGTTTAAATTTTTATATTTTTTATTCAAATTCAATTAATTAATATACACTGTATTATCAGTTTCAGAGATAGTTTAGTGGCTCATCAGTTGCATATAAAACTGAGTGCTGATTCATCAAGTGCCCTCCTTAATGCCCATCACCCCTTTGCCCCTCCCCCCACTCACCTCCCCTCCAGTAGGCATCAGTTTGTTTCCTATAGTTAAGAGGTGTTTTGTGGGGTTTATTTATTTATTTATTTATTTGAGAGGTGGGGGGAAGCACACACACAAGCTAGGGAAAAGGCAAAGAGAGAGGGAAAAACAAATTCCCCGGTGAGCAGGGAACCTGATGCAGGGCTGGATCCCAGGACCCTAGGATCATGACATGAGCCAAAGTCAGATGCTTAATGACTGAGCCACCGGGGCTCCCCTAGTTAAGAGTCTCTTGTGGCTTGTCTCCCTCTCTGATTTCCTCTATGATTCTACAAATTTTTGCAGAATTTGCAAATTTTTGTTTTATTTTTCTCTCCATTCCCCTATCATCCTCTGTTTTGTTTCTTAAATTCCACATATGAGTGAGATCATATGATAGTCTTTCTCTGATTGACTTATTTCACTTAGCATTAATACCCTCTAGTTCTATCCACATGCAAATGGTGAGATTTCATTTTTTGATGGTTGAGTAATATTCCATTGTGTATATATACCACATCTTCTTTATCCATTCATCTATCAATAGACATCTGGGCTCTTTCCATAATTTGGCTATTGTGGACATTGCTGCTATAAACATTGGGGTACAGGTGCCCCTTCAAATCACTATGTTTGTACCCTTTGGGTAAATAACCAGTAGTGTGATTCCTGGGTTATAGGGTATCTCTACTTTCACCTTTTTGAGGAATCTCCATGCTGTTTTCCAAAGTGGCTGTACCAGCTTGCATTCCCACCAACAGTGTAGGAGGGTTCCTCTTTCTCCACATCCTCGCCAACACCTGTCTTTTCTTGTCTTATCAATTTTAGCCACTCTGACTGGTGCAAGGTGGTATCTCATTGTGGTCTTGATTTGTATTTCCCTGATACCGAGGGGTGTTGAGAAGTTTTTCATATTTCTGTTGGCCATGGATGAGCATTTCCACACAGCATTTCTGACACAGGATCAGCTCTCAGACAGACTCTGCTTTGACAACATTCCCTTCCGCTTCTGCAGGCAAAGGTTCTCTTAACTCCCCAGAGTTTTCTTTGGAGGCTTCTAGTGAGGTGAGAATCTCAGGTAGCAGTAGCTTTATTTATCCATACAGTACAAGAAATAACTCCTAAAGGAAAGGTTTTAGGATACAGAACACCACTTAGCCACCAATCACAATGAGGCTACCTGTTGTTGGCATTGTCTCTGGAGTCCATTTTAGACTCCTGATGACCAAAGCTCCCTGGGTGAATCAAGAGATCCATTTTCAAGGTAAACAGAGCCAAAAACTGGCTAACTTTGCACTAAGATGCCATGTGCTTACATGGCAAGTGTGATGTTGGATAATTAAGAGATCAGGAGCTGTGAATTTCCTCTACCTCAGTTACCGAAAACACACAGGCTTGGGGCAGCTTGTCACCTCTGAGCTTTCTGCCCAGCCTCAGAAAGGGTCCTGCTAGCATTCTGTTCTTTGAGGTTAACAGGGGCACCCCATCTGTTCGTCTTTCATGTGAGAAGTATAGAGGCAGTTTGCTAAGAGTGCTGATAGGTGTCCAGAAATGACTGCCAGCACTCTGCTCAGATCTGTCAGAAACTTCTCACTGCAGAAGAACCAGAGGAAGCTCTTTGAAAACACCCTTACAGAGCTACCTCAGCCCATCCTCTCTCACTACTCAAGTGTGAATTCCCAGAGTCTCCTAACTAAAAATCCCTGTGTACTAATTCAACACCCAGCCTCTGGTTTCAGGCCAGAGGAATATCAAGCTGTTACAGCCTGAGAGCTTGATGATATTCTTACCCCCATCATTTCTATAATGGGCCATTACTTTGTTTCTATCTCCTAACTAACCCGTCTTTTTTTTCCTGCTCATTCTTGGCTTAATCTATAACTCATTGACCCAGTTAAAAAAATGCTCATTTCATCGAACCACTGTGTTTTATTCTCACATGTTTGTTTTGAAAAATGACCCTCCTACCCCCTGTTTGGTAATTGTGCTTGGATTCTTGTGTTGAGGCTACCTCAGATCATTTCTAATTTTCTGTTTCTCCTACCCCTCCCCCTTTTAGGGGAGGTCACCACCTCCCCTAAAAAGACTCTCAGACTGTTTTGCACATAGACACCTTGCAGTCGTGTGGTCTTAGCAAATCTTAGGAAGCTTCATGGTGAAGCCAGGTGTGTGTGCGGGCTGCCTTGTTTGCAGTCTCAAGCCAGGATGAAAATGGGAAACACGTCTTTGGTGGAGGATCCCCACGTACGGGAATCCAACCCTTTATGTTCTTTCATTTGTTCATTTGTTTTCCAAAAGATACTTGCTGAAAGCTGCCCAAGGCTCTGGCTCCAGTGGCCTGATTTGGGGTGAGTGAAGGCCTGAGGACGAATGGGTCCTCTAAAGGCAGGGTTTCTGTTTTGTAGAGAGTTTTTGATTACGATGCTGTAATACAATGAAAAAAAAATTAGCCTTGGCAAAACCAAAACTATTATAGAGGGCAGGCAAGCATAATGGAAATACTACTGAACTTGTTTTCCAGTGATAGGACTGGAGTTGGAATTCTAGTTCTTCCCACTTTAGCTGTTTGACTTTGGCCGTACCATTTACCTTCTCTAAAATGGGACAGTTTGAGCCTATATTATTATATATAAATATGTAGATTAAATATATATTAATATATAGCATATATTAATATATCATATATTAATATAATATTACACACTAATATATATTAAATAATATGCTTATTATAACATATAAATAGATTATATATTAGTATATAATATTATATTGGCATATAATATTATATTGGCATATAATACATATTAGTATATAATATGTATATAATTATTAGTAAGGAACATTAATTAGAGCTGAAAAGATTAACTACTTCTGTATAACCCTTATTTTGAATTTCCTATTCTGGGAACTAGAAGGATTAGAGATTTATTTCAGAACCTATTTTGATAAAATGAGGGAACTCAGCACCTTACAATGCCTGAAAATTCATCTTAATTTGTTAGTATGTGCTCTTTTCTTGTGTGAGAATAGTTAAAATAACTTTAACCTTCTGTACATGTCTTACTCAGAATTCATACCTAGATTATCATTTTAACTGCTTTTAACTTATTACGTGATTTGGGGCAATACATTTTATATCCCCAGGCCTATGTTCTTATGAGGAAATGAATAAACCAAATTAGAATGATCTGCAAGTTTCCTTACTCTCTACATTTTGTTCATCTATAAATTGTATCTAAGTCTCAACCTCCCAGTTCTTTAGTTTTAATGGCACTGCCCCGGGAATTTCCAGGGCATTAATTTTTACATAAATGCAATGACCTCTTAAAGACCCAGGGCTCGTGGCAGTGTTCAGTGTGGTTTAAGTTGTGTGAAGCTAAATCACTCAAGTTTGATGACGTTTCATTTGTTCAGCAGTGTCTTCTTCATGGGCTTCTGGGCAAATGGTTAATTGGAAAAAGTTGGATTATAAGACACTTTGAGTTCTCCCTTCAAACAATCACATTTACTTGGATTGAACTACAGTCATGTCTCCGGGCTTGGAAATAAGTTCCTATTAGTGTAATCAGAGAATCATAGAAATATGAGCTGTTTCTTAGAAGTCATGTACCCCTAGGTCAACTGGCCTCCCTCACTGGTCAACAGCTTGCCTCTGTCTGAACACTTCTTGGCAGGGAAGGAGGAACCACATCTTCCTAACAGAAGCCATTCCCTTTTTGGACAGATCAAATTGCTAGAAGTTTCCTTTTTATATTGTGTAAAAATCTTCCCCCATGCAATTTCTCCCTCATATTATTGTTGTTGATATTACTATTGCCTTCTAAAAACACAGAATAGTACTCATCCTTTTATATGTTATAGCAGTCAAGTTGGGGGTCAGGATTATGCCTGTCTTTCTATTATTGTTATCCCTCAAAATGTTTTGATTTATACCTCTATGTGGCAACCCTACAGCTATCCAAGACAATTGCAGTTTATGCCCGTCTTCCCCGCATAAATAGTAATGGCACCTCTTTTCACTCTCAATTTTCCTGAGGTCAATAAAACATGCAGTCACTCTATGCTTCCATAATCGTGTCTACCAAATTTATTCTGCAGATTTCTAGATTGTAAGGGTGTTCTATGAGAAAAGAGGGGGGAAAAAAGTTTAGGGAACAGTCATCATATAGATTCACCAAGAACGTTCATGAGAATTTCTATAGGAAGAAAATCTGCTCTACTTTATTGACCCTACTATTTCTAAAACTTATTTAATCATGGAAATACTTAATATTCCAAGAAATACAGCTTGAAAGTCCCTCTTTTAGAAAAATAGCTTGTGTAAATTTTAACTTTAATTCCACCTATTTTATGATATTCTTCTAAATTATTAGAAGGATTGATTACCCTAAATATTAACCACAGAGTTTTCTGTTTTCTATCTGTAAAGTGAGAGAATTAGAAGGGGCTCTGAGGTTCAACACATTGGAAAAAAATCTTGGCAACCACCTTAGATGAACCTCCCTCCTATTTCTAGTGTCGGTAAATCACGGTAACCCAGAGTCAGCAGGAGTGGTGGGGATCCTTTGGCAATAATGAAAGATATCACCGCAGCCTGGGAAGACTGACTAGCTATTCTGTCAATCGTAGCTGGAAACATCTAGAAACTTATCAGGGGATCTGAAGAAAATTGAAGTGTGATCACTGAAGTATGAGGTCAGAGACAGATCTCCATGGGAACTGTTTTGTGATGACCCTACTGGCACTGCCCACTCCAGAAACATATTCCCAGGACACAGGGTCTCATCCACCAGCTATGTCCTACACAAGAGACTTACATATATGCTATCATTTAGTCCAAGAAGAGCTGTTAACCAAAACACAAAATTGGGAAAGAGGCTTTTAAAGTCCACTAACTTAATTTTCTCAGCTGGATACATTGGATTTAAGTGCATTACTGTTTATACTTACAAAAAAGACCAATACAATTACTGTTTAAAATGCATCACCATGATAAGGCATAGGCAGCCATGGAGAGTCAGTCCTAAAATGATCTGCCGAAGATAATGTTTTTAATTGTCTTTCAACTGCACTAATATAAATCACTTGGGCAATCCATTTATTGGATTTGCATAATGACATAGCGTGGCAAGATCAGTAATCATCTTTAACTACTGGGTTTTCTGGCACAATGCTTGTTACCACATCTGTGCGTATCCCCTTTCCGAGCCATGGTGACCTCACAGGTATCCATGTTCTGAGCCAAAGAAATAAACACCTTCTTGCCCTCCCCCCCCCGCTTTTTTTTATAGTGAGCAAAAATGCCAGCCCACTATAAACAACTAAGCAGTATTTTGAAGTTTAAAAGGACCATTACACAAAGATGCTTAAAAAGCATTTTCCGTAAAATTGGCGCTTCAGCTTGTGATCGTACAGTTGGTTTGTGCATGCTGCCCTCTGTCTACCAAATGCAAGTAAAATAAATTTTTGTCATAAATTGTCTAGTAGTAAGAACAGTCTATTATAAATATGTGCATTCTGTAACTTTCTCAGGTAAGAGAGACAGTTTCTGATCTAAGAATAAGTTGTGTCTCTAGAGATCTCTTGTGACTAAGATTTTGGGAACCTGGAACAGACTCTGTCATTAAAAACAGAATTATATGAAGAGTAATCAGGTTCTGAGCAGTTTTGCCCATTTCTTGTCTTGGCTGCATTTGGTTTGAGAAGGGTCAGGAGAGGAGACTCTTGACATAGCTGAATTAGAACGTCCAGAACAAGCTGAGTTTCCTATCTTGAGAGCTGGGACCGTAGAGTTTCTGTGGCTGTCACTCATCTTCCACGCTTAAATGCTTCTCTCTTAAATGCATCGCTCCCTTCAAACGCCTGTGATTATGGAGGCCAGAAGTCAGGGAGGCATGGTTAGCATCGAGATTTTAGTTCAGTCTGTCCAGGGCCCACATGTCTGCATTCTTAATACACGATTCCACTTTGAGGAATACCTTCTTAAAGGATGTAAGTCTGAAATGCTGGATTTCCACCTAGCCAATTCTTACAGTCCTCGAGGGCACTTTTTTATTGTGGAGATTCCCAGGTTTCTGGAGCCCCTGCTTCTGGGTCAGGGATGGGCCTGGGCATCTGTACGTTCCCAGGAGCCTCCAGTGAACAGCCAGGCCAGGGAACCAATAATCAAAACAGTTGGAATCCCTTCCCTCCTAATCAAAACTTGTTTCCACAAGGCAGTTGGCTCTAAAGGAAAAAGAAATACAAATTAAATAAATTTGCATAAGCTGAGAATAAAAAGTTAAATTTATTTGATTTTTTTTTTAAATACTTCTCAAAGTTTCACTTCATTGTGTTTGAACTTCAGAGTGGAGAAAAAGGGAAGGTGATGATCAGTTTTTAATAAGGAAACTGACCTTATGCATCAGCTTCCGCCATTCCTCCTTAGCACAGAATGGGTATAAAAGAGCCTCAGAAGCATGTCCAAGGAGAGGGCTAGGATGAGCAAGTGAATCTTTGCGGCAGCTGAGCAAGGCTTCTCCTGGTCCAGGGGCACCTGGAGACCAGCTGGGCTGGGTGGAAAGTTCTCCAGGAAAACTCCCTGAGGTTTTTCTGAATAGTCGCCGTTTCTCTCCTTCTTAAACTTCTAGATCAAAAGTGTTTTCGTCCCCACAGCAGAATCCGTGAAGACAAGAGAGAAGGAGAGAGACAATGAGAAGTGGGTGAGAGGGGCAGCAGAAATTTGTATATCTTCCTCTGTCCACGTAGTCCATGTTTTAATGTTTGCATCGTTTTTCGCACGACTCTGAGCAGGACCAGTCTTGGCGTAGGTGAATGAATCAATGAATCAACTATTCAGTGATTCGACTAGTCACTATTGAACATACTTACTGTTTTCCTGATGCCAGGCACTCCTCGGGTCACCAGGGCAACGAAGATGAACAAAAGAACTCCTGTTTACAAGATGTTTAACCCAGAGGGGAGACACACACAAAAACAACCAACTGAACAAAAATCAAACTACAGTCAGAAGGTGTCTATGGAGGAATGATGGCTAAAATCAGGTCTAATAGACAAAATGGGAGTTTATGGGTCCAGTAAGTAAGGAGAAGGTTCTAGGGACAGGGATAGCATGAGCATTGTCTCAGGAGGAGACAGACCACATGACAAGTTCCAGAAAGTATACACAGTATAGCAAGTATTGTCTGAGGGCCAGATTCATATTTGTCCTGGAAGGCAGATCATGAAAGTCCCTGTGTCCCTTTCTTGAGATTTCAGAGTGTTAATGCCCTTGGTGGTAGAAAGTAGTTGAAAGCTCTTCAGCTGGGGAGTTAGAAGGATCACTGGCTATAGCAAAGAAGGAAGGAGGACAAACAGAATCAAAGGCCTGCACTAGAAAAGTAGAAGTGGGCACAGGCAAGAGGAGGGGGTTACAAGAGACAAGTATGGAATCCAGTCTACAGGATCTTCATTTTCCCAATGGATGGATGGATGGTTGTGTGAATGGATGGCTGGATGAATGGTGAGGGAAGAATCTAGGCTGACTCCCTTTTATCTGGACTGACCACCCGGAAGATTGGGAACACCATTAACCAAGTGTCTAGAAGGGGTAACACTTTTGGAGAGGTCGTGTTCACAAATACTCACCAAATAACATACAGTTTTTTGGTGTGGTTTACTGAATAAAGTCATATTCGTTGTAAACCATGCATGCAAATGCAGTGATTAGTTAATAAATATTTTTGATAGTTCAAAACTATACAAGGAGTAAACATTTTATACTGATCTCCTTTGAGGAGATTTACTATAATTACATACAAATTAAGATTAGGTGATATATTTATTTTAGATAGATCCTGATACAAGCTTTCATGGTAATAGAATAGAAAATGAAAGACTTAAAAGATGCATTTCACAATAAAATTAATGATTAAATCAGTTCATATTCTTTTTTTTTTTAAAGATTTTATTTATTTATTTGGCAGACAGAGATTGCAAGTAGGCAGAGAGGCAGGCGGTGGGGGGAGGAGGGAAGCAGGTTCCCCGCTGAGCAGAGCGCAAAGAGATGGGGGCTGGATCCCAGGACCCTGGGATCCTAACTGAGCTGAAGGCAGAGGCTTTAACCCACTGAGCCACCCAGACGCCCCAGGTCAGTTTATATTCTTTAGTGATCTTCTCTGCCTCTGTATTTCCCTTCATTATTCTAGTCTCTTATGTTCATAGTATTTTAAAGAGTTAAACTCTTATTTTCAGTAAATACAGTGTGCATAGAAAATAGAAAACATTTACTTCAAATATTTCACATCTCATATCACCAAATCTTTTTTATTAATTGGGTCTAAAAAAGTCTTCATTAAATCAGTCAGACCAAACTGAACTGATGGGTAGATTTATAGATTAAAACAAAAAAAAATTTTTTTTCACATTGGTTTAGAATTCTAAGTCCTGAGCTTAAAAATCACAATTGAAGACATCTTGTAGGAAATTTAAAAAAAAAAAAAAAAAGTAAAATTCGGTGTCTTGTCAAAACAGTCCTACAGTTTGGGGAATTTGACTGTGTTGGGTCACTGAACTGGCAATAGGGTGAATTTAAATGAATTTTTTAAACCTACCTATCTCTGACTAAAGATATTCTTCATTTTATCTATCAGGGCACTGTTTATGATTTAGCAAAATTTTCCTGCCCATCCACCCCATATAGGCTCTGTGCTAGGGACTGAAATATAGAGGTGAATGGGGCTAGTTTCTGTTGACAGAGCACCTAGACCAATAAGGAAGCAGACAGAAACCAGTAAGTCACAGAGCAGCGTATAAGTGTGTCATTGATAGAAGTGGGTGCCAGTAAACAAAGAAAGAAGGAATTCACTCTATGGGCGACAGGGGTCATCAGGCGAGGTTCCTATGGGATGTAGCTTTGGAGTGGAATTTGAAGGGTGAGTAGGGAGGATAATGATGAATCGAAGATAATTCAGACGAACAGTAGTAGAGCCTGGGCAGTGCTCTGAGGGCAGGGGGTGGGGGGGTGGGGTTCGGGAGGTAAGCCTGTTGCCTCCTAGGCCTGACATCCAGAAATTTTAGTTCCATTGTTCTGAGGGGGAATCCAAGAGCCCATGTTTTTGACAAGTACTCTCAGGTGACTCTCAGGCAAACTACTGTTCATCTTAGTGCAGTCAGTATTTTTTTTAACTTGAATTTTTATTTCAATTCAATTTCATTAACAGAGAGCATATTATTTGTTTCAGAGGTAGAGTTCAGTGATTCATCAGTTGCATATAACACCCAGTGCTCATTACATCAAGTGCCCTCCTTAATGACTATCACCCAGTGACCCCATCCTCCCCCCCCACCTCCCCTCCAGCAACCTTAAGTTTGTTTCCTCAAGTTGAGTCTCTTATTATTGCTCTCCCTCTCTGTTTTCATCTTATTTTTCCTTCCCCTCCTCTATGATCTTCTGTTTTGTTTCTTAAATTCCATATGTGAGTGAAATCATATGATAATTGTCTTCTCTGATTGACTTGCTTCACTTAGCATAATACCCTCTAGTTCCACCCACGTCATTGCAAATGGTGAGATTTCATTCATTTTGATGGCTGAGTAATATTCCATCATATGTGTGTGTGTGTGTGTGTGTGTGTATAATGTCTTCTTTAACCATTCATCTCTTGACAGATATCTGGGTTCTTTCCGTAGTTTGGCTATTGGTGGACATTGTTGCTATAAACATTGGGGTGCAGGTGCCCCTTCAAAATCACTGTTTGTATCCTTTGGGTAAATACCTAGTAGTGCAATTGCTGGACCATAGGGCAGGTCTATTTTTAACTTTTTTTTTTTTAATATTTTGTTTACTTATTTGACAGGTAGAGATCACAAGAAGGCAGAGAAGCAGGCAGAGAGAGAGGGGGAATTAGGCTCCCTGCTGAGCAGAAAGCACGATGCAGGCCTTGATCCCAGGACCCTGGGATCATGACCTGAGTCGAAGGTAGAAGCTTGAACCCACTGAACCACCCAGGCACCCTATTTTTAACTTTTTGAGGAAATTCCCTACTGTCTTCCAGAGTGGCTTAGTGCAATCATTCTTAAACTTTAAATTTCATGAGTAGAGATTGTTTTACTTATCACTATATCCTCAGTACCTAGCACACTACATGCTATGTGGTAGTTGATCAATGAATGTGTTTTGAGGAATGAGACCACTTGCTAGACATTTGAATCATAAGAAATAATTCCTGGTCAATTTCGTAGCCACTTTCGGCTTTAACTGTGAGTAGATGAGTTTACTCCTGCCATATCCCACTTTGAGAAAGTAAAAGGATTGACTATGAGGGGTACTTGGGTGGCTAAGTCAGTTAAGCACCCGACTATTGATTTTGGCTGGGGTTGTGATCTCGGAGTTGTGAGATCAGACCCCACGTCTGACTCCACACTGCTTAGGATTTCATCTCTCCCTCTCCCTCTGCTCTTACCCCATCCCTCTCTTCTTTTCCCTCCCTCTCTAAAAATAAATAAAGAATGAACAAATGCATGAATGAATGAATAAAGGGTTGATTGTGATAAAGACAATAATTAGGGAAGGAAATTTTTGATAGACAGGTGTTACATTATTCAGTGGAAGGAAAAACAGGATATATAATAAATGTATATTTATATAAGTAAATATGTATAATAAATATAAAGTAAAGGCTCCTGCTTTATTTTCTGTCTTTTCTGCCTCTGAAGCTAAACATAAAGATAAGAGAAAAGGTCTATGAAAGTGCTTTCAACTCTTTGGATATGCAGTGATCACTCGTCATGCTTTAGCCACCAATTTTTGGATTTACTAATCTGCTGATCGAGTCCAAGGACTATATAGGGATGAAAAAGGCAGCATGCGCCCAGTGAGCGCTCAACGTGGAGGTGAAGACAAACAAACAAAACTCAGTTACGATACAAAGTTGTAAGTGGTAGGACTGCAGAATGAGTGTCAAGTACGTGGTCAGAGACTTGGCATACATGATCATATCACTTAATCCTAAGAACTGTATCAGACAAATATTTTACAGATGGTGAATTGTGTTTCAGTTAAGTGATTTACCACAGCTCACATAGTAGCAAGTGGTAAACTATAATTTGAACTCAATGTCTGTAAAAACATGTTATTATTACTCACTGCATTTCCCAATCACTGTACTGTCCTTTTGCCTGCCCTCGGCTGTTTGCTCATGCCTGTCATGAAGTATAATTTATATACATATACATATATGTGTGTGTGTGTGTGTGTATAAAAAATGCACTGACATCTTAAGTTCCCTCAAAATTCAAGTTCAAAATTGGAAGATATCCCAAGGTAGTTTAATTTATTAAATTTAATTGTATTAAATTTCAAGGCTTAAATGCATCTGCTCTTTAAAAAAAAAAATTGTAAGTAGGGCAGTGAGTGGCTCATTCATTTAATCATCAGACTCTTAATCTTGGCTCAGTTCATGATCTCAGGGTTGTGAGATTGAGTCCTGCGTAGGGCTCCATGCTGAGCGTAGAACCTGCTTGAGATTCTCTCTTTCCCTCTCCTTCTGCCCTTCCGCCATCCACTCATGTGCCCACCCCCAAAAAAAACTTCTTAAAAAAAAAAACACTTGTCACTTACATAAAAAGTAAAGCACAATTGTGAGATAACTGAATTCAACTGTTTTTTAATGATATGGTAGTTTTACATGAATATTTATTTTTAAAGATGATACAAGCCCTAAACCACTTGGGATTCTTTTTGTTCATGCCAACTACTGGGGCAGGCTTGATTTACCCATTGAGGAGCTATGACTCAGTATTTGCATAACTTGACGAATAACTGTTTGGGTGTTCTCAAAATCAGTCTGTAAACTAGTTATGCTATTAGTCATGCGTTTGCACATAGAACTCATTATGGCAGACCTAAACAGGCCAATTCTGAGTTCCAAAAGGTTATTTTTGGTAGGTAGATTTTTTAGTTATCCCATTATTTGTGTATTCATGCCCTTGGATTTACAGTTGTTCAGTTTATAAGATATATAAATTTACCAAGGTTTGGATCAGTGTGGACTCAATTATTCTACTAAGGAAGATCTCAATATACATATAAGTGAATATAAATATGTGAATATAAATATGTATTATATCTATCATATTTTAGCCTTTTTAATATCTAAGGGTAGAGCAAATTTGGTTTTATCAATATATTTCAAGACTTAGACAAAATTTAATTTTCTTAATGCCAAGACCTTTTGTTGATACACAGTGAGATAAAATTTACCATTCTCAGAAAACTTTCTTAATGATTTAAGTATGCTTATAAATTCATAGCATTCTCTAGGTGTTTTGTATAAACATTTACAAAATAATATGTCCCAGGCACATACATTTAGTGACAACTGAGCTGCATCAGTTTTAAATCCATTTATGATCAATTTTTTTTGTTAACATATAATGTACTGTTTGTTTCAGGGGTACATGTCTGGGAATCCTGTCTTCCACACTTCACAGCACGCACCATAGCACATCCCCTCCTTGATGTCCGTCATCCAGCCACCCCATCCTTTCCACCTCCTTAAATCCATTTTTAGACGGTTTACTTTTTGTTTCTAAATGGAAGCTTTTAAGAGTACCCTTGATTAAAGTCCTGTGTTCTCATTATTTTCCTATTAAAAACATTTTTAACCAAACATTTTGAAAATGCTTTTCCGTAAGGCAGGAATCAGAGCAAACACACCCCAAAGCACGTTATCCATCTGAGCCCTAAATCAATACCCAAAGCTATTTCTATATTGGTCTACTGAATTATATCACTGTATTTGAAGAATGAAGGAAAAGATATCCTCTATAAAGTCACAACAGATTACTTGAAGACAAATGTACCATATCTGAGCTAAACACACCTTATTATCTAGTATTTTCAGAAACTCTTGTGCTTTGTGCTACTGTCATAAAACATGCTGCATTGATCCAGAAAGGTAGAAACCTATGGAAGATTCTTCTATAGATTCATTTCAGAGATATTCAGACTTATTTATACATTGTTCCCTTCCCCTTCAGAAGTCTTGATCTGAATTGCAATTTGTGGTTTTATTTTTTAAAAGAATTGCATGAATATTTTAAATGCAATTTGGTGTACTATGTTATTGATCGTGCATTATTTATGTTAAGATTCTCTTTAATCGTAAGGCCTCGCAAAGTATATGACAGAGGGACGGGGTTGAATTTCTTCTCTGTGTTTGGGATCATTAACTCAGGGGTTATAGCAACAGTAAATTTTCAAGTTTAGTGCCTTGGTTTCTCTGCATCTTGTTTATAGATGTGAGGAAGCTCATATAAAGGTTTGGAAACCAATTGATTGGGTTTGGAAATACCACACCCATGTACCGTGGTCATATGTTTTAACAAACAAATATGAACCTCCGTCAAGAATAAGATAGACTCACAAAAGATGAGGAAAGCATAATGGCCGACCTACATGTTTAGCATTAAAAGGAAAATCGGAGTACTGCTCTGCTGGAGAAGTCTTCAACAATGAAGCTCCACTTATTTCTTTAAGAGACTCTTTATTATCCCAAGAGTTCCCACAGCTGGCTTATCGTCCCCCAAAGAATAGAGAGCATTTTGTTGATCTACTGTTTCTTTTCTCTCCTAAGACATAGAGTGACTGCCTTCCAAAGACCACAGTGTGGGAAGGAGGGAAAAGGATAAGTTCATGGGAGAGAAACCTGACAAATGACTCCTCAGGAAGGTGACGCTCTGCAGGGACCAGTCAGGTTGCTAGGACATCGGACGTCTGTCCTTCACAGGATATGCTGATACGCTGTGCTTTGATCTTCCTCCCAGTAATACATCCCCCCAATCTAATTATGAGAAAAACACCAGGTTAATTCCAATCAGGGGACATTCTATTAAATACCTGTCCAGTACTCTGCGAAACTGTCAAGTTTATCAAAACCAAGGAAAGTCAGAGAAAATATCACAGCCAGGGACAGGCTGGGGAGTCATGAAAACTAAATGCAGTGTTGTCTTGGTTTAGGTCCTGGAACAGTTAAAGGACAGTGGGTAGAAACCACAGAAAACAGAATAAAACGCACACTTTAGTTAAGAATAATGTGTCAGTATTTATTCACTAATTGTGACAAACATACCACGTGAATGTGAGATGTTGTTAAAAGGGGAAAGCAGGTTTGGAGTATATTGGAACTTGAGGTACTGTCTTCATATTTTTTAATAAATCTAAAACTATTCTAAATTTAACATCTTATACAAAAAAAAAAACAAAAACAAAAACCTAGAAAGTTGTGTACATGCACGATTTGCATTGTAGCCATTATCTACTCAGAAGAATAATATTTGTATAGGGTTTATTGGATTTTCCTCTCATTCTGAAAGAGCCATGTCTGATTCTGTTTAGAATTAGTACTCTGTGTAACATTACCAGCATCATCTTTAGACGGTGATGCTGTCGTTTCTGAGCCTTGGATTATCCGAGTTTATATTTCTAGACCAAGAGGTAAAATCTTAGGGCTTAGAGTTGACACCAGCTCTACTTATCTTGTGGTGTCAGGCATTAGCCCTTCTGTTGTATGTAAAGAAGTGGTATTACATGCATGTCCTAAGGCAAGATTTTATTATTGAAATGCAATGTATTATATAGCAAGTCTGGATAACCATGACCTATCATTCATTTATATGTGTCAACTCAACTGGCATTTCTTTTTTTCTTTTTAATTTAAAATTTTATCATTTGCCTGATTTTCTGCATAAATTTTGATTATTTTGAAAATATTGCATTAAAATATTATTGATCATGATTACTAAGTTTTTTAAGTTTTTTTTTATTATGTTCAGTTAGCCATTGTATAGTACATAATTAGTCCTTAATTCAGTGTTCAATAATTCATTAGTTAAGTATAACGCCCAGTGCTCATCATAGCACGTGCCCTCAATACCCATCACCCTGTTACCCCCTAACCCACCCTACTCCCTTCTGAAACCTACAGATTGTTTCTTGGGGTCCGTAGTCTCTCATGGTTCATCTCACTCTCTGATTTCTCCCCCTTTGGATTTCCCTCCCTTCCCCTATGGTCAACCAGTATTTCTTGAACATCTGTTCTGAGCTAGCCCTGGCCTAGAGACGGAGAAGAAAAGAAACCTTGGTGTAAAGAGCCCCCCCTGGTGGTGGTGGTCAAAATAAAGACTGGAAGGTTAGGCAAGTAACTAGTGGCACTATGGCTGCCCTTGGAAGGCCATCACTGCTGCTAACAGACTCACAACTCCTTGTTTCTGTCAGTTCATCCATTCATTCCACAGATATTTTTGAATAACAACTATATAACAGGCTGTGTTCTAGTCACTTCAGTGCATTAGTAAACAACACAGAACAATATCCCTGCCCCTGTGAAGCTCTGAAATTTACAGTCTCTGAAGATTACAAAATCCCTCCTTGTCTTGAGCCAAGATCTGAATCCCTATAGCTTGCATTAAGGGGAAAGAAAGGTTCTGTTTTTTTCCCACATAAAAGTCTCATGTTTGAGGATAGCTGTTGTGTCTTTAACTTCCATACCCACTCCAATCCCAACAAATACTGTTTCCTGGCAGCACTTTCCCAGTTCCGTCCAATATTGTCAACATGATTTAGAGTCAAGTCCCTTCCCTGTCCAGTTCTGGAGGGCAGCGCAGTCCAAAGGCTGCTGCCTTAGAAGTCAGGAAGAACAGGAGTCAGTTCCTGGGTCGGCCCTATAATTGCTGTGGTCTGGGTGACATCATTTGGTCTCACTTCGCCTCAATTTTCTTATGTCAAACGAGAGTAATATTTTTACTTTATACACATGTTGTAAAATTAGAGATAATTTATATAAAATGACTAACAAAGGGCTGGGCAAATCGTAGGTGTTCAAAAAATACACTCACTATAAGCTAACCCATCTCCTTTTACTAAATATGCTGTTTAATTAAGTGTCTCTCCTGCCTGTGTGCTGTTGAATTTTTGGTTCTATGGGCCTATGAGCATTTACCCCTTTTGGTTCAGTTTTGCTATCTATTCACAGTCTCTTATCACAAATCCATAGAGCTGCTGTGTTTTTGAACGCTCAGCCTTGGGAAGATAATGCGGTGGTTCCTGTATGACCTCTAGGTCACAGAATATGCCCATCGCCCAGGATTATCCTGGAACAGCTCCCGGTTACCAAGCATGCTAATACTTCTGCAGTGAAAAGTGTGGGTATTCATACGAAGTGAGGCTAATAAAGATTTTTATAACCTCTTATTAACTCAGGTCTGATTTTGCCATCAGAAGAGCAAATTCAGCAACTTTCCGTTTTCAGTGTGTTTGGTGCAGGGACTGTAGATAAGGAAGTCAATTCACGGTGCCACCCCATAAAGATCATTTTGAGTCTTGAGTCAGTTCACCAGTAGTACCTGATCCTGAGTACCGACAATTTTATAAATATACTTGAAAAATCTTTCAAGTAATTAATTAAAAAAAAAAAAAAGCAAAAGATCTGATCAGATCCTGAGATGTTTTCTTTTTTGTTAAACATTTAAAAAAGTTATTTGTCCTTCAATATGATTACCAAATATTTGGATAAGCTCTAAAATTGGTTTCAAATGCTGCTTTTCTTTTCTTTCTTTCTTTCTTTCTTTTTTTTTTTTAATATTTCCCTTTCTTTGTAGTGAATACCGTGGGAACATTTTTCTTATTTTTCATTCTGTTCTAATTCACGATGGTATGTTATCTTTTCTTTTATATTAATTTCCCTCTGGTCCTAAAAATCATGTCTCATGGTAATGTTATTAGTTGTCAGATTCTACAAACCGTGTTTATTTCATGTGTCAAAATCTTGACAAAAATATTTTCACAAAAGTATCATTTTTAGCCAGTAGAGGGAGTCAGCTACAACTAAATGTAGTTTATGACAAAGAAAAAGAGTATAAGCTTTCATTGTGGATTTTAAAATGTAGTATCATATATTTTTAAAGTATATATATATAATCTAAACAAATATAATTTAACATAATGTATTTTCATTGTGGACAGACCACACATTTATTTGTCTTTTCAGTTCTGTAAACATACTCATCTCTATTCTTCTTTCTTCTATTTGACATATTGTTTTAATTCTCTTTTAATGCAAAGTCTAAAAAGAAAATTAGTGTTATTTGAACACATAAGACATGTGTTTGTATTTAAGAGCTGTAAAAAAACAAATTTCCTTTAATATTCTAATGAAGTAAAAATACTATAGCCCTAAAGTATAATTAAGCCACATTATATCTTTGAACCTGTGGTTTATCATTATGAAAAGAACTTTTGAAATTCACGGAATTTTAAGATGAATAAGTACATTACCATCACTGCTTTGAGAAACCAGTCACAGACCATGAGTGGTGAGCACAGGCTGCTCCCATAAGCACCTGCTTACATATCTCATCAGTGAGAAAAGCCAGCCCCACAGCCTTTTTCTCACTGTTCCTCAGCTACTCCCCATTCTGCCTCATCACATCAGAGCCCTCCTCAAGATTAGCATTGATGGGGAAGTATATGTAGAAGTTGCATTGGCAAATCTGGTGATCAGGACTGTCTAGGGACACATCCCTGAGCCAGTGTCAAGTCCATCCATTCCATAGGATTGTACAAGGGGAGCGCCATTAAATATGGATTCCAGCGCCCGCTTTCTCCATCTCTTGATCCTGGGGTGTGGGTGTGGTTGTGATTCCCCAACCAGGGGCTGCTGTTCTCCCTGATGTACTTTTTAATTTGTGGCTGCTATTATTTGCTTAGTTTTTAGGAGAAAAAGAAGTCTGAGAACTTTACTCAGTGAGAACTTTACTCCGCGAGAGTGGGTTTTATTTTTTATTCTATTTTTAAAATAATTTGTTTTACCATCCCTTGGAAACACTGGATTGACTTCGATCTCCCTGATCTTGAACTAAGAAAATAAGCATTAAGCATTACAAATTAAAACTTCCTTAAAGAACTTAAAAGTGAACTAACAAATCAGCTCTGGGGTTGTAGACTGTCAGCATCACCTTGAACGAGTCTTAAAAGACACTCCTTTCATTGCAGATACCCAGCAACCAAACAAATAAAACTTTAGCCAGGGGTTAGATTGTTTCTTCATCATTTTTCTTTTCAAAAGTACCTTTAATTTGCTACACTCGATTCAGTGGGGAGGCTGTGCATAATTCTGTTTATCAAGTATTGATATAAAAAAAGTGTTGTGAACCCCCCATTCCCCGTGCCTTCTTACCATGGGGTGCATGAGCTATACGTGCTCTGTGTCCCAGGACACACCCGGCTGCTATGGGCTTCAGAGACTTTATGGACCAGATCAATTTAAACATTCAAAAGATAGTAGTAAGGGAACTTGAAAATATTCCCTTTTCGACTCTTCACAGTATTCTTGGAATAGGGACTGTTCTGTAAATACACATTGCTTCTCTCTTTTTCTTTTTAAAACATTGTTAATAACCTCTCTCGGGCAAGATGGACCCTCAATTAACATCCAGTATTCCACATATTACACATATTGGAATAGAGCAGTTCTATTTAAAAAGGAAAAAAAAAAAAAACTAGCAGAGTAGACTGTGTCAAAGTTACTTTTATTGATGCTAGCACTTTTTTTTAAAGTTTTATTTAAATCCAGTTAGTTAATGTAATTCCAGTTAGTTAGTTTCAGGTGCACAATTCAGTGATTCAACACTTCGATACAACACCCAGAGCTCATCACAAGTGCCCCCCCTTCATCCCCATCATCTATTTCACCCATCCCCCACCCATGTTCCCTCTGGTAACCATCAGTTTGTTCTCTATGTTAAGAGTCTGTATCTTGGTTGGCCTCTCTCTTTTCTCCCCTGTGATCATTTACTTTGTTTCTTAAATTCCACATATGAGTGAAATTGTATGGTTATGACTAATTCTGCTTAGCACAATCTTCTGAAATATAACATTAATATGTAACGTGTTAAAACTAATGGAGCCTTGTTTTAGCCAACATGCATGGGTTTTCAATAACCAGCATTTCAGGGCACTAAAAGGTACTTTAGGAATGGTTGAAATCTGGGGACATTCACCAAGTTCCAACTGCGTTTAGGAGGAATAAGCAGGAAGAAGGTGGAGGAAGGGGCATGCCACCATTTTTCTTGCCACTTTCAAAAAAGCCCCCTTTTTTTTAAAAAGAAGTATTAGTGCTCAGAGAGGGTTGTTAAAGACATTTTCAGAGCCTCTTATTAGACCAGCGCATTCACAATTTTTTTTTTTTTTTTTTACATCGGGATTGGTTCAGGCAATAAAATCATAAAGCCTCATGCTTCTGTTCCAAGAAGAAAGATGGGGTTTACTCTTTTGAATCAGACTTCAGAGACAGAGTATAAACATATTTTTTATCCACATTGCTTATTTACATGGTGTGTTTTAACTTGTCAAAGTAAGTGTGTACCTCTGCAGTAGTCATAAATAATTCCTTAGATCTCACGATCTACGAGGCACAGCTGGGAAGCTCTCAGAGCAGCAGTTCTGCCTGGCAGAGGTGGCACAAAGGTTCTGATGTTGGCCATTTCTAAGGATGTGTGGGCCGTGGGGATAAGCAGAGGTCACGGGGAGGACACAACTTGAACAGCTTAACTCACAGGGAGCCACCTCCCATGCTGCACGGTGGTTCAGTTTGTTTTCAATTTTCCCCTGCTGAAAAATTAAGAACAAGTAGGAAGCAGGTGGTTTTATTAGTTTTAAATCGTATGTAGGTTTTCACGATTTACTTCTGTTGACTTAGAGGGTACTAGGTGAACTGAATAAAGATGCCATTTTAAATCGCTTTGATTGTAGTTAGTCTGAATTGAAAAGTCATGGGAGACAATTGTGGAAACATCAAGAAAAAAGGAAAAACTGATCACAGTCCTCTTTCTCAGCCATCGATCATTCATTGATGCTTTCATTCAGAAAGTATTTGTATTTCGGGCTCTCTTTAGGTGATGGTTATATGGCAGAGAAGAAGACCTTCATGGAGCTAATCATCTAGACATCCAAAGAGGGGAAGACGAACAAGATGAGCATGACGAATGGCATAAAGGAGGTTCGGGATGCCGACGTCGTGTATAGCAGGAATAGCGGTGTGGTCAGGGGCCAAGGAGACCCAAAGGGAAAGAAGAAATGATCTAGAGGAATAATGGGGAAAAGTATTACAAACAAAAGGATTAGCAACACGTCCTTTATTTTTAAGTAGGAAAAAAGAGAGAGACTATGATGATATGCAAAAATCTTGGCTATATTTCAGAATACTTCTTTAGGTGTGATCCCAACAATGCAATTAGTGGATGGAGGGAAAGGATTATATTTTTTTTTAATTAACATATAATGTATTATTAGCCCCAGGGTGCAGGTCTGTGAATTGCCAGGTTTACACACTTCACAGCATTCACCATATATACCCTCCCCAATGTCCATAACCCCACCACCCTCTCCCGACCCCCCTCCCCCGGTCACCCTCAGTATGTTTTGTGACAGTAAGAGTCTGTTAATGGTTTTTCTTCCTCCTGATCCCATCTTGTTTCATTTATTCTTTTCCTGCCTCCCAAACTCCCCTTGTTGCTTCTCAATTTTTTCATAGCAGGGAGATCATATGATAGTTGTTTTTCTCCGATTGACTTATTTTGCTAAACATAATATCCTCTAGTTCCATCCACGTAGTTGTGAATGACAAGATTTCATTTCTCTTGATGGCTGCATAGTATTCCATTGTGTGTATATATCACATCTTCTTTATCCATTCATCTGTTGATGGACATCTACACTTCTTCCACAGTTTGGCTATTGTGGACATTGTTGCTATAAACATTCGGGTGCACATGCCCCTTTGGATCACTACGTTTGTATCTTTTTTTTTTTTTTTTAGATTTTATTTATTTATTTGACACAGAGAGATCACAAGTAGGCAGAGAGGCAGGCAGAGAGAGGGGGGGAAGCAGGCTCCCTGCTCAGCAGAGAGCCCAATGCAGGGCTTGATCCCAAGACTCTGAGATCATGACCTGAGCCGAAGGCAGAGGCCCAACCCACTGAGCCACTCAGGCGCCCCACTACATTTGTATCTTTAGGGTAAATACCCAGTAGTGTGATTGCTGGGTCATAGGGTAGCTCTATTTTCAACTTTGTGAGGAACCTCCATGCTGTTTTCCAGAGTGGTTGCTCCAGCTTGCATTCCCACCAACAGTGGGAAGGTGTAGGAGGGTTCCCGGGAAAGGAATATTTTTAAGGCTATTGCTACAAGTCATCAGGGAGCTCTCTGGAGAAGTGGTACTCAGCTGACCTCGTGCCTGTGGTACCAAGGTGTGTACATGTAGTACAGACTGCTTATGACCATTGCAGAATTCCTAAATTAATAGATGGCAATCATATCTCATTGTTCAATTTTACAGTTCTGTGATTATGTGTGATGCTGAAGAATTTTTCATATATTTATTGGACATTTGCATTTGTCCCTTATGGTACTGTTTCTTCAAAGCTTTTGTCTATTTTTTTATTTGATCTTAGTGACCTTTTTATTCATTTCTATGTGTTCTTCATGGAATAATACTAACCTTTTTTGTATTCTTGTCAAATTCATTATAGTTCTGATTTGCCTTTTAATTCTTTTAATAGTAAGATTTTTTAATATGAAAATTTCTTGATTTTTTAATCATCCTTTCTTCATAGACATTTCTTTATCATTTCTTTCTTCTGTTGCTTTTATGCTTGGCATGTTCTTCCCTATCCACAGATCAAATGTTCACATAAAATGTTTTTCTAGATATTTTATACTCTTTATTTACATGTTATGGGCATCATACTGGAGTTTATTTTGATATTTGTGCAATGTATCTAAACTGAATCTTTCGGAGGAGTTAGCTAATTTTATCCCCTACCACCTCAGTGTGGATCTAGCCTCTTTTTGTCATCTGAATTCTTCTGTACACTGAGATCAGCTTTAGATCTGTCTGTTCCTTCTCGTTGACGCATGTGTGCTCCTCACACCCTTATTACATGATTTTTAAGTTTTTTGATCACTCTCACCATTTTTAGGTGTCTGTTTCAGTGCCATTAAGTACATTCACAGTATTGTGCTGCCATCACCACTGTCCTCTTCCAGATCTTTTTTATTTGTCCGCAATAGAAACTCTGGTCCCTGTGAAACAACAACTCCTCCTTTCCTCTCTCCCTGCACATGGTTCTAATTATTATAGATTTGCAATATATTTTAGAGTCTGATAGGCCTAAAAGCACCCAGCCCATTCTTCTTTAAAGGTGATACTCTTCATTTTGCCTGTGCTTCGTGTGGTTTCACGGCCTCCTCCTAGTTGATCTCCTCTCCCGTGGGTGGCTCCGTTCTCCAGCCGGCACGTGGGCTGGGGATCCTGGGAGCTTCTTTCCTCCTCTCTCCTCACATCCGTCACTCATCATCAGTATTCCTTGCTTGCTCTCTTACTTCTTTTTTTTTTTTTTTTAAGATTTTTATTTATTTATTTGACAGATTACAAGTAGGCAGAGGAGATAGGCAGAGAGAGAGAGAGGAGGAAGCAGGCTCCCCGTTGAGCAGAGAGCCCGATGTGAGGCTCGATCCCAGAACCCTGGGACCATGACCTGAGCTGAAGGCAGAGGCTTTAACCCACTGAGCTACCCAGGCGCCCCTGCTCTCTTACTTCTCCTCTGTCCTGGCCGGTGTGCCTCATTCAGGCTCCTCCCCCGCCACGGGGCTTATTGTCTTAGCCTCCCAGCCCACCCTCCTTCCTCTTCCTTTGCCTTCTCCCACTCCTCGCGCACACTGGTGCCATCCGATTGTCTTTCCAGTACAGGTACAATCCCACCACGGCGCTGCCTTTAGGTTCTCCTGAAGTTCCTGACTTTCAGGGTCAAGTTCAGATTCTTTGAAGGATTTAAGGATCTTGCAGGACCATAGACATCCACCACTGTTCCCCTGAGCTCTGCGCTCCCAGCTGTGTGCGCACAGCCATGCTCTCCCAGGTGCGCACACTCGCGCGCACACTTGCAGAGCCAGCAAGCTTCAGCCTCGTGGAATGGCTTTCGCGCTCCGGGAAGGCTGGTCTCTGTCAAGGTTCCATATTCTTGCTCCTGCCCAGAAGCCTCACCTGCTCCTCTTTCTCCCAATGTCCTCCCCTTTCCATTCCCACCACTGCCCCCAGACTGTTAGGTCTCCTCCGCGGGGCTTGGAGGACTGCTGCCCGCCCTTCCGTGGAGGTCACAGCCCTACAGTGAAAGAAAGGTTCCATGAAGGCGGGACCTCCGTCTTTCTCCCGCGCAGTTTAGGGCACGATAATATTTATGGGAGCAAAATGAGGAGATGCTCACTTGCACATCATTTGTCTCGTGGTCTTTCTTTAAAACGGACTGAAGTTAACAAGATTTGTCTGAAATAATTTTTCACAAGGTTACTGAGAATTTTTTTTTTAAGAAGATTTTATGTATTTATTTGACAGAGAGAGACAGCGAAAAAGGGAACACAGGCAGGGGGGGTGGGTGAGGAAAGAGTAGGCTTACCACTGAGCAGGGAGCCTGATGTGGGGCTTGATCCCAGGACTCTGGAATCATGACCTGAGCAGAAGGCAGATACTTAACTCTCTGAGTCACTCGGGCGCCCCACTGAGAATTGATTTATTCCTTGAATTCTAACTACTGTTTTCTACTGATCTCAGAAGAGACCCTCACCCTTTCCCACTCTACCTCTTGTTAAATAGGATGATTCATTAACTTGCACATGAAGGAAACTTCATGTTTCCACAACCTACTCTGTATTTAGCTTCTGAATAAGCTATTAATGTGCACTGCATTGTGTCTCTCTTTTTTGCTCTGCTATGGTGACTTTTAATTGAGGTTGTCTTTATTACACTGCCTCGTATGGCCACTTTGTTGTAACTCATTTCCTAGTAATTGGATATGTACCTCCTCTGAAATGTAATTTTCTTTGGGCTTGTAAAATGCAGAGCGCAAGCCATCCACATGAACCCATTCATAGAATTTTTGCTGGCATTAAAAATAAGGATCAAAAATTACTACCTTGAAAGCAGAATCTGAACCATGACTGGAAACTGTCAAGAGAATAAAAGACATGAATTTAGCATAAGACATCCCAAATTAAGGGAGGGACGTGTAATTCGAGAGCGTTATTAAATGAAAACATCTTTGAATCACAGTGAAAAGAAGCATTTGGTCTTTCTTTGACAGATTATCTGAGATTCACTCCCTTGAAGAGTAAATTAAATGAGCCTGGTGGTCTCCTTTTGATGCAGTATCAATGAAAGCAATAGAGCCGGTGTCTAAAATCTAAAATTTCACCTCATGTTAATGGGTGAAATGGCAGAAATAACACCCCTGTTACTACGGAAGAAGTCCTTGCTCCCTCTTCCCCAGCATTTACAGCCCAGACTTCTCAGAGTGGAACTGGAATTCGTGTTGCATGACCGCTCTATGATACTTGAACGTCTTGAGATTTAGGTTTTTAAATGACTGCATTCACTGTAATGTTAGCGTCCATAATAATGTTTTTCTTTTTTTTTTTCTGGCTACTAGTACAGTTGGAATTCTAAAAAGAGATTGATGACCAATTAAGTAGATAGCTGTTGCAGAAGTAACCATGTAAAAAGCCTGTGAATGGGTTCTGTGAAAGGTTTGCGTGAAATACACCATTTAAGCTAGCGTGAAGTTAATTCAAGGAGGTTTAATTAATCAGCAGGTTATTTATTGAACAACTACTGTGTGTCTAACATTCTGATGTGTATGTAACAGCCATTGCCCTCAAGGACACAAGACTAATATGTATGAAACAACTTGAGGGTAATTGTGTGAAGTCTGGGGCACTGCGTTATGGATAAATAGGAAGCATCCATAGGAGGAAGACAGCAGTGAAGATGGGATTTGGAGAAACCTTCCTATGGGTAGCCTGAAGAGCATGTGTCTATTTATGGTTCTGTTGCTTTTATCTGTCTTTTCAGAAGTGTTCCTTAGATTGGTAACAGACAGTAGTTGCTTCTGGAGAAACGATCTGGTAGAAGTCTTACTTTTTATGGTGTTCTAATTAGATTGTTTGAATTTCTTACCTTGTGCATATATTTCCTATTCCCAAAATAAAATGGTGAATAATTAAAGTGGGTAGCTCAAGGAGCTCCTCAGTGGAAAAGCAGCAGAGTAGGGAATGCTGTGAGGCAGCTCTGAAGGAGGAGGATCGGATGGGGCAAGGCAGAGGAGACCAGGGAGAACACTCTGGTACGTGGAGGGCATTGGGGAGTATCAGCCCTAGAGCAGGACACCATGAATGTGTGTCAAAAGGGGGAGAGTCATTTTGGTTCATTGCACACGTTTTGGAATTAGAGTGCCTAGATGTGAATCCCATTGATTCACTGGGTCTTATTAGAGTTCATCTCTCTGAATCTCGGCTTCCTCTTCCGCCCGACAGGAGCTATTCATACACACATCATGGGGGTAGTCTGAGGATGAACAGGAAGGTCAGTCACATAGTACAGTGCCTGGCACATGGTGGGACCTCACACAGCCTGTGAAAAGATCCCAAGTGAGTTGGAAAAAGGGCAGCTTGGAGGCAGCTTGGAGGTTCTCAGATCCATCTTCTCTCGAACCCTGACAGCATTCTCCGACTTCAGGCTCCTAGAAATATTTGAATACCCTTCATCATGAACTAGATTTCCCCCTCCGGTCCATCCTCAGCAATCACCAGAGTGGTTTGCCTAAAACACACAAATCTGACCATGCCATGTCTTGATGGAAAGCCTACAACAGCTCCTCCCACCCGGGATGAAGACCGCTCCCCATAACACGCCACACCGAGCCCTCCAGAGCCCTGCCCTTTCCCGTCCATCTCCCCAGCCTCACACCTTGACATCCCCAGGCTGAGCTTAGAGCTCTAGCAACAGAAACTGCAGAAACTGCTTGTTGTCTCAGCCGCCATCAGGCTTTTGGGTCCCTGCCTTCACTGATGATCTTCCCACTGGTGGTGCATCTTTCTCCCTTCTCCCCTCCTTTCCCTTTCTCCTCCTTAGTCTTTGAAACTCCTCCAGGAGTCTTGCTCCGGTTTCCTCCGAGTCCCACACAGCCTGGGTGATGTTCTCATTCCCACTGCCACTGCATATTCTATGCATGTCTCTATTATTTCTCGGGCAGGAGGTGGGAAGTTTCTACCCCCTTCCTGCATGACTCTCCCCCCAGCTTGCTTCCTCACAGTGGGGAGACTGATGGAGGGGGTTAGCTCCGGTAGGAAATCGAGCATACTGTCTTGAGCCCCTCCCTCTCCTCTTTCTTTGGAGCCTTGACTTCATGCTTTACATTCTTCAGGCATGGGCCTCCTATGGGGGGCTGTCGTTCTTCAGCAGTGTTTGTGACATGGACTGTGTTAGTCGGCCTGACTCACAACGGGCTGGCCAGCCCTTTGGATTCTCACACTAAGCCGCATTCTCCAATAGGAGGTTTATTAGTTACAAAGGAGATGCTCTGCTTTCCATCTGCCTGACTCTATTGGGCATCTCTCTTGTGTCTGACCTCGGAAAGGGATAAAGAAGTGTTAGCTATTGAGTCATGCAGGGCCCGTTGGAACCATCCTACTACATTTTTGCACTTTGGTCCTCTCTATGTGTCTGTCTTGGGCACGGACTGGATTTATCTTCATAAGACTAGGGACTGCTGCTTACCTTACGTTTGCATGCACAGAGCCTGGTACTTATGGTGCCAGGTGGACACAGTCCCTGAGTGCTTGCTTGTTGGATGCGTGTGGTAAGGCTGCGTGCAGTGGGCCTGCACTAGGACCGACTGGTGACAATGGTGAGCAAATCCTTAATGATGAAGGTGATGATGATCATGGTGATGATGAAGGTGATGATCATGAGAACAGTTGGCATTTATTGAGCCTCTCTTGGACTTCCTGAGAAACCAGATAAGTTCAATAGGCTCTCCTAAGCCCCCGGAAGGGAGAGAGGGTGGAGGACCGGTCTGGAGCCAGCAAGCAGGGCGGGGAGTATGAGGGCGACGGTTATCATCTTCCCTGAACAAATGATGAAACAAAGACTCAGCAGTGAAAAAATGCCCTCCCAGTACAAATCCGAAGATTTTCTTTCTGTGATTCTCATGATGGCAAGGTTCCAGAGGATGGAAGCAAGAGAGAATGTTTATGCTTAGATTTCTAGGCTAGGAGACTAGAAGACTGGCGGTCAAACTGACAGAAAGGAGAGCGTTGAAATGGAACTGTTTTGGGAGCAGGGGGATCGGTTAAGGTCTGCTTTGATTATGTGGAATTGAGAAAATCATGGAATTTTCAAGTTTGATGTCCTGTGTTGAAAATACAGCACAAGTACAAATATAGTTCTCACTGTTCAGTCATGATTTGTGTCTTTTAAAATATCAGGCATTCTCATAAAGAATGTGAGTAAAATAAAGAAAGTAAAATTTTTGTTCTAAATCACTTACAATTAATTGTGATCCTTAACGATCTTTGCTCATTCCTGGTTATGTTTTTGATTTGTAGATTCTTTCCAGCATATATTCAAGTCCATGTATGTATTGGTAGCACAGTGATCGAGAAGAATTTTGAGACCGCCCTCATGAGCCTGTGTAACTGATGGCATTTCTCGATGAGTTTGTTCAGTGATGAGTCTCATTCTTTCTCATGCTTTTATTTAAAGATCAATAGGCTTTTATTTTTATTCCATTTCCCTTTACTGAAGGGGTCTTGGTTTGCGTCTGCTAATTAGATCAATCTGTCTAATTGACATGTTGACATGAGAAATGTAGCTTGAATAGGGTCAGTACTCCCTATAAAATTTTTAAAAAACAGCAATATTTAAAATACCTTCAAATCCACTGTTTTCCATCTTCTTCACACTTAATTTCCTAAAACTTAATTCAAAATCAGGGCTTTCAGTGGACAGAGAAAGAGGCATTTATCTTATCATTGCCTCCCACCTCCTCCATGAGGGCTGACTGTGCGCCCACCAGCCCTTCACCACACAACCAAAAGTAAGGGCTTAAATTTGTGATTGCACCCAAACTGAGCCCTGGGTGAGTCCAAGACTGAGGACCAGGAAGGTTGGTTTTGTTGGCAATTTTTGCTATTGCAACATCATCTGGTCCCTCTCCTAAATGAAGGTATCTGAGATATCTGGGTGGCTCAGTGGGTTAAGCCACTGCCTTCAGCTCAGGTCATGATCTCAGGGTCCTGGGATCGAGTCCCGCGTCAGGCTCTCTGCTCGGCGGAAAGCGTGCTCCCCCCCCCTCTCTCTGCCTGCCTCTCCATCTACTTGTGATCTCTCTCTGTCAAATAAATAAATAAAATCTTCAAAAAAAAATGGTTTGTTTAGGCATCTGGGTGGCTCAGTGGGTTAAGCCGCTGCCTTCGGCTCAGGTCATGATCTCAGGGTCCTGGGATCGAGTCCCACATCGGGCTCTCTGCTCAGCAGGGAGCCTGCTTCCTCCTCTCTCTCTCTCTGCCTGCCTCTCTGCCTGCTTGTGATCTCTCTCTGTCAAATAAATAAATAAAATCTTTTAAAAAAATGGTTTGTTTAAAGGTGCAAGAGTTGTGTTTTCACAAGAGGCTCCTAATAATGCAGTTATACCAGTGGCGTCCCTGTCCAGTGAACTCCAGAAGCTTTGCACATATTAATCCATTTATCTTTCCCATATCCCTCTGAAGGGAGGAAATGTCAATTTTATGCTTCTCCTGATCCAAGGAGAGTAACAGGGCAGAGGTGAAGTCTGAAGCAGGTCAGTAGAGAATGGAACTTAGTCTTTATCTTCTTTATTGGATTTTACTCTTATTTCACGGTTGGTAATGTTCAGATAACCCCATCCTTCTGGTTATTAATGTATTTGCTTATTCCTTTATTTATTCACTGTCGTATTTTCATAAGGCACCATTATATGTCAAGTACTACGTCAAACTTGTCTCCATACCAGTTTAAACCTCCATGGCACGCAGAAATTAACTTTGGGGTTTACAGGACCCAGAGCCATCTCCAGGAAGCACAGTTTCTAAACCACTGAAGTAGAAAATTATTCAGTTATTTATTTAACAAATATTTCTTGAGCATCCGCCATGTTCTATTAAAGCAGGCTGCCTAACATCCCCCCATATCTAAATTTTTATAACTGGAATTATTTTTAAATGTCCTTTTCGAGTATATTGTACATTTGTCTAAGTTATGATATTTTTTGTCCTCTGCCCTTTCTGGCTGTTGGGATTAAAGAACTGGTAGAATTTCTTGTTACTTCATCCATAATATGTTTAGATTAGTATTTGACTTTAGGCTTGCATCTTATTCATCGGAAAACAAATTTTTAAAAATGACAAGGAACATGCAAAGCTATAGCTTTCTGTAGATTTAGAAAGCTGACTGGGTTCCCTTGTATTTCTGTATGCTCCCTCATTGGAAAGACCCTTCCTGAGCACGGAAGAACCCTATATTTGAACAGAGCCCCCTATATGGGAAGTGTGGTGATGTGATGTCCTCATAAGAAAATGGTGTTTGAGATAATAGTAGCTTTGCTCACGATTAGCTTCCCCAGATTCATTAGCTAAATTGGAATTTGCTTTTCTCCTCACTTAGTTCTTTCAATTTCTTTCAAGCTTTGTTCCCATCCTGCCCCACACTGCACGCTGGACTATATGCCTTCTTGTCCACAGACAAGCTTCTGCGTATCCCTTCAAGATCGAGCTTCAGTGCCATCTCCTCTGGAAAACTTACCCATACTTTCCTTACTCCCTCACTTATCCATTCACCTTTTGTTCCCGGACAGGAAGGAATGCTTCTGGAGAATTCTGTAGAATGCTTCTACAGCATTCTGTTGATAGGACTAATAGAACCTCTATCCTGTTGAATTATTGTTACTTGTTTAAAGTGATCCTGCAAATGTAAATTCCATTCCAGAAATGACATTCATTTAATGGTATTTCCATTCCATTCTATTGTAGTCATTAACCCCCCAAGAAGCTCCTTAGAGACAAGGATCATCATGTAGATTTTGTACCTCCAGTACCCTACCCTACGCTTGAAACATTTGCTTTTACACTCCTAACTGCACATAGTAGCAGTTTGGGATAGAATAACCTCCCACATGTCTAGCAAGGTCTTTCAGATTTATTCCCATGGATCAATCCCATTAGCAGTAGACATGGACGAGTGCCAAGAGGAGAAGCAGAGCCAACTGCTGACAAGGTGGCAGGATCTCCTCCCCACGTGTGGCCCCAAGCCCGTGCTGTGTATGCCAACCTCGAGCTAATCAGTCCATTTTTAGAACAGGTGTTCTCTGTCCACCACACTGTTGCTGAGAGCAGAGGGGAAGAGTTTGCTACCCGGTTAGAATTTATATAAACAGATGCTGTAAAGAAAATCTTCCATCGCATGCTGTGTCAGCAGCTTAAGTGTGCTTCAAGCAAAGCATTTTCACTTCGAAGAGCAAGGTTCCTCCTCACACATGCCCTGCCCACCTCCTCCGTGCTAAAAAGTCAGAGCCTGTTCTAGGAACCAAGACCTTTTAGATTGCCCATTTTTTCCTGTTGAAAATCTAACACAGCTCACTGCACCAGGAGCCAATGGTCTTCACTACTTGGTTAGACACAGATGGTCTGGAAGTGGGGTAAGGAAAGCCTGTCTCCCTTATTTTAAAAAGAAGTTGCTTTTCTTTTATGACATTAAAATAACAACACAACAACCAGGAAGCAGAGGTGTCAAGTCTCAGAAAAGATACAAAAAAAGAACGTCCCCATTAGTCATATACTCATCTTGGAGTTGGTTCTGTCCTAAACTTCTAGGATGCCTAGTGTGGTCATCTTGGACTTGGCCACCATTATCTACCTCCTGAGAAATAGAAGGATCTCCTTAGGAGTGAATACTAGGAACTGGGGTGACAGGATACTAGCTAACTGGTTGAGGGAGACATTAAACCTCAGAAATAATAAACATTAATATCACCACCAATATCAGCAAAAATTAATGTTACTCTATGTCAAGCATCATGCTTAATAATTTATATATAACCTAATAGAGTCCTTACACTCAGTGTTTTTATCATTTCCATTTACAGTTGAGGAGAGCCATGCTAGCAGATAGTAGCAACAACATATAATACATATGGAGCATTTGTTGTGTGCTGGCACTGCGCCCATCTTCCAAGATCTGGTCAGAATCCTAATCGAAACCATGGTTTTTAGGGCTACAAAAACAAAACTCTTTGGAGGAGTGTGAGTCAGGATTATGTGGAAACTCTCTCTCTTCTATTTTTGCAGCTTTCCATGAAGTCTAAGGGTAGTTGAAATAGAAAGCTTTTAAAAACTCAAAACAGCCAAGTTTGTAAGCACTGCTCTCTGCTGCCTCATCTGGATTCCAGCCTCTTGTAGGAACAGTCAGCCCATGTCTGGGAGGCTTACAAACCAAATCATGCTGGAAACCGTTGTGCAGCTGCAGACACTCACTACTCAAGGACCCCTGGTATGGGGGGGCCGTGGCAGGGGTGGGGGGAGGCATTCTCACAGACATGAGGACTACACATACTTAGTATGGCATTTTTCTACCAGCAGATGGCAGTAAGGTGTTTTGAGAAGGGGCTGCCTTTTTCTCTCTGGGAGGCGTTGACCCTGGCTGAGAATGTGGAGGAAAGGTGGAGTTGAGAAGTGCTTAGGAAGTGAAATGAGATAGCAAGCCCATAGGCTAGTTTTCTTTTAAAGTTGCAAAATTTCACTGAGACCAGATCAACCACAGAAGGTGTCCCTTGAAAGCATTTTGCCTTGTCCTTCAGTTTGGGCACCTGCATGATTTACCTTATTTTAATCATGTCCTCATCCTTGCAACATTGTGAGATAAAATAGGAACCTAAGTGAGGATGAAGATTAATAGAATTTTCTTGTTCGTGAATAAACCCTTAAATCTGGGAATAATTTCTCCGTGAGTGGGCTTCAGGGCCTCCACAGACCCCTCTGGATTATCATGTGTCATAAGCATATGAGTTTGTGTGTTTGTTAGAGGGGAGTTTCCCTAACATTCATCAGAGTTTCAGTTGGGGTCCGGGCCATTAAAAACACATTCTATATGAGGGCATACCCCCTACGGAGGCCTAGAATAGATGCTGGCTGAGGTGGAAACAGCAAACAAAAGTGCCTGCAAGGGCTGGGCAGATAGCAGTATGAAGGGACTAAACCTGGTGGGGAGTGGGGTGAGCTGCTGAAGCTGTTCCCCAAATACCTAAACAGGCATCCGGTTGCTCACCCCCTGCTGAGAGTTGCCATATGGGAATGCAGGCCCAGAGTGGTATGACCTCTGGAGTCTTTCCAAAGAACCCACAAGTCCATAATTGTAAATGAACTGCAGAAATTTCTAGAAGGGGATACCTGGGTGGCTCAGGGGGTTAAGCAACTGCCTTTGGCTCAGGTCAGGATCTCAGAGTCCTGAGACAGACCCACATCTGACTCCCTGCTAGGCAAGGAATCTGCTTCTCCCTCTGACCCTCCCCTCTCATGCTCTCTCTCTCTCTCTCTTTCAAATAAATAAATAAAATTAAAAAAAAAGAAATTTCTAGAAGGCACAACGAGTTAACATTTTAAACAGCGCAGGCAAAATGGAGGCACCTCTAATCCCTATGTGACCCTTGAGCTGCCGGTTTGACAACCTGAGTTAAGACGTCAGCCTCTGATGGGTCATAAGCTCAAGACCTGGCTCTCTTGGGATGGGGACACAGACCGTGTTAGGGAATCCTAGTACTGGCATCCCTACTGACGAATGTTATTACAGTGATAGCAACAGTCACAATAGCAGCGGCTGACACTCCAGGACCTACCCTGTCCCACACACTATTCCGAGTACTTTATTTATGGTAGGTCCTTTGAGCGTCTCAATAACCCTGTGAGGTAGATGACTACTAGCTTTACAGGCATTTAGGTAGCATTTGCTGTACCTCAGGTACTGTTCTAGAGACTTCTAGACTTCGGGCACAAGTCCTGACTCATTTAATCCTTATAACAATCTTATAAATAGCTAGGGAAACCGAGGCACAAAGCTGTTTAGTCACTTGCCTTAGCCTGTATCCTACTTGCAAGCCCAGGCGGTTTAGCTCCAGAGCCCACATTCTCAGCTGCTGCGCTGTTCTGACTGCTTTGTGGTGCTCTGGGTACCCATCACCCTTCCAGTACCTCTAAGCTGTGGCGCTTAGTGGTCTCGGACAAGCCCACTCCACACTGGCAAGGTGATGAGGCTGACAACGGAGTGTCGCCAGCCCCAGGTCCCTTGGGAAATCCATCTCATTTTCATGCACCATCACACATGCTTTTTCCAATCTTTGGTATTTTTTTAATCTCCTCTTAAATCAGATCATAAATCCTTTGCTAGATGAGATTTCCAAATAATGGTGATAGATGGCCTTGTCTCTTAACAAGTTTGGCCCCGACGTCATCATAGCAGTCTAAGGGTTGCTATTAGAATACGATGACAGTGCTGAGAAAGAGAGGGACCGCTTGGTTCTCCACGCAGATTCCTGTTCCGTCTGAGCCACATCTGAGGAGGGAGGCTTCCCAAAGGCTTGCACAAAATGAACTCCTGAAATAAGTGAAAAATTACAGTTGTAATGACAGAGAATTGACTTTAAGGGTAGCAGCAACCGGGAGTCTGTGTCTGATGGACAAGGATGGAATTACAACATGGGAGCTTGCAGTAAATTGCAGAAAGCACTTGTTCACAATTCTGTCTGCCAGTGCCAATGCTGAAACCTAAACCCTGCTGAGAGATTGATAAGGAAAAACGGAGAGGAGGGGACAGGGTGGGAATTTACTCCAAAGCTGTCTTGTGCCATGAATTATATCAAATGGTACTCTAATTTCTTATTTAGAAGATGCCCCTCATTTAGGGGGTGGGGTGGGGAGTAGATTTGGCTATTCCTTTACAACTTTGCATTTCCATCAGCTCACCAGTTTATGAAGCTCCCTGTAAGCTGTGGGTCTTAGCAGTTGGTGTACTTCCATTAGCATATGCCTCTGCAAAATATTTCATCCTTTCGTGACTCCCTTTTGATCAATTCAGCTCCTGTATCTCCCTCCCTAAACAAGTGCAGAGAAGATTTGTGGAAGACCTTTCTTCCTGGGGACTAGTTTTAATGTCAGTCCTGAAAATAAAACATTAGATATGAAGCTAAATGAAAGGTAGCTTTGGAATAAAAAATGCCTGTAAAAAGAAATTTTTTATTGACCACGGGGACTCACAACCAAAAATATGGAAGAATGAGTGACCAAGGGCATTCTGGGAGCATTGTAGAATTCTGGACTTGATAATACAGCCAACCATTTAAAGACCCTTAAAGAGCTATAAAATGGGAAAGATAAAAGCTAAGGAAGCTAACTACCTTTGAAAAGGTCCATGCACTTTTTAGGGGCGCCTGGGTGGCTCAGTTGGTTCGGCATTTTTTACTCTTGGTTTAGGCTCAGGTCATGATCTCAGGGTCATCAGACAGAGTCAGACTCTGCCCTGGGCATGGAGGCTGCTGAAGATGCTCTCTCTCTCTCTCTCTCTCTGCCTCTTCCCACCACACTCACACACTCTCTCTCTCAAAAAATAAAATAAAATAATATATATGCATTTTTAAATATCCCTTAAAACTTGAAAGTAAGCTCTTCTCTGTTTTATTTTTAATTAAATGTTTTGACTCTTTTCTGGTACTACAGAAGAAATCTCTGCTGTGTCCATTTGATAGTTTTTCCTTATTGGCCCGAATATACATCACAGGATTTGCACAAACGTAATGTTTCTAACCGTTTGTGTTCTTGTCCTCAGTGAGGACCATGGATATAAATGACTAAAGGCACAGCACTTAAAGAACATCTTTATTATGAGAAATGACTTCATCAGAATTGATCTAGAAAGTCTGTGAGTTTAGTAGCATTGGAGTTGAGCATGCTGTGGGTAGTTCTAAAGTTAAATGAATCAAAAATCTCATAAAGTCAGAATTATCCTTGACCAATCCTTGTATTTCTTGGGTCAAGCAGATAAAACAGCCAGCCAAAATGTAGATGCTGAGTCAAAGAATCATTTTCAACATGGCAAAATGCTCATCTAATGAGAGTCAACCAAGAACTGAGAATGCTTGTGGAATAGGAAAATACAGAGAATATATTATATAAAATATAGCAGTGTGTGTGTGTGTGTGTGTGTGTGTGTGTGTGTGTAAAGAGAGAGTGAGCCGAGAGAAAGGCCCAAAGGACTGAAATCACATAAATATAATGTATATGGTTTGACTCTGTTCCTTTGCGTTTTTGATACAGAATGTGATGTGGTTTTTTTCTTACCAAAAATTTTGGCCTTTCTTCCAAGACTTGTTTCTTCCATGAAGGCTGCCTAAAAGACCTGAACCCCTAATCACATTTTTTTCACTCTGATTGACTACAGCACATGTACTGCTGAGAACTATGTCATGATTCGTTTAACCAGAGCTTAAGCTCCTCAAGGCAGGTACCCAGGGCTGCCTTCTCATATCTCTAGCAGTATTCAAAACATGGTTATCACAAGGGGTTATGCATCACGGAATGAAGTCGTTTATAAGACTGTTTACTACTTTAGTTTTGGGCGTGTTTGTAAAGCTAGCTACCTCCCTCTCCTGCTTTAATTAGTATTTTCATGGAGACTAAATTCTATACTTGAAAACTTCTCATTGACTTATAATTCATAGTTCACAGCTGAAAATTATATTGAGAAATCTCTTGACCTGAAGAAAATGATCTGTAACAGATAAATGTTTCAGATTGTTAATGCTTCTCATAACTGGTGTTGATTAATTGTATTGTAATATCTGAGCCTTTTGGGTGGGGTAGTGGGGAGGAGGGGAATGGCTTGAGAGATTTGCCTGAAGACATATACATGTATCTCCAGGCAAATCTATGTGTATGTGTATAACTGTATATTTTATACACTAGTATATATAAATTTTGTAAATATTTTATAAATTTTCTATAATAATTTATGTAACAATTTTACAAGCCTGTGAGATGGACAGGACAAGTATTACAATTCACAATTTATAGGTGAGGAATCTGGTGTTTAGAGAGGTTGACTTCTCTGAGGCTATGTAGCTAGAAATTGATGAAGTCACATCTCAAACTAAGGTCTGTTGAATTTTACTATTTATTCATCCATTCATGCATCACGTGCCTTCAGTGTTCCAGTTACATGTTCAGTGTTCCAGAGTCAAGGGCAAACGAGACCCACCTCTTCCATAGGGAGCCCAGTAGCAGAGATAAGAGGGTAAGTAGTAAGTGCCTTTCCCAGAATCCCAGGCACGGGTGGGACAGCAAGTGAAAGCATGGATTTTGGAGTAGGCTTGTGTGTTCTGGGTGTTCCTTATCATTCTGTGTGGCTGGATCTTTACAAACAGCAGTGGAGAGACTGGAGAAGAAGGTAGGGACCATTTCTTGAAGATCCTTGAAGGCATTACCACGGAGACTGAAAGGGTTTCAGACAGGGATAATCAACCTTTTTTTTTTTTAAAAAAAAAAAAGCAAAAGTCAGAAGGATAACTCAAAGGGGTCTGAGATGAGCATAGAGAAAATTCATGCAACCTTAATGGTAAGACTAATGCAATACAGGGTGTGGTTTTAAAGCAAGGTAGTAGCTGCTGGGGGATGAAGGACCTGGTAGACAGTTGGGTATGGGAATGAAGAGGGAGGCCAGGATGACAGCCAGGTGTCTGGACCTGGGGAAACTAGATGAATGATGTGTCATTTGTCTGGACAGGAAATAAAGGGTAGGACAGGAAGCAGAATTTGTCCTACAAGAAAATGCTGTCTCATAGCGAGAGTTCTTTTCATAATTGTTATAGAGTTGTCCTAGGCCTGTACCATTCAATATGGTAGCTGCGTGTGCCTCATGAGCCCTCAAAATACAGCTTTTCCAAACTGAGATGTGCTATAAATATAAAATACTCACCAGATTGCAAGGACTTATTATGAGGGAAAAATAGTAAAAATTGCATTGATAATTTTTTTTAAATATTTTATTTATTTATTTGACAGACAGAGATCATAGATAGGCAGAGAGACAGGCATAGAGAGAAGGGGGAAGCAGGCTCCCTGCTGAGCGGAGAGCCTGACGTGGGGCTTGATCCAGGACCCTGAGATCATGACCTGAGTGAAGGCAGAGGCTTAACCCTCTGAGTCACCCAGGGACCCGCGTTGATAATTTTTTACATCAATCACATGATAAATGAAAATATAGATCTACTGGATAAAATAAATTGAGAACTATCTCATTAATTTTATCTGGGTTGTTTTTTTTTAACATTTTTTAATGTGACTCCTAGAAAACAGTAAATTATATATGGTCTTACATTTGCAGCTCGTATTGTATTAAATAACACTGCCTTAAAAATCCATAGATAATAGATATTTAAGAGGCTTAGGCCATCAAGGATTTGGGAGCAGGACCACAGACTCTCCCCTCTGTGCCTCATATGTGAAGCTGGCTTCCCAGTGTCCCTCAGGATCTTTTTACGAGCCCTCTGTGATGAAAATGTTTGGGTATACTTGGAGTCTGCTGGCCCTTGAGGTAGTTCTCCTATATATTTTGAAGCCAGGGAGTTTCTAAAACCTTCTAGGAAAACTCCCAAGAGACTGGGATCCTACGTCCAAGATGGATGCTCAGGGAGAAGCCAAAGATCTAGGGGAGCCTCTGGGAACCCAGAGAGGATTCAGAAATGAAGACAGAGGCTCCAGAACCTGACACTTCTTATTAGAGCTTCCATAGCCAACACCCCCAGAAGCATCCAGACCCCTCAGGTGACCTTACACTAGAAATCCCCAGACTGTTCCAGAATGCATATGCCAGACATGTGCAGTGCCTACTGCCAGCCTGTGGTTAATATAATGCTTCCTAGAATGTCTATATATTCAGCTTCTATTCTATAGTTGATCTTAGCCAAAAGGCCGAGAAGCGGTCAACTCCTCTTCTATAAGAAAAGGGCTAAGGAAGAGAAATCCAGAGATAGTAAGGACCTTCTGCAAGTGAAAGCTATGGTAGGACCCCACCACCTGGAGCTGAGGTGCCTCCATTAGGGCTGCCTTCTGGGCACATGAATTGGAGAGGTACAGCTCTTGTGTGGTTAGTCCTCAGCCTTTTACACCCCAGCATACACTGACTGTACACTTTGGAATAGGACATCCTTGTTCCCCTAGTCCTTTCCTCTTCATTCATGCTTTCTTTCATTCAAGAAAAAGAAACTCATTAAGAACTGACTGTTCTCCAAGTCTTAGGTGCCAAGACCCTCAAGATGCAAAGACTTGCCTTTGTCTCTCCCTCCCACTCCCCCTCCCCCGGAAACTTTCAGTTCCCTGAAGAGTTGACTGGACAAATTACAATCATTGCTCCAAAGCGTGGTGAGCAAGTAGAAGGAACTCCCTCAACTGCCAAAAGGGGGCAATAATAGTTTCTCCTGCATGGACTTTTTGTGAAAATTCACTGAGAAAATCAATGTATGTCAATGCTTAGACCGTGCCCGGTACCCAGGGAGCTTCACATAAGTGCTAACCAGGCCATTGCTGCTGCTGGCAATGACAGTAATGATGGAAAACATGACAATAGTCATCATAACCCATGGACCTCATCCCCGAATTCTAGTCAGAATGCGGGTCTCTCTAATCTCCCCACCACCTTTCCTTCATTTGGGCCCTCTCTTGGCTTTCCCCTACACTCCTGGTTTCCTGGTACCTGTCTACCTGTGATCCTATCATGGATACTCAGTGAGTCCTTGCATTGCTGTGGACACAGACTGAGCTGCATAAGAGCTCATGAGCTGCATAAGAACTCCAAGGGGCCCTTTGCAAGTTCATCCTCGCAGCTGGACTTAGTTTCCCAGTCACCCCATCTGTTCCTGCAGCCTACCTGAACCCTGTGTTCTCACTTCTGATCCTTTGCCACCCTCTAGTAGCTATCCACCCCACTGCACAGCCGGAATCCAAAACCCACTTGGCTCTTGCTGGATGTCAGGGGCTCACCTACCTGGATCTTAAGAAGATACCCGATAAGAGAGAGAGACCAAACGTAGACTATCCCTCCACACCAGCTTGTTTTCTCTTATTCCTCGTTTCTGCTCTCCTTTCGCCTTTATCGAGCCTTGTCCCCATCTAGGCATTATTAAAAGGTTGGTCCTCTTTTAGAGGAAAATAAAAGAAACAACTTGACGTGGTTTTTTTCCTCCTCAAATCAGTGATCAGTGAGTGAAAGTGTTTGTAAGATATCTCCAAGGAGCCCTTAATGTTATTTTTATGGGGAAAAAAGTGAAAAATAATGGCTACTATTTTTTTTTAACAGAGTGAAAAGAGTCCTTCAGGGGTGTGGTAATGAGTTTAGGAACACAGCTTAGGTAATGGTTAGCTGAAACCTTTGAGATTTGCTAAAAAGGGGATTTCCTATGAAGGAAGCACAGAAGGAGCAAGACCTTTCTCTTCCTTGTTTTCTGCGTCTGTACTTCTTATATCACTATATTATTACAAATGGTGTGCACCCTGGAGCCTCTTAACTTTTTTTCAGTACACACACACACACACACACACACACACATTTACACACATACATATCTATTTGAATTTGAATATTGTTATTTTTCATAACCCTCCTATTCCTTGTAGAGCACTTTAAAATCAACAAAGTGCCTTCTTGTTATCTCATTTGCAGTATAATGCTGATAAAATATCAGTATTGTAATAAAATGGCAGAACTGTAGGGGAGTTTAGAGAGACCATCAAGATGCCTGGGTGGCTCATTTGGTTAAGCATCCAACTCTTGGTTTTGGCTCAGGTCATGATCTCAGGGTCTGAGATGAACCCTGTGTCGGGCTCTGCATTCAGTGGGGGTCTGCTTGAGATTTGTAGTCATTCTAACAAAAATCCTAGGATTGCAGCTCATCAGACAGGCTTGTATGACTGCCTATTTCTGCACCAATCCATGTGATTAAGTGGATCATGTGCTCATTTGGTCAGACCTAATGCCCTGGAGGGGTGATGAGGGGGGTGCCCACTCCACCCACACTGCATGGACTGACAGTGGCTCCTCAAAGAGTAAAAGAGTAAAGTGTTACTCTTCTTCAAAGGGGAGGTGAGCCTTGATGCTGCACAGATAAGCAGTTCATATGGCTTTATGTCATCTTATGTAAAATGGTTCTGTAGTTTGTTGTTTGGAATTCTGGTGTAGAGTGTAGAGAGTGTTCTGTGTTGAAATTCCCCCACTAGTATCCTTTTTTGGCAAAAAAGAGTGTGATCTTTTTTACCTTCGTACTTGCAGGACCCATGGTGGTGGTGAGCATAAAGGAGTTGCTCAGGAACTCTTACCCAAGATCAAACAGCCAATCCGTACCACATCCAAATTTAACCTGAGACTTCTGTGTTCTTAGGACATCTTTCCCTTCTGCCATCCTATTTCCCATATATACTTTTCCTTTTTCATACTTTCCACCATCATTTCCGTGTCATTTGGTTATAATATTATAGTGGATGATGGCATTAGTCCTCCAATTGTATTGCACGTGGCTTGGAGGACTGATGGAGTCTGTCAATTTCATTGTGTCTGATATGGTAATAATATCAAGACTTCCTTTTCCCTCATTGCATTCAAATTCTTTAGATGGTTATGTCTCTCTGGGATATCTTAAAATATTGTCAGCTCAACTTTATTTGAATGAGTAAAGTGTCTTAGAACTGAGGTGGCTTGGAGGTGTAGTTTGTTTTTAATGCCTGCCTTTCTTACCACGGAAGGTGTAACTTCTGTGTCAACAAAATGAAAACTGTCAAAATAGCAGCTAAAACAAGCAACAAGGTGAGTTTGGAGGTTAATTGTTATAGTACAAAGTCCTGCTGAAGATGGAATTACAAAGTTATTTAGCTGTGTACTACTGGGTTTAGAAAGTTTTAAAAACAGACACATCTGCTATTTTAGAATACATAATATCCTTGACAGCCCGTAATTATGGGCGTTAGACCAGAATCTGCTATCAAGATAATTCGCATTTGCTACTTTCTTTTTTCTCGCCAAGCCAGAGAGAATTCTTTTTAATTTTAGCATCTTTTACTTTGGGTTTTTCTTGGTTGCTCTTGCTGCCTCTGACTTCAGTGAAAAACTAGCTGTGTTGTGTGTTTCTTCATATTTGGAGAACAACAGGATCCTTATGAATCATCGTGTCAGAAGCGCCAGGAATAAATCTGAGGTGTGTTCTGGAAAGGAAGGTACATGGCATCTTTCTGCCCTCCCCCCTCCACAAACAGACAGTCTTCAAGAAACATGTTGTTATTTGGAAGAATTTGCTCTTAACGTGGCAGAACCCTTTTTTTTTTTTTCATCCTAAAGTTGTTAACTTCATCTTTTGTAGAAGAGCTTTAGAAATAGTATTGCTTATAAAAGAAGTCCACTAGAAGGGAGTCCCCATGCCCAACTTATTTATTTGTCAAAAATTTTATTGAATATTGCCCATGTGCTGGGTACAGTGCTAGGCAATGAACACAGACCCCCCCCCCCAAAAAAAAATCTCTAATTTGGAGAAAGAAAAAGCTCTAGGTGGCAGAAGGCAGATAATAAACAAATAATAAAATAGTATGTTAGATAGTGTTTAGTGACCTCGGGAAAAATAAATCAATAGGTTATAATAGATTAAGTATGGAGGTGGGCTGTATAAGAACTTTAGCCAAACCCCTTGGGAAATTCTATTTCTGCCCTTGATCTGATCTTGTTCCCATGCACACACTCCTTATGATTAGGCTTTTGAATTAGTTTTGTTTCTTGCCTTCTTACTAGCACATAAACCCCTGCACACATCCTGGAGGTGTGGAAAATTAGCAGTCCCTTAAGTCAGCTTTAGTCCCTGCTCCTATAAGTTAGTCTTTTTAATATCTATAGAGCCTCTCCTGTTAGATTTCCCTTTAAAAAAAAATTGAGGTATCATTGACATATAACATTGTATTAGTTTCTTGTACACAACATGATTCATTATTTGAATACATTGCAAAAGCATCACCATACTGATACCAGTAATTCCTGTTAACATCAGTCACCATACGTAACTAACAGAATTTTTGTGTGTGTGATGAGAATTTTTAAGATTTATTCTCCTAGGGCGGAAAAAAAGTTTGTACCAAAAAAAAAAAAAAAAAAAAAAAAAAAAGATTTACTCTCTTAGCAATTTTCAGATATGGAGTACAGTAGTCACTATGCTGTACATTGTATCCCCAGGACTTATTTAATTCATAACTAGAAGTTCATACCTGCTGACCACCTTCACCCATTTTGCTTGCTCCCCATGTCTTGCTTCTGGCTACCCTCCAATCTGTTTTCTCTATCTATAAGCTTGGGTTTGGTTTTTTTTAGATTTCACATGTAAGTAAGATCATACAGTATATGTGTCTTTCTCAGTCTGACACTTCGTGTAGCATAATATCCTCAGGGTCCATCCATGTTGTCACAGGGGCAAGATTTCAGTCTTTTTATAGCTGAATAATGTTCCATTATATGCTTATATGTATATGATACTATATACACACACACACACATATAATACAAACATACATTTTCTTTATCCATTGACACACACTTAGGTAGTTTTCTTATCTTGGCTATTGTAAATAATGCTGCAGGAACCTGGAGGTGCAAATTTATTTTCGAATTAGTGGTTTGGTTTGGTTATGTCTTGGGTTTTTTTGTGTGGTTTTTTTTTTTGTTCTGTTTTGTTTTTGTTTTTGTTTTGGATAAATACCAGAAGTGGAATTGCTGGATCATATAGTAGTTCTATTTTAAATTTTTTGAGGACCTTCCATACTGTTTTCCACAGTAGCTGCACACAGTTTGCATTCCCACCAACAGGAGGCAAGGGTCCCCTATTTCTCCATGTCCTCACCAACACTTGTTATTTCTTGCCTTTTTTTTTTTTTTTTAAATAATAGCTGGTCTTACAGGTGGGAGACGATAGTTCATTGTAGATTTGATTGTTATTTTCCTGACAGTTGGTGATGTTGTCTCATACTTGGTGGGCATCTGTATCTTCTTTGCAAATGTCTATTCAGATCCTCTACTTACTCTTAGTCAGATTTTTTTTTCTTTTCTTTTCTTTTCTTTTTTCTTTTTTTTTCTTTTTTTGTTATTGAGTTGTATGAGCTCTTTATATATTTTGGGTATTATCCCCTTATCAGATATATGATTTACAAAGATTTTCTCTCATTCAGTAGTTTGCCTTCTCATTTTCTGGGTGGTTTCCTTTGCTGGGCAGAAGGTTTTTTGTATGACATAGTCCACCTTTCTTCATTGTTCAGATAACAGGCTTACCTCTAGGTGATCTTCACAGTATAGTCAAAGTATTTGAATATCCTGGGCTATCTGTTGTCCTAATGCATGAGATGATTTATATTAAGTACCCTTTAATTTTGCCCTAAAAAACCCTCAAAACTATGGAGCTTTCAACTAGATGTTCATGGTCAGAATGGGAGAGTCTTGAGAGGGGTTTTAAAGAAGGACTTGAAAGGAACGGACTGCTGAGGAAAAGGGTGTTGATGTCAGCAAGAGCATGAAGGAGGAAAAGGCATCTTGCTGGGGACAAAGTGAGGGGCTAGATTGGGTTCCTGGATAATCTGAGATGGTCATGGGTATGACACAGATCTGGGAATCAAGGACCAGGGAATGTGGTTTGGAATGAGAGCAAGATTGAGTCATAGACCCAAGATTTGAGGCTGCTGGAACCTGGAGTAAATTCAGTGCAGCAGAAGGGGGTAAGGTGCTCTGACGGTATTTGAGGCAATGCCATCATTCAGGAACAGGAGAGGAAAATATATGAGGGCAGGAAACATTTTAGGAGTTGAGGGGAGATTATCTCATGCCATTGCAATCATGGAAGACTTCATGGAAAACAAATCATTTTGATTCTTAATCCTAGCCCTACCTCAAGAGTCTGGGCCCTATAACCAAATGCCAGATGATATGATTGTATTCCCTACCAAAAACAGAGTGATTAGTGAAATTGTTTTCCCATTCTCTGTTCTAGGCACTTTACACAAATAATTCAGTGAATTATGAAAACAAGCCAAGAAAGGATTTTCACCATTTTACAAATGAAGAGCAGAGAGATTCGCTAACTTGCTCAAGGTGACACAGCCATTTAGTGGGAAAAGCAGGATGAAAGCCGGTCAATTTAATTCTAAAGGCTGGGTTTTGTTTTTGTTTTTAAAAGATATTTATTTATTTATTTGACATACAGAGATCACAAGTAGGCAGAGAAGGCAGCCAGAGAGGGGCAGGGGAGAAGCGGGCTCTCTGCTAAGCAGGGAGCCTGATGCAGGGCTCGATCCCAGGACCCTGAGATCATGACCTGAGCCGAAGGCAGAGGCTTTAACCCACTGAGCCACCCAGGCGCCCCCTAAAGCCTGGTCTTCTGACCACTATACCATCTTCTCTCTCCATGGGGCCGCAGTAACTAGTCAGTTTAACCTGGTCTCTTATGGGGCTGATTTCTGGCACGTTTTCTTGTGTGCTCTATTTCTCATTCTCTCCACACTCCATTCTTTACCATTTCCCACCTGATGCTTTCAGCTGACAAATTTCTAAGGTTGTTACCTTGGTGGGAGCTTTCCTGGCCTTCTCATGTGAGGTGGAGGCAAACTTCTTGCCTTGGCCCCGTGAAGAGCATTAGAGCCGTGAGCAGATCAGCAAATCCCACACACAGTGTGCATTACACCCTCCCTCTGAAGGCAGGCCCCCCAGAGGCTCACAGCCACTAAGTGCTTCTTAATCACCCTGGATTTGCCACAGTATATCCTAATGACACTTCCTAAAGGGCATCATTACTTCCACACAAATGTTTTCTCATAAAATATTTGTAAAAAATGCCTAATAAATCCTGTCTTGGGCAATTACACCAAATCTCCACACCCTTGGAACCTCTCTCTGCACATAAGGTCTGGCTTTGCCGGCTTCTCAGTGGTCCTCAGCGGCAGCTCGGCATGGACGGGTTCCGTGCGGAGCCCCATCCAAGAGTTTGGTCTCACGCTGACACACTTCGTGAATTCAGTGGTAGGTGGTGGTCACGAGAATTAGAATGTGTGTGAGGATCATAGTTACTTTAAACACTGTTGAAAAGGAAATGAAAAACAACTGATTATCATAAGCTAAGCATGAACTAGTGAGATTGTCCATAAGTAGCTGAATAGGAGGTTCTCCTCACATTTTGAAACCTCCAAGAACTCCATTTTCTAAAATCCCCTCAAGACTTGGGAGATGCCTAACAATTACCAAGTGTGAGGGGGGAAAAGTCAGTATACTGATTCAATACTAGCAAATTCAAGATATCCTGTGCTGTCCAAATAATGACCTCGCCATGCTAAACATTTAGAATCAACTGCATTCGATGAAAAAGAAAGGTAAGAGCCCAATACTCAAGCCAGTGGGATCTATCAAGTATATTTTGTAACAGATTTACAAAATCAGCTGACACGAAGAAGAAGGTACACATTACGTTAGTACTTTAATCAAATTGATTCTAATGATATAAAATAGCGGGGTATTTATTTGTGGAGTTGACCCCATTGTGTGTGTGTGTGTGTGTGTGTGTGTGTGTTTAATGAACTTCCTAGGGCACGTGGGTGGCTTTGTAAGTTAAGCTTCTGACTTCGGTTCAGGTTTTCATCCCGGGTCCTGAGGTCCTACGTGATGCTCCCCAGTCAGCAGGGAGTCTGCTTGTCCCTGTCTCTCTGCCCCTCCCCCTGTTCATGCTCTCTCCACACCCCTCAAATAAATAAATAAAATCCTAAAAATAAATAAAATAAATGAATTTCCCAGGTAGAGGTATATGGCAGAAAACCTGTGGCTTATGATTTATTGTGAATCAGAAGAATCGTAAGCAGCAGTGTTTATTTTGGGGGCTGGAGATTTTACAAAGAAAGAGTCCAATAGAGAAGCATCAAGGAGATGAGAATTAGCAAAGTAGATCATCTGTGTGGCAGAGGGGGTTGTTCCCATTGTTGATAGTGCTGCAGAATAGTTTTGGAAATATGTTGGAGGTGTACCTGTCTGGCTCAGTCAGTGGAGCATGCAACTCTTGATCTCAGGGTCATGAGTTCAAGCCCCATGTTAGGCACGAAGCCTACTTAAAAATAAATTATATACATTTATATTTATATTTATTATATACATTATTATATTTATGTATAATTATATGTATATAATTATATATAATATATATTATATTTGTGTATAATTATATATATGTATAATTTATGTATATAAATATTATTATATATAAATTATATACATTATATTTATATTTATTATTTTATATATAATATATAAGTATGTGTTATATGTAATATATATTTTATATTTATAATATACATTATGTTATATATGAATATATATGATTATTATATATTTATCATATATTTATGTTTATAAGTATATTTCTATTTATTTTATATATTTATATATAAATAAATTTTATAAATATATGATATATATGATATAAATTTTATATATGTATATATGAATCCTAAGCCAGTCTGAAATGTTGTTTTGGTTTGGTTTGGTTTGGTTTGGTTTTGGTCCACACTTCCATTCTCCATCCCATGATGAAATTTGTACCATACTGTCACTGGCAGTAATATGAAACTATTTAAAAACAAATATAACAAAGATACCACCCAGTCAGAATGGACTCTTCTGGTAAACACTTGGGTCATAATGGTCTGGAACCTGGAGGAAGTGGTCTTAACCACCTCCAGTTTCTGGGTCCTTTCAGTCACCGTGGTTGTGGACACACACTAGCAGGACCTAAGAGGGGCGTGGGTAGGGGCAGGGGAGAAGGGGAGCTCGAAGTGGTAGACTGTAAAATGTAACTGCACAGAAAGGTTCTTTGTTCATTGGATTCTCCCCTTGTAATCAAGATAACTGTTTCTATCAGTGGAGAAGGGACACAGTGAAAAGATAAAGAGTAGAAAGAATATTCCGCCCAGGTGAGAGGCCTTGGACTCTTTTCCTGTTCTTTGCAACTTACTGGCTGAGTGACTTTGATGAAGAATTCTCTCTCTGAGAACCAGGTTCCTTACCAGAAACAAAACCCCACACCAGAGTCATGCCAGTGAAACATTGTGTATGACAGTGCTTTGTAAACACACACACACAGGAAGTCTTATTTATTTATTTAGAGAGGGAGGGGGCAGGGAAGAGCTGATAGAGAGGGAGAATCTCAAGCAGATTCCCCAATGGGTGTGGAGACCCACATGGGCCTAGATCTTGAAACCCTGAGATCATGACCTGAGCCAAAATCAGGAGTCAGACACTTAACTGACTGAGCCACCTAGGGGGCCTGGAAAACTAGTATTATAAAGAAATGGTGAAATAAGAATTATCATTTTAAAGGAGTAATCAGCCCTGAATCCAGTAAGCACATGTTTTCATATACTGAGATTTAAAAAAAAAAAAAGGTTAAACTTCATCAATTTCCAGATCACTTTGGATCTTAGTCAGAAAAATAGTTTCTACCATTTTGCCTGCTTTGTATCTCTACAGTCCCCACCCACTTGGTGACCCTCCAAGAGCATGCTGTTAAGTTTGTGTTATCTAGACCCCCACCGAGCCACCGTAATCGACACAGTTGATTATAGGGTTCCACCAACAAATACTTATATTAAACTGGTGGCTGAGAAATGTAGGTTACTTGGTCCAAGGGCGGCTTATGTTAGTAGGCTGTGGTTCCGTTGCCTCGCCTTCTTGGGACCTCTGTCCTATGGGCCCGTGAGCTGTGAGATAGAAAAAGCTTGCCTGCTAGAAGCCGTTCTGTCAGCATTAGAGTCCAGGATGTAGGCGAGGCTGGAGTCAGGTGAAGAGAGGAGGAAGGGCTTCGGATAAGGAGGAAGAGCTGGGAATGGCTCCTGAGGAAATCTCTCAGGACCAGAGAGACCAAAAATGGAAGGAGGTAGGAACACGTGGCAGATTCCTTCATTTCCTAGAAAAGGGTCACTCCAAGATGGTTCTATTTCTGTAAGAATCCTGGAGCTCAGCCTGAGCTGGCTAATAGGATATATATGGATTGGCAGCCATAATTTCCAAAGAGAAAAAAAAAAAAAATCCCCTAATTTGAGCCTCCAGGAACCTTTCAAGCGGCTCCAGGGTAGGGTTTTTTCTACTGCCAGGAAAGTAGGGTATTTTAGCAGTTCTGAGGATCTTTCTTAGGACCAGAAGACAGAGCATTGAAAAAAGAATGAGCATTCTAGTAAAAGAGGAAATATTTGATCACTTTAGCCTTAAGGAAGAAGCAAATTAGATCTGAGTAAGCATAACAGCAGGGGGCAAGAGATTCCTGTATGATTCTGAGTTTTATTTGAATAGACATTAATAAAATGGGCTGGAGTGGTGCTAGTCCACAGGCAAGATTTTACTAATGCTATTTGACGACGGCATATTCTGAGTACTGATTTAAAGAAAGATGTGAAATTAGGAGAGGATCTTTTAAAGAGCTAACTATAAATATTTATCTCACTTTGGTTAATAACCCAATTCTCTAGCACTAAGGTACATTTCTATTACAGCAAAAAAAAAAAAAAAAAATCAAGGAAGCTAGAAGATTACTAGGGATGACCTAATAAAGATGAAAATGAGATGGGTTGAAATGCAAAAACAGATTTATGCTAATTGGAGCAGTTATAAAAATTCGATTCTGTAATACAATCTATTTAATGTACTTTCCTATTGATTAGTGGCAGCTGACTGCTTTAGCGAGGCTGTCTTTGGTCAGGGAATTGTGTTCTTTTCAAAACCTTTAAAGTAAATGCTTATGATATTCAGCTACTTTTTACACAAATTATTTTCCTATTAGACCCCAAATAGAAAGCATATTCATTTCAATATCAGTAAGTTGAAATTGTTTGACTTAATATGGAATTTATGAATGAAGAGGAGAAAGCTCTATGACTAACTTTGGGTTATTGGAAGTTATTTTAGAAACCAGTTTGATAGGGTTTGGTTTTTTTTTTGTTTTTTTTTTTTTTTCCCAGCCTTGGGGGTAGAAAATAACACTGTATGAATAATTCATTTAGTCCTAGAAATATTAGTTAAATAGTTTGGACAGTGGTATATCTTTTTATTTTGACTAATTGTTGTTGTTGTTGTTTTTAAAGTTCCTGGCCAACTGTGATTTTTCTGGAGGGGTTCTGAATGTTTGTATTAACTCCTGCAGGAGCTTCTTGGATTTTTATGAAAATTCCATACCAAATGTTAGTTTGTATTGACTGGTGAGTAGGCTGGTGTAAGCAGATGGAGAAATGTGCTCCGCCTTCTTGTCATTTTGTGAATGGATTGTGAAGGGTTTGTTAATTTCCTCTTCACTCCACTGAAGCAGAGATACTGACAGATATCTGCAATGTCGCAAGACTGTTTTATTTGCATAATGAGAAGAATGGTTTGGGGGAGGGCTGTTAAATAAAGTACATTAAAAATAGAAGTACTTGGCCTTGTTTATATTTATTCCTGGTATCTTTAGGAACAGTCTTGACTGTGTTGCTTTCCAGCCAATTTTTTTTTTTTTTTTTTGAAAGAGTAGTTAAGGGGACCGGGTCTCCCTCTGCCTGATGGTCCCCTTGCCTGAGCCCTTTCCGTTACCCCTTCTTGCATTTCGTCTCCAAACCTAGACTGCCTGGGCCCCTCACAGATTTGCAAAGTGCCAAATAGGTCTTTCTGACTCTGTGATAGGGCTGTTTCCCTTCTATTTTGTTCTGAATCCCAGAGATAAATTGCCTCCCTCCCTTGTGCCTTCCATTCTTGTTGCGAAAAAATAGTAGATGATATATGCGTTTCTTTGTGAAGTGTGGGTGCAAGCATTTCACTACCATTTCCAGTTAAATGAGACACATAAAGCACGCTGACTTGGTGCTGAGCTGAGAGGGAGCAGGGGTCGGTGAAACGGCTGGAATACATAGCCCTTTGCCTCAAACTGAATGCATTGCTCGGCGCTTAGTATTAGATTTATGGAACGGCTCCTCTCCCAGCGTTGTCCCTGTTTTCCACAATTTGGTGCTTTGTTGCTATCGAAACAGCCTCACTTTCTAAGCCATTGTGATTGTGCAGGGGGAGGAGGCTGTGGCGGGCAGGGGTGGTAGTAGTTGTGAATGACACAGCTTTGCCAGATGACATGTAGCGGACCTCTGCATCAGCCAAGAGGAATTAAGCTTTGTCACTCCCCACTGGGACTACCTTTCTCCTGGTATGTGCGCAAGGAATTCATATGCTGCTGCCTCTGCGGCCACCAGAGCAGAGCCCTGAGTACACTTTGCCACAGAAAGCAGTGAGCAAGAATGATAGCTGTCTCTTTTAAATGCCGTTGCCAAATTCTGAGACGACTTACTAAAGGTACCGTGATTTCCTTGTTATTCACTCTTCGCGTCTGTTGCAGTCGCCTAGAAACACAGTTTAACGGTTTTTACTTTCAGATATGACTGCCTTTACGATTTATTGTCAGGCAACAAAGAATTCCGTGAAATATGCATAAATAGACGTACAGGTAGAGTCGGCATTGCTTTTTGTCCTTCCATCCTGGTTGTGTTCATGCTGAGATTAGGAAGAAACCTGGCTTGTGTGGGTTTTTTTTTTTTCTTTTCCTTTTCTTTTCTTTCTTTCTTGCTTTCTTTTTTTTTCTTCTTCTTAACGACTTCAGTCATTGCTGAAAAGAAAACGTGTTGGGGTCCGGTGCTGAAGTTATCATGAGAAACCGTCATTTTGCATACTGATTAACTGGTCAAGAGAAGTCAAGTGTGTGTTACCGTCCTTTGCCTCATACATGTGCTAAACGCAGCTGGCAGCTTCAGGACTCGCACAGCTGGGGAATCTACAGAATCATTGTATATTTGATTAATTTCCAACATCTCATGAGCTTTATCTGAGGACAGCTTTATTTTGGTTTTATGTGTTAGCAGTGCACGTTCAGAAGTGTAGGTAATTTGAAATGCTCTGGTCCTAGGTGATATTTGAAGAAGTTTATTTGAAAGTAAAAATCATTGCTCTGTAGCTTATCATCAAGAATTGCTGGCTCGAGATTATCTCTCTTAGAACTCTAAAATATTAATTAAATCTCTCTGAAACATTTAAATTATGCTTTTCTTGGAAATCCCTCGATCTGTGTCATCTCATTTTACTTTGTGTGCCTTCTGTTCCAAAGTTAGTGAATGCTTAAAAATTCTCCCTTAGCTACGTATAGATATGAGAGCCCTCTTGCTTTCTTTTCTTTAGATAGGATCTTCCTTAGAATTTATTATTTAAAAAAAAAAAAAACTTTACTCATTGGTGTACCTGCAAATGTCTTTCTTTTTTAGCTTGTAATATAGAGTACTGTCAAGTAATTAATGGGGGTAATTATGCTCTAGGAGCTCTGAACCTATAAATATGGTAATGGATGCTATTTATATCAGTTTAGCTTGACATATCAGAGTTCTTTGATCACCAGCAGTGCAGCTAAAAATGCAATTAATATTTTATTTGGCAGAAGAATAAGCACAAAGCAAATAGTGAGAAATAGATCTTGAGTCAATAACAGGAAAGAGAATAAATACTATAGCCCAACTTACCCAATGCATTTGCAAGTTGTTTGGATAGTAGAACAAGTCTTTTAAAAGGTACTTTGGGGAAAATATAGGAAAGACTATCCATTTTAAATTAGGCTGTTAGCATGGGGTTGTAAATTCTGTTTTGGTGGTATCCTTGGCAATTGGTATAAATGCATAATTTCTGTTTATGAATCACTATTAAAAGACTATCCTTCATGTTTTGGTTTTGGCTAAGATTTTTAAAGAAAGGACTCTTATTCTGAAAAGTTCTTTTCTTAGCTGATTTTAGCATTTACCTATCTTGATGTTGAGAAGTTGATGCTCTTCTTACACGAAAATCATGGAACAATAATTTTTACTCATGTGTATCAGAAATTCTTTCATAAGTCCTACATATTAAAAATGAGAGTGGACCCAAACAATGTTATTACAAATATTTTTTTAAACTTTTACCAGTTTTCTGAGTCTTTTGGAAGCATTGGTCGCCTGCAGTGGAAGGGGATTTAAATGTTTATTAAGGTAGTTGCTAAAAATCTGGAAAAATGAAGAAAGTATTAACGCCTTCTTTGTAGTTGCCATTTCTTTTCCCCCCAAAATCTTTGTATCTGCTGTTTTCTATTCAGTACGTAGCTTAATACTGTCAATTGATGACTAAAATAAAATCTGTATATGGAAACAATTTACCATAATTTGACTCCTCTGCATGTCGGACTGGATGTTGGAGCATTGGCAGGGGTATGCCTGAGTGGGGCAGTGCCTTTCCTTGCTATCCACTCACAGTTCAGTCACACCAGGTTCAAGGCCCACCAAAGCTACCTGTTGTTCATTGAGTTCTTTGAACGCCACCCCTACCTGTGGTGCTCTTTTTCTTAGGCTGCTCTAATAAAACCAAGAAATATAAGGAATTGTCATCTTAATGGTCCTCCTTCGGGTTTTCTTGGGGGTGGGGGTGGTGCAGATATGATTGTGGATTTGCACTGGGATGAAGTTTCCTTCTTTGCTGGCCACACAATTCCCACACCCTCAACCTCCACCCCAAAAACCTGTATATTGTTTATACTCACTGAGGACTGCCACTAATACACCTTCTCCAGATACTTAGCACAGTGTAGTAGGCTCAGAGTAATGTTTGGTAAAATGAATAGGATTTGCATAGTTGAAATGGGTGGGACTTGTGAATTATCCATGAAAGTTTAGCAAATGTTTCAAGTTCTTTAGTAGACCCCTGGTGGCTAGAACCTTATCCAGATCTTGGGCGGGGGAGGGGAGATGAGCTTCATGTTTCCAAAACAACCTTGCTTCATGTAGCCCACAATTGCAATGGCAATTGCAGTTATCTTTTTTAATTCTCTTAAGGAGAAAAGGGTGCAATAAAAGGAAAACTGTTTTCTACATATACCTACATTCTTTGTAGCTGACTTGTTTTTTAGCTTCTTCATTCACCTCTCTATGTAGCTGATGCCTGTGTGTGCCAGGGACTGTGATTTTTTTTTGCGCTAGAATCCTAGGCGGGCATTTTTATACGTGTATCAAGCATTTTTTAAAAATTTTTAATTTTTTTATAAACATATAATGTATTATTAGCCCCAGGGGTACAGGTCTGTGAATCTCCAGGTTTACACACTTCACAGCTTCACAGCACTCACCATATCACATACCCTCCCCAATGTCCATAACCCTACCACCCTCTCCCTAACCCCCCTCCCCGCAGTCACCCTCAGTTTGTTTTGTGACAGTAAGAGTCTCTTATGGTTTCTCTCCCTCCCGATCCCATCTTGTTTCATTTATTCTTTTCCTACCCCCCCCAAACCCCTCACATTGCATCTCTACTTCCTCATATCAGGGAGATCATATGCTAGTTGTCTTTCTCTGATTGACTTATTTCGCTAAGCATAATATCCTCTAGTCCCATCCATGTCATTGCAAATGGCAAGTTTCATTTCTTTTTGATGGCTGCATAGTATTCCATTGTAGACATTATATACCTCGTCTTCTTTATCCATTCATCTGTTGATGGGCATCTAGGCTTCTTCTATAGTTTGGCTATTGTGGACATTGCTGCTATAAACATGTGGGTGCACGTGCCCCTTCGGATCACTATGTTTGTATCTTTAGGGTAAATACCCAGTAGTGCAATTGCTGGGTCATAAGGTAGCTCTATTTTCAACTTTTTGAGGATCCTCCATGCTGTTTTCCAGAGTGGTTGTACCAGCTTGCATTCCCACCAACAGTGTAGGAGGGTTCCCCTTTCTCCACATCCTCGCCAGCATCTGTCGTTTCCTGACTTGTTAATTTTAGCCATTCTGACTGGTGTGAGGTGGTATCTCACTGTTGTTTTGATTTTTATTTTCCTGATGCTGAGTGATGTGGAACACTTTTTCATGTGTCTGTTGGCCATCTGGATGTCTTCTTTGTAGAAATGTTTGTTCATGGCCTCTGCCCATTTCTTGATTGGATTATTTGTTCTTTGGGTGTTGTTTGTATCAAGCATTTTTTTAATCAATATATTTTTAACAATAAGTGAGTAGTTCTTTATTTGAGAATAATTTTCAAGGATCATCCCACACAGAAGCATGGCCCACAGTATTATATCAGAGTATGTTTTAGGCAAACTTAACACTTCTCAGATTTGGGCATCGAGTCTTCTTTTCTTATGAAGCCTTCAAACAACTTCCAATTTGTTTGCCTTCTTGGTCCCCTACAAAGGTAGAACCAGAAGAAAATAACTTTAACTTGAAAGGCCTGCCCCTACCATTAGGACAGGAACTTTGAGCCCCCCCCCCCCATAGACCAAATATTCGTCAAAAGCATTCTTTTTCACCTAGCACTGAAATCTGGAGACAGGCCTAGTGGAGTCTTCTGCCACTAGGCCTGTCCTCTCCTGCAGAATGAGACTGTCTGCTGATTACCTGGCCTTGGAGCCAAATTCAAAAATAACATTTTCTTGGGCGCCTGGGTGGCTCAGTGGGTTAGGCCGCTGCCTTCAGCTCAGGTCATGATCTCAGGGTCCTGGGATCGAGTCCCGCATTGGGCTCTCTGCTCAGCAGGGAGCCTGCTTCCTCCTCTCTCTGCCTGCCTCTCTGCCTACTTGTGATCTCTCTCTGCCAAATAAATAAATAAATAAATATTTAAAAAAAAAATAACATTTTCTCAGCTTTCTAGCCACATCTGACAGAGGAAGTTTCTTGAGTGAGTAAAGGAAGCCTTCTTGGCGTCTACCTTCACAGCTGCTACATCTGGGAGTCCTGCTTTCTCCGCCGGGGGCTACGGGCCTTGAGAGAAGTGAATATGTTCTCTGAGAAGAGAATATATTTTCACAGCTTTGACAGGCTTTGTGCGCTCTCTCCTGTCATGGTTTCATCATTTCTTTTTCCTTGAGGCTGGTTGGCCTCATGTGCTCAGCATCACTTTCTGTGGTGGTAATGGGTGTGACTCTACTCCCTCCTCAGGGACCGCTGTTTGGGGCCCAGGAACCTGAACTTCCATGTCCCGCTGCCAGTGGCATTTTCCTTTCACCAGTTTCCCTCTGTCTACCAAAGTCAACAGCAGCCAATGAATGTTAACTGACATTCCATGGGGACCATGGCTCTCTTCACCCTTTGTGTTTTGTCACCATTCAGTTTGTCTTCCCGTCTTCTCTCTACTGGCTCAAACCTCATGTCCAAAATTATCTGCTTTCATTTTACTACAAATTCCAAAATCATAGATGGCCTCAGGGTCATTTTATTTCCTACCTGCCTTCCCTTCCTCTCTCTTCCCAAACACACAAGTGGCCTGGAATTAGAATTAACTGTCTCTGGCCTGTCCCATTAGCTTCCTAGACAGGCAGCCCTGTTGACCTGCATCCCAGTGGGGTATCTGAGTGAGACATTTGTGGCTGGCATCCAACTGTTCCCTGCTGTGCCTCTTTTCTTTTTCTCTGCCTCTTTCTCCTTCCTTATTTCTCCTCCCAACCTCAGTATCCTTTCTTCTCATCCACTGCCTGAGCATCCATGGGCATGACTTTAGCCACTGACCCCGAGCAGGACTAAAAGGCTTTGTTCCAATCATACCCGCAGTCTCTTCCCTTCAGTCTTTGCTCCTTACTCTTCCCCCGATGACAGACTCATCGTGCTTGAAAAGGAAGGTCAGACATTAATCTAGGACTTGTCTCCTGAGAGAACTGAAACTCAACTATCTTAGACAGCCAGCAATCTCATTCTTAATTCTCCCCAACAAGAACAATCTCACAACGTGTCTGACAGTCTTCCAAAGGATTATTCAAGTGACCTCTGAGTCCCTCTAAACTCCAAGATACTTTGACACTCATCCAGTGTTGAATTTTTTTCCTATTCAGAAATTCATTTCCCATATGCAATCTCAATCAACTGCAGTAATGCATTTAATTTTTTTGTTTGACAGAAAAGGAAAAAGACTTCTTATCCCTTCCCTTTCTGCTACGTTCTTTTAATCCAAGGAATTCCTCGGGCTCATGTCATTGTTCTGGACATGATTGCTCATCTTCTGATAGGCTCAGATTTTCTGTTTAGGTCCCTCTGCACTTGCCCATCTGTCTGTGTCTGGTCTCCCAGCTGCGCCAGCATTCTCCTCGAATGGCTCCTCATCCACTCTGTGACGTGATTCAGAATTGATTATCATCTAGGTTGAGAACGCCCTCTCTCTGCTGGACCCCAGTCTCCCATCTCCCCATCCTCATTTCTTTTGCTAACCCTCGCTGGCCTCCTCTGTCAGATCCTGCCATCTGGAACAGTTTGACTGTATCTCTTCACCTCATTAACTTTCCATCCCTTTTCAAACCTCACCTGAAAACATATCCTTTCTCCTTTGCCTCTACCACTCCATTTCACCCTATCAAAGCTAGTTTATCATTCCAGTCTATAAAATTTTTAAAAATACCCCATGCACTTAAAAGTTGTTTCACACAATAAAATTGCTTATTTTGTTGGAGTTTGAAGTGTTGCTAAAGCACGGACAACTTTCTCTCACAAACACAGAAACAGTCGGAAAGGGTGAATTCTGGAAACAGATCTCTGGGGTGTGTCCTTCTCCCCCAGGTGCTGCGAGTGGTGGTGAGTGTGATGGAATTCTTCCTGTCCTCCTGGCCCAGCGCTCTGGAGCATTTACATTGAACAGTGGCTTGTACCAGATTACTCCTAGTCGTCTCAGCCTTTTCTTTTGTAAACTGGCTAGACTTCTCGTAGTTCCAGGTTTATTTCCCACCCCCACTCCCCATCTTCTGCACAGGCATTGCATACTAGAAATGCTTTATCTCCTTGCGAGAGGCGCCTGTCCTGCTGAGGGACGATTTGGCTATCCCTCACATAACCTCCAATGAACTAGAAGGAGTCCATCCCCTTCTAACGTAATTGTGGCTGATCAGGAAGAAAAAGCTGGTTGGTTGCTGGGAAAAGGAAGGCCGATTTCAGATAGTCATGCTAATGTGTTAACTTGTACATTTGGGGAAAATGAGACTCAATGATTCATTTTTGCCACCAGATTTTTCTAGAGTAGTAGGAGTGGATGGGAACCATATATACGTGTCCATCTAGACATGAGAGAGAACCAACTAAAGCAATGCATCTCTGATCCCTTGACATTCCATTTGGTATAGGGGAAATAGAATTGATATGGAAGAAAGAAAATACATGATCCTGCCCCAGCTCTTCTTTTTTCACTGGTGTGGCGGAAATGAGAACGCCCTCACTGAATGTCGGTTTCCCCATCTACACGTTAAAAATCCTATGTGAAGACTTTTGTACGGTTTATGTTCATGTTAGCCATAACAAAATAATTTAATTTTAATTGACTACAGCAATTGATTTATTCAAAAAAATTTTTTAAATATTTCATTTATTTATTTGACAGAGAGAGATCACAAGTAGGCAGAGAGGCAGGCAGAGAGAGAGAAGGAAGCAGGCTCCCCGCTGAGCAAAGAGCCCGACGCGGGACCCGATCCCAGGACCCTGAGATCACGACCTGAGCCAAAGATAGCGGCTTAACCCACTGAGCCATCCAGGCGCCCCTCAAAATTTTTTTATCTTAGTAAATTCCATTTGTTCTGGCAGAAAACATATTTCTAGTTATCTCCTACTATTGGAGAATAGACAAAATATAGTATTCTGAAAATTTCTCAGAATATAAGGTAGCAGTCAATGTTTAGATCCTTCTTTCACTCTTTCTCTCTTTTATGAAGTCTCTTGGCACTATTTTGCACATACACATGAGAATGATATGTTCAACTAAAATTTAATAATCTATGCTTATGAATCTACAGAAAAAGATATTTTCGCACCATTTCTTTTGTAATTACTTTATTACAGCTTCAATACCACATATATTCAAAGGAAAAGTCACGAAACCAATGTTTGTCACATTTAGTTTCTTGAGGGATGTTACTTCACCTTTCAAATGGAAAGAGACACCTTGACCTTGCCATTATAAAAGCAATAAAAACAAAATGGTCTCATATTTCTTAGGCAGTGGTGACCACCTCAGTTCAGACCAAGCTTTTGAGCAATGAGAAAATGAGAAAACACTTCTTATTAAAATAATTCAGACTCAGTTGTTTAAAAAGCACAGTAATTAAAATTTGTGCCAAGGAAACTTTCTGTTCGATTTTCAAAACAAAACTGAATTCCTTTTAAAATAAGGTGACATCTCGGGGCACCTGGGTGGCTCAGTGGGTTAAAGCCTCTGCCTTCAGCCCAGGTCATGATCTCAGGGTCCTGGGATTGAGCCCCACATCGGGCCCTCTGTTCAGCGGGGAGCCTGCTTCCCTTCCTCTCTCTGCCTGCCTCTCTGCCTACTTGTGATCTATCAAATAAATAAATAAATAATCTTTTAAAAAAATAAAATAAAATAAGGTGAAATCTAATGTCACTAAAGATATGCTGCCAGTGTTACAATGGATACCTTGGGGAAATCAACCAAGTTGATTTACAACTTATTCTGAATGGTTTTTAATAAGACTTGAAGTTCTGTTGTGTGTGCAATACATCCTTTTGCCCCTCTGTTCTCTTCTTAAAATTTTACCCATTTGTGCACGTTAACACACACAGTTGTGGTAGGAAAATTTACAGTAGATTGATAGTATTCTATTGTGTGGATTACAATAATTAGCATATCTCCCCAGTTTGTTTCCAGATTTTCACTCTGATAAATGGTGGTGTTGAGCATCTTTATAGAATTTCTTTTGTGTTCCAAATTGTTGCCTTAGTTGCTTTAAAGTCTCCTGATACATATTTCCTATAAAAATGTGTTTGGGACACATATCCATTTTCTCCAAGGCTTTCTTAAGCTAACTAAGGTGGCAGAAAGAAAAACAAGGAGGGAAGGAACATTTGGATGCTGTAATGGCCAAAAAAGCAAAGCTAGGACAGTATTTCAAAAAGGGGACAGAGAGCAGCCTTCAGTGAGAAAGAGAGAAAAAGAAACAGGCATTCACTTTTGTAAGTGGGTCATTGCTAACCTCTGAGAGAACAGTTTCAGGAGAATAGTGATGTCCACAGCCAGATGATAAGGCTGAGAGTGCAGCCCACTCTTGTAAGGTGGACAGTAGAGGGGAGGCCAGCTGGGCAGTAGCCCCTAGGAGTAGAGGGTGAGGCCACAGGGAATAGGGAATTATGGAATAAGAGAGATAGGAGCATGTCTTTCAAGGTCTCAAGGAAAAAGCCAGCAGAGAGATGAACTTCAAGATACAAAGCAGACAAAGGATGATTCCTGGAGTCAGGCAAGGCAGGGCGAGAGGAGGGGAACAGAATGCAAATAGAGGATACAGATGGATGCCAAGCTGGGCAAACAGAGGAACATTTTATCACAGAGATGGGAAAGCATAGGAAGAAAGATTTTGAGGAAGGAATTAAGGAAATTAACCTAACCGACTTTCTTAGTGAATGAGAAGGAGATTCTAAAAACTCATATTCTTAGGAGTTCCTAATCCAGTGGTTTCTAAATTTGTCTCTGCATTGGAATCACCTGAAGAGCTTAAAAAAATGGTGACACCTGCATCAACCCCAGAGACGGTGATTTAATCGACTGGGAGTGAGTGTTGTGCATAGGAATTTTTTAAAAATACCCTGGGTGATTGTGTTGTGCAGTTGAGTTTGGGAGCTGGGGACCTAACCATTTAGGCAGCTTCATAGAGACCCCAAACTGGTCCTTTGAAATCAGAGGTGTTTTGGCCAGAGACAAGCCCAGAAATTTTAGTAGGCTGGGAGGGAGAAATTGAATAGACTAGCCTTCCTGTGACCATAGGCAGAGCCCTTCTGAGAATGGGAATGGAGCCAAGAGAAAAAGACAGTGGGTCCCAGTGCCATTACTTGAGCCTCTGGTCAAAATTACCTTGAGTGAACTTGAGCTCTACCCCTAGACTTCTTTAGTGACATTAGCTGATAGTTTTCCCCAACATCTAAATTAAACTAGAGACAGGTTTTCTGTCAGTTGCAAAAAAAAACGCCCTATATGGGTTATAACATATTTGAGTATATATATTTTGATAAGAGTTTTTAAAATATAGCTTAAAAGTGACAGTTGACTCAACCACTTGTGGACTCCTGGATCACTCATATTCCATAGAACACCACCAGAGCCTCAGCAAACCTTGTCACGCCGCACCCCCCCCCCCCCCGCCCACCTGCCGCCCTGCTCTGTGTTAAGTAATGAGCACCACTGCTAACTTACGATTTTTCACTGGGTCTTCCTTTTAGTGATCCATTGTAAGTCCTCCCTGAAACATCCCCCACCCCTGCCACTGCCCCCATGATGGAACACCGTATCATAAACTAGAAGGAATGTTCCAGTAGGGATGGAAAGCATGTTTCATTTCCATGTTATTTTCCTATCCTTACCATTCCAGGCACTGAGGGCCAACTGACGCCTCCTATCCTCTCCCTGCTAAGCAGAAGGTGATTGTTTAACAAGAGCATACTTTAGGGGCACCTGGGTGGCTCAGTTGGTTAAGCGACTGCCTTCGCCTCAGGTCATGATCCTGGAGTCATAGGATCAAGTCCCACATCGGGCTCCCTGCTCGCCATGGAGTCTGCTTCTCCCACTGACCTCTCTCCTCTCATGCTCTCTCTCTCTTAAAAAAAAAAAAAAAAAAAAAAAAAAACAACAACAAAAAAAAACAAGAGCATACTTTAAAAATCAGGGTTATAAAGTTGTGTTGCTTTGGCTACATGAAGTGCACTGTTCTTCTGGGCATCATCAGCTCTTCTTCCTACTCCCTCTTCCCTTTTTCTACTGTTCTTCCAATCCTAACGGACATAAACCTGTTTACGGTAAAGTGTTGCACCCTCACGTGTATCCTGCAGGGTGTCTGCCTCCCCATCCCTTAGTTGTAGGTAGCAGTTTGCTGGAGCCCACTTGTACTGGCTTACAAACCAATAGCTAGTTTTTCAAGAGTTTTGTGAGCTGGTTGTGAAGCACATTTGTTGCTAAGCATGATTTTATATGAACTTACAATTAAATAAATTATATCAAAAAGAAAGGTAATAAATACTCTAAATTCATCACCTTTTGACTATTAGCTAGTTATTATTTTACTGCATTTTATAAATTGTACTCTTGAAGTCTGGTGTTTCCGTATGGCAGAAACGCTATATGAAGGTGTGCTACTGCACATCAACTTGAAACTGGTCATGAGTATTTATGCCATAGAAATTGGCAAAGCCTATGCCCCAGAAAGCCGGTTGTTGAACATTTACCAGCACGCCATTGGATAGATACCTCTGCTCTTGGTGTTCATAAAAACTATATGGATGTCTTTCATTATGCTTTCTATATGGAATAGTGATTATATGTTAATCTGCATACAACCATCAGACTATTAATTCTTTGCAGTTAATATATAGTGCTTTACTGATCATTTTATCAACCGCAAGTACACAGTATTTGGTGCAAAGAAAATACCACATTGAATGGATGCTGTTTATTTCTTTATTTTTTTTAAGGATTTATTTATTTGTTTGACAAATCGAGCACAAGTGGGGGAGCAGCAGGCTCCTCCCTGTGTGGGGAGCCCGAAGCGGGACTCTATTCCAGGATCCTGAGATCATGACCTGGGCCAAAACCAGACTCTTAACTGACTGAGCTACCCAGGCGCCCCACAATGGATAATGTTAGTTTCTAATGATCTGGATTAATCAATCTTGCATGTTTACTTTGGACCTGAAATGTTTCAGATAACCCCTTTCCTTTCACCAGAGCTCTTGATTTTTTAAAATATTTTTTTCACATTTTAATATTACATCAGGAAGTAAGCCCCAGGACCATTCCAAGGAGGTTCAGCATTCTCTCACACCTGTTAATTTCCCAATTTCTCTTTTAACAAGAGGGGTGTTCCATGCCCACCTCCTCTCCCTCCTCCGCCTGAAGCCTGCAGTCTCGGGGAAGGACAGACTAGGGGAAGATACTGGCAGGCATCCAGGAATAGCACCAGGGAGCTGGAGGCTGAAGGACAAACTGTTGTTAAATTCTGCATGACAAAATTCCCAATTGATTCAATCTGGGGTCTATCTAGGACCCCACAGAGTTTCTGATTGAATTGAGTCTCTCCCGTTCTCTAAAGCTAGGTCACCTCATACAGATCAAAAATGAATTTCATTTATTGCCTTTGTTTTCTAAATGATTTCTTAGTAAATTTGGTTCATAAACTGTGAAAAGTTAGTTATAAAGCCTCAGAATCAAGACAATTTCCAAGAATATTAATTCCTAATGATATTCTTATGTAGATGATATTTGTTTTAAATGTACGCCTCCCAAGTGTTAAGTTTTGTGTAAGAATTAGGGGCTCAAGGCACACTGGCCAAAAACTTTTCCCTCAGCTACATCCCAAATGTCAGCATGAAAATAAATAGGACAGTTCTAAAAATGGGAGGAATGGTATCAAGAGACCAGAGATTTTTCAGAAATTTCTGAAAGATGGAAATAGATAAACCAAAGCAGACATTACAGTCCAGAGCAAATATAAGAACAATAGAGGAGGAACACATGCTTCCTGGCAATGGGGCACAAACAGGCCCCAAACTTTCTTGGTTTGGGACGTGAGGAAGAAGAAGGGATTTAGAAAATAAGGTGATATTTTTGAAGGATGGAGCAGCTGAGAAAGTCAGTCCCCTCCCCTTCACCCACCTTCCATTATAGTATTATTCCTCATCTAAAACTAGAAAACCAGTCTTTTAAGGAATTTATGACTCTGCAATGATGACCCTCAGAGGAAAGCCCTCCCCATTTTCAGAAGGAGTTAGTGAGGAATAGGCAGCTATAACATGCTGTTTTGCTTTGCTGTCTGATCTCAATTCCAGTCCTTCACGTAAATCCTTCCAGTTACCATGCTCTGTCATTCTGAGGTAAATTTGGTTCTGAAAACATACCTATTTAACTCACACTAGCTACTTGTATTAAGCAACCTAGTTCTTCATTAATAAATGTAAATTGATAACTGCTGATGTTTGAGGGCTAGCAAATGTCAGGAAGAAAGAGGAGGCAATTTGGGTATAAAGATACATTTTTAAAAATTCTGATTACCAGCCTCAGAAACATTTAGGAAGACACGACACAAGCTCAGCTATAATGATAAGGGGACAAAAGGGAAATACATGGAATTCTTAAAATATAAAAATAGGACTCCTGAAATAAATATTCATTAAAAGAAAAAGTTGACAAAATAAAGGTACATATTTGAAGAAAGTAAATACATAGGAAGAAGATCAATGAGAAAGACACAGCAGCAACCTAAAAAGACATGAGCAGAAGAAAAAAAGAGGAATTATAATGAAATGATTGATGTAAATTACTGAAATTAAAGAATATTTTCAGATTGAAAGGGCCCATTGAGCCCTAAACAAGATGACTATAAAAAGATTTAGACAAATTCTCTTAAAATCCTAGGACATTATGAAAAAAATATAGAAGCTCCTAAGAGCTTATCAAGAGAAATAAAAATAAGTTTCCTATGAAAGAATGGGAATGCACTTGGTATCAGACTTTTTGTAACACTAGATCCTAGAAAAAGATTTTGGGCACTTTGAAAGTTCTGAAAAGGTATGCTTTTAAACCTTGAGCTATTAATCAAAGGTGAGCGTAAAATAAAGACATCTTTAGACATGCAATGATTTAGACAATTTATATCCAACATGCACTTTTAGAAAAAACTACCTCAGGGACGCCTGGGCGGCTCAGCAGGTTAAGCTTCTACCTTCGGCTCAGGTCATGATCTCAGGGTCCTGGGATGGAGCCCCGCATTGAGCTTTCTGCTCAGCAGGGAGCCTGCTTCCCGCTTTCTCTCTGCCTGCCTCTCTGCCTACTTGTGATCTCGCTTTCTATCAAATAAATAAATAAAATCTTTAAAAAAAGAAAAAACTACATATATATATGTATGTTATATATATTAATTAACATAACATAATATATAATATAATATAACATAATATTAATATTTATTAATTAATATATATTATATATACATATATGTATATTTCCTATAATCTAGGAAAGAGAATGCAAAAATGAATAATATATGACTCAAAAATTTGCACAAGAACAATCATTGCAAGACTAATCCTACTGACATGAGATCAAGCCCCACATCAGGCTCCAATCTCAGTGGTTGTCTGCTTGGATATTCTCTCCCTCTGCCTCTTCCCCCGCTTGCTCTTACGCTCACACTCATGCTCTCTCACTCTCAAATAAAGAAAGAAAAACAAAACAACAACAACAAAAAAAAGTAAAAACCTTCTTTCCTTTACTGACTCACTGTAAAACCCAAAGTCATGGTATGATATCATAATGCAGAGAAGTGATTTCTCAGAAAATGCTTGTAGTAGAATCTGGACATAATGATTTCTGGAGCATTTCCCAACCCTTGTTCTTTGGAAAACTAATTATGCTAGATGTTAATAGTCACTCCATCAAAAATGGGTTCAAGAAATGGAAAAATGCAACAAACTCTGATCTCCTTTTTGTAGAACTATATTAGCCTACTAAAGATTCTTAGAAATCCAGTAAGAAATAAAGCTAATTAATTTTGCTTAATCCAGTATTTTCCCAATTTATTTGATGATGGGACCTTTTTTGAATTAAATACTCAACTGCAGAAACCAGATTTGGGGACACATTAGTTTACCTCAATACAGACTGGAACATAGCCAACATAGAAGCCCTAGTCGTCAGCAAAGCCTTAGATAGTAGCTTTCAAAACTAGTTGTTTCAAACATAGTCTAGGCAAATATGTAAGGTGAATTTTCTAAGAATTGCTTCAAGTGCCAGTATTCTCTGGTATTGTTTATAAAATTAGAGTCATGTGATTTAGAGTTTAGAAGTGCAGAAAGCATAGTTTATGTCCTATTACAGAAACTTGGGAGTCTGACATATTCTATCCTAGACGCAAGCCTCCCACTTTCACACAAAAATAACTACAGGGATGTCTGCTTCTAGATTAAATTCCCTCCCCTACCCCTGACACCTCCACAGTGCAGAGTTTCTGCATTTTGAACCTGTCAAATCATTTCAAGTCAATTCCATGAAACATCTAAGTTCTGTGCCGTGAAGCACAAAAAAGGTGATTTGAATCCATAACATTTAAAAGGCAACGCTTACAAACTGGCCAACCCAGACAAGGAAAGAAGCAGACCCCTCTATACTGTCTCGTTTCCAATATAACTACTTCCTGAGGAGGAGTCTGGCAACTTATGTTCTCTACAAAGTAAGCTCCCCTCATCCTAGAGAGCTGAATAAGTAAATTTAGGGGGGGAGAGGTTTCGTTTTTCATTTGTATATAAGAGAATGTCTGCCAAATATAAGTACTTTATTCTAAGTATATATTATGCTAAATTCTTTATAGCAATAATTAATTGATATATCCTGGTAATAAAATAATGGCATACTGTCATCTTTCAATTTGTTAGAACCTATGGGCAGAATTCCAGTTGAGCACAAAACGTTATCAAGTTATCTTGATGAAGGTTAACAAGAAAGGGTATGCTGCTCCATTTAGAATTAGAACTTGATCTGTCAAACAAGCATTCTTATCCACAATGATTCTCACTGTAGTATTATGGCATACCCTTTGAAAAAGTGTTAATAGCCTGGGCTTTAATCCAAGAGTGTACAGCTTGACTTACAGATAGTTCCTGTTTATAGAATCAAAGGCAAAAAAGATCAATGAACATGACAAAAAGTCTTACCTCGTCTTAGTGTGATAAAACAAGGGTAGAGCAGTAATTAACAGTGGAAAACTGGCTCCTTAATGTAGGACAATAGATTGAGGGACCCAGACTTCCCTTTTCTTTTTCTTTTTAATGAAGAAAATGAGTCGTCGATTTGCACTTTAAATGAAAGGTAAGGTGGTTTCCCACTTTGAAAGGACAGCCCACCACAAAGGATTTATGCCAAAGAAAGTCATTACAGTAAGTGGTCTGACACAAAAGTCACAGCCTCCTGGGACAGAAATTTAGCAATTCTTGGAGGAAGGGGTGTTTTCCTGAGATCTTTTTCAACATTTTGGTAAGTGATAGAAATTTTTTAAAGAGTTTGTGGTTTTTTGGTTTGTTTTAGTTTTGTTTTCATCAAATCCTAGGAAAAGGCAGACCTGTAAGCCATAAAATGTGGGAAAAGCATCACGAAGTAATCACCCAGTCACCTAAAGAAAGGTGTGCATCTGCTCTCCCTCCTGGAGACCTCATCACTCGGATTACAGTGCACAAGAACCTCTTGTGAGCCAAAAGTTGTTAGCAGCAATTTATTAGAACCCTTCCCCGGCTCCAAAGGAATATGTTACTCTGCAAAGATGGGAAGTTAAAGGGATTACGCATGATTTCCTTCATACTTGTTGAACTTGTACAGTGGGAGAGTAGATGGGGAAATGGGGAAGGAACCTGGAGGGGGGGAGGGGAGGAAGCAGGCCTCCTGGCTCCAGCAGACAGTGAAATGGAAAAGAACAGTCCATCAAGATTAGTAGATATTAGTTACTCATAGTTAAAAGGAAAACCTCTTTAGAAGGACATTTTGCTTTCTCTGCCTGGTGGTTCCTCATTTGAAACACAGGACAGTGAACATGTTTGGAGTGTTTGTTTTCTTAAATCTTCCAAGGATGATACACAATTAATGTCACCCTACATGCACAGGAGTACGACTGTCTTAGAATATTAGGTCTTAAATCTTCCTCTGAATCTAGAGTAAGAAAGATGCAGTGTGATTTATGGGAAGGAAGAGATCATTGCTTTATCTAAATCCTACCTGCCCGAAATTTCACTGTTCAACTGATACATATGGTGAAATCTTAGAATAATTATATTGAGTGCTGAAGATTAAATTTAGGATAAATTTTATTTAAATTTTCTTAAAGGCAGAGATGGAAAGAAACATAGGTTGGTAGTTATATAAATAGGGCACTGGCCATTGTAAAGGCTTGGGTTGGTCCTTGGCTAATGCTTAAGGTAAAACTCAGTGAGAACTCAGAAAAACATTAGTTTTGGGGGAAAATGTGATCTCATCTTTTCTATCACTTCAGTGAAATTTTAGGCAAAACTGAGTGTAGAATATGTTATGTAGCATGTGATACTGAAATAAAGATTGTCTGGGATTCTGATCAAGATGATGATGAATTTATTCTAGACAGTCCTGAAGTTAAACTGAAAACAGTTTGCACTGGTCTCTTTCCCACCTCTCCTGTTTTTTCCAGAGGCTAACTAGGGTTTCACTTCCACAGGACCTGGCCCTCAGAGCTAGTGGGGCTTTTCTTGTGGTGGTGGTGGTTTGTGAGAGAAGTCATCTCTACTTTGAGAAATCAACTCCTAGGGACTTTGGTTGTTTCACTGCTTCAGCACTTGACCTTTTTCATTGGGAATTCCAGATGAGTAAAACCTCCTCAAGATCCAAAATCTCCAGAGACAGATCTTTAACCTCTCTGCCCAGCGGTTACTCAGCCCAGGAAGTTCAAATCAGCTACATAGGTTGCTTCTGACTCTGAAGGGCAACTGCTTTCAGATTACTGTGAAGGAGCCATTTTTCCCCCCAAAATATTACTCAGTTTCTATAAGGCCATGAATCTTTCATCACAGCTGGAACCTTGAGCATATTTCTGTTTCTAGGAAAGTCGCCATATATCTGCATATTAAGCTTTGATTTTCCTAAAAATTATAACATTTACTCCAACTTCAATATTTATCTGTGTTCAGAGTATAAATAACTATTGACTTATGTGGGGAGATCAGATGATATACATATGATAATTATATATGTATATACATAATATATATGTATGTGATTTATGTATATTTGTGAATACACACACACATATATATGTACATACAAACATGTACATGCAAATTTATTGGATGCCCTGCAAAAATACATTTACTTTCTCCATGTCTAAACAACCACTACTATAAAGGTCATGGCCCATATCTTACTCCTCTCAGTATCTCTAGCACCTAGCAAAATGCCTGGAAGATATCAGGCAATCAGTAAATATAAATATATAAATACATAAAATTGAATTTATAATTAATAACTTAGCCTCTATTCACACATCTCTGCAGAAAATAGAAGTGTGTTAGAATGTGAAATTGTATGAAATACTGAACTAAAAATGGCTTATGGGAAATATATGTGAGAGTGCTTTGTAAAATTTTACATAAGTATTGTATAGTGTTATGTTCCTATGAAATAAAAAGATTTTAAGTATTATAGTTGTATAATATAAACATATTTTTAGTAGTAGAACCTGGATTAATAATAAACAGTTTTCATTAATAAGCTGTTAGCTGAGGAATAAGTTCTTGTTTAAAATATCAATGAGGATAATTCATAAATTTTATTATTTTTCTTCCTCGCCTCAAACACCATTAAATGTTTATCTGTGACATAGGAACAATTTGATAAATATTCTAATACTAGAATATTGCCACTCATTTGACTAGATAAGCACATCATTATAACAGGTGGTGTGGTAGGGGCACCTGGGTGGCTCAGTGGGTTAAGTGTCTGATTTTGGCTCAGGTCATGATCTCAGGGTCCTGGGCCCAAGCTTCCTGTCTGGCCTCATGCCCAGCAGGGAGCCTCCTTGTCCCTCTGCCCCTCTCCCCCACCCATGCTTGCCCTTTGTGTCTCTCTCTTTCAAAATAAATAAATAAAATCTAAAAAAAAATAGGTAGTATGGTGTGTTATGATATTGATCTTATTTTAGTGTATGGATGCTTGAGCACATTTTAGTAATAGAATTAAGGTTTGAAGATAGATGAGGATGATTCTAATGAGGTCACAGTAAAGAGAGCTTTGCCTCACAAATGGCCAACAGTTCACTGGAGAAGAGTTGGGCTGAAGCTGTTGAATCATCTGCAGGTTAGGCACCTGCACAACAATCATAGAAAAGACTGGACAGTTTAGTTTTAGAGAAGCATGAACACTGATTTATTTTGATGGCTATCTTTATACAGCAATTGGATTCTTTTTAATAGAAAGACAAGCCTTTGTTTATTTTATATGTAGGACCTTTGTGTTAACCTGAGAGATATTTGGGGAGCTTATGCTATATAAGACCATTTTTCTGATCTAAAAGCAAGATAGAACTTCATTTTCTTTTCTGCTAGAGAGATTTTACAGGAAAATTGTATAGCAACAATTCACCAAGAGTTAACAGTTGAGCCTCTAGTGAGTATATGGTAGGTACAAATCTGGGTCCTTCAAGGAATATATCTTTTAAATATCCAAGTTTAGAGCACAGACTAGATATACCGTGAGAAACAACCATTTGAAAGGAGAAAGAATTGTTTTCTTAGATTGAATTCAGTGTGTATATACAGTTTATGTTAAATTAGAATCTATATAGATATTGGTACGTGCATTCCTTTTTAGTAGCCTATAAAATGGAAATAGTACATTAGGAAGCCCGGGTGGCTCAGTCAGTTGAGTGTCCAACTTGATTTTTGGCTCTGGTGTGATCGGTCGTGAGATTGGGCCCTGGGTCGTACTCTGCGCTGAGTGTGGAGCCTGCTTGGGATTCTCTCTCTTCCTTTCCCACTCCCTACCTAATCACATGCTCTTTCTGTCTCTTAAAATAAATAAACAAATAAATAAATAAATGAATGAATGAATGAAATGGAAATCCTCAAGGATTGTGTGACACTGTGTTATTACATATGTGTGGACGTGTAGCTTTTTAAATGTTTTGTTTTGAAGGATATAAAGCAAAGTTGTTTTTAAAAAGAAATGTACAATGACAACTTCATTTACAATTATTAACTGAGCGCCTACTAAATGATGAAGCTCTGGGTGATGGGGGTTTACGCAGCAGTGAACAAACAAGGGTTGTTCCTACATTTATGGAGCTTAACTTCTAATGGTGGAGTCAGACAATAAATATGCAAATAAATGTGTGCTCATACTGTTGTGTAGGGAGTTAAAGGGGGGTGTGAGGGAAGGGCACTATTTGTGGTAGGATAGTCAGGGATGGCCTCGCTGATGAGATGACTTTTGAAAGCTGAGACCTGAAAGCCATGTGGATATCTAAGGGAAAAGTGTTCTACATAGAGGGAATAGCAAATGCAAAGGCCCTGGGGCTACAATGAACTTGGTTTATATGTCTCATCAAGGGGACAATATTGCTAGAGCTCAGTAAGAAAACCAAAGAGTTCAGGAGCTAGCTTTTTTTTTTTTTTTAAATATTAATTTATTTATTTATTTTTGAGGGGGCGGGGCAGAGGGAGAGGGGCAGAATCTCAAGCAGACTCCTTGCTAAACATGGAGCCCAACACAGGGCTCAATCCCACAACCGAGATCATGACCAGAATTGAGAACAAGAGTCAGACACTTAACTGAGCTTCCCAGGTGCCCCAGGAGTTGCTTTATAAATGAGGGATTTTTAAGTTAATTGCTTATCATATCCAAATGTAGTTACACCTCCAAAATGCTCCATGGAAGTATGGATTACAATAATATAAGACGACAAGTTTATTTAGTACCATACTTACTGGGCATTTCTTCATATTACAAGGACCATTTCTAGCTTCAGAGACGCTTCATTCAGATCTACAGTTAGCATCAGCTGCATTAAGTTCTCAAGTAATTTACTAATTGATAGTAGCAATAATGATGTGCATTGTTTCCATTGTTATTGATTTCTTTTGTCTCTCTGGGGTTTTTTTCTGCATCAACATACCAGTCAAATAAAAACTATTCATTGTAATATTGTTTATTTACTATTCAAATAATTATGTACCACTTATTTCAATAATAAGTGCATTTTAAAATTGAGAATTTGCCATCCCAGGAAGGAATCACCTTATTAAGGTGAGAGAGGATGGTAAAATATTTACTTATAAAATTTAAAATATCTTTTGGTTCTGTAAGAACCAAAATTTAAGTTGGATCTTCAAAACAAATGCTTTTTAAAAAAACAGTATTTAAGAATAATCCTTAAAATCATCTAAAATAGAGTGCCTCCTGTTGTCTCAAAGGCATTATGGCTGTCATGCTTTGTGTATTGTCTTTCTCTTAACCAATAATAAAGATTTTATTAATTCTCAGGGCAGCTTGATACACGCTAAATGTAGGGGGGAAATCCTTAAAATGCAGTGAAAAGAAACTGTTGTAGCTAGAAATAAACCCACTTAAACCCATATAAACATGGGATAAGGGGCGGTACAGCTTTTAGAACTGCTTTTCCTCCACTCCTAAGCTTGGGGAAAATTACTTTAATCAAACACCATTTCTTCCTCAATAAAAATAGCCTTCTATTGAGGTATAGGACCACCTGAAAGACTTAACTCATTCCAGCAGAAGATCAGAATAAAGCTCAAACAAAGTATCATTTTCAGCCATAAGGACACCCCACTTAGAACCTTGAGCCTCCTTGTCCCCCACCTTTTCTGATGCTGTACTCTGTCCAGCTGTAAGAATTGGGCCCCCAGAGTGACTCCCAAGGACAGAAGTGTTCTGCCTCACTGAGGGTCCTCCTATAGTCAAAGAGTAACTTTTCTTGGGGATCAACTGTATACCGACAGCTTGTCATCTTTCTCCCTCCAGGAGCCTTCCTGGTGGTGCATCCTGGACTGAAAAGTTGTTATCCAGAGTTGTCTCACATTGTTTAAAGATGGCGATTTGATGAGGCAGATCTGCTAGAGCTAGAGTTAAAAGAACCACTCCTGTATTTTCTTATTTAAATCAAAACCATACACATTTCAATTTTTAGAATTATTATATGTGCTGATAAAAAGCTCTACCAGAGTTATGACTGCTCCCATCTGGGGCAATCTAAAAGAGAAAACAGAGATTAGGAAGGCTTCCCACTTATTAGGGAGGATTTTTTATTGGGATGAAAACTGTGCAAAAATAAATACTAAAACACTAAAGAGAAAATTTCTTTCTTTATAGCTCATGTAAAGGTATTGTATTCTAAAAGTATTTAAGAAGAGAGGGCTGGATTGCTTACTGAAATGCCAACAGAATCCAAATTTTTAATATTTATTTAATAAATAAATACCATTCCCCACGACCTAGACTGTCCGACCTAGACACTCTGTCAGGGTGTACCATTGTACGTTAAACATCTAAGGACATAGTCTTCACTTTTGCAAAGAACCGTGTTCTCTCCAATTTGGTGTGAAGCACTGGGCCCTATCAGTCCATCTCTATTTATCCCCTCCTTTTCAGAGGCTAGGATACAATGAAATATCTCCCACCATCAGGAGAACAACAGGGCCAGCAATAATCCATTGTAACTGACAATTGGCCTTGGTGTCAGAGCCACCATGGGAAGGGGTGGTGTCATGCTGGAAACATATGGCCTGTTTAAAGGTGGCTGCAGCTACTCACCTCGATTCGTGCCAGGCAGAAGTACAAGCCAGTCATTATCAGATATTTAGATTTTGAAATAAAAGCCAGGTGTCTGGGTTTTTTATCGGGAAATCTCACAGTTTTAAAATGTTGATTCTATTGAAAAAATAATACTGTGTTGGCTAATAAAGTTTACTTATAGTTCAAATTTGCCTCTGGTTGCCAGTTTCCAAACTGTGCAATGTATATTTTATAGCAAAAGAAGAGCAGGGGAGGGAGGACGCTGTTTATTTGTCCATTCCTTCATTTTGCAGACTTTCATGGAATCTCACATCATGACTGGGTCTGTGGGGCTTTCAAAGATGAGTAATGCAGGGTCATTGCATTCCAAGAACTCAGAGTCTAGAGGATGCTTCATCCTCGCATGGAAAACAAGGCTGCACTCACATTTCAATTATTCTCTGTATATTTATAGGCTTCAAATCAGCACCTACAGCTCTAATCTCCCATCTGACCTTCAGTGTATCTAATTTCCTTCAAATATGATGTATCAGTAAGCTAGGTCTACTTGTATCAACGTTAACACATATTCAAAGCATAATAGTGAGGAAAAAAGAAATAAAAAGATTGCAAAAAAAATGCAGCATGATTTTATGTGAATTTTTAAGGCACACAAAACAATAGTATATATTATAAAGATATCCAATTATAGGAAAAATACAAAAACCTCCATAGCTGAAAGATAACAACACCCAGTTGAGGATAGTTGTTGCCTCTGGGGGATGAAAGAGGGAAATGAGTTGGAGATGTTGGTCTATAGTTGTATCTGCAACACTTTATTTCTTTAAAAATATCTGGTGCGATTTCGTCAACGTTTGTTCAGTTTTGGTGGTGGCTGCTAAGCCATCCCATGTTTTCTCTGTCTTCCTGCTTACAGTTTTTTAAATAAATAATAAAAGAAATAAGAATATAAAATACTAGCACCACTAAATTAGATTTTTATTAAAAATTTATTTTTAAGGGAATGCCTTTTCTAATTTTCACCACTGTTTGAGTGGCAGTAGACTCCCAGACCTGAAATACTTAAAATTTCCCCCTTGTTTTTCCCCCGTGACTAACCCAATCTGTTACTTATGAAATCTACCTTAGAACCATCTTTTTTCCATTTTTGTTTTATCATTATGGCACAGACATCCTCCTTTAATATCTTAACTACTTTCAGCACCTCCTGAAATGTCTGGCCGCCACCACATTCCTCCTCTATTTCCTCCTATTGCCATGCTGTTACTCCCTCATCACATTTTTGCCTGCTCCCATTGTTCACAAGTCACATTTAGCATCTCTCCATGGCAATTGGGCACACCATAGATTGGCTTCATCTCAATTTATAAAGCATGACTCCCTTTTCCAACATTTCCAAGGTATCTCATCAACCTTCCAGTGCCTCCTAAAAAGCAAGCAGCTTTCCACATCCAACTTCCATGATTTTGCATATGATATTTCTTCTTCACAAAATGCCCCTTCCTTTTCTACCTTTCCAAAACTTCTTCCTGCAAGTATGATTCAAATCCCACCTCTTCTGTAGAACTTGATCTATCTCTCTGTTGTTACTATATTTTTGACATGGACTATATTCACTTTGGTACTGTATTATGGTTTTTGTCTGCAGGTTCATCTTTGATGGAAGTTTTGGTTTGGTTGTTGTTGTTGTTGTTTTGATTTTTTACTTTTTCCCCCTTTCCTCAAGATCACTTCTTCTTATCCCAAATTGTTGTAGTTGTCTTCTGTCCTCCCGGGCTCAACCATTGGGAAGCAGGTTTTTATAAGACCGCTAGGGCTTCTTTTCCTGTGACTGAGAGAGTTTAAATCTGGAGCTTAGCTCTGGTGCCTGGTAGCTCTGCTCCTTCCCTCCTCTGCAACCAAGTAGCGATCACAGCCCTGGTAGTGGTCACAGCATCTTCAACCTCTGCCCCCTAGCAGGGATGCCTGTTCCACCTCACTGTCTCATGTGATGATCCTATAACCACTGACATCCTGCATCCATGGGCTTTTAATCTCGTTTCTCTCAGATTCTATGTGTTCATCAGGCCACTACAGTCTATCCAACCCTGAGCCCAATAGGCCACTCCAGTTTCCACCCAATAGTGTACATTTCAGTTCGAAGTTGGGCCGCAGAGATGCTTATTTTGTTTTGAAGTGTGCCTATGCTCTCTTAGTTTTGTTTTAAGTTTTCACTGCTATGTGTTTGGTATGAGCAGAAGAAACAATCTCTTGGATGGGATTTATGGTGGATTTGCCATGTTCTTATAGCAAATAGTTTCTTCCTTTAGGTCTAGCATCGGTCAACAATTTTTTGAGTTCGATATCATCTTGGTGACATAAATGCTGACATGCCAAGGCGTGTAAGAAACCGAAGAACAGTTAATACTGGGATAAAGCTTGTAGCACATCAGATTAATAAATGGAGGAACCGCTAATTTGGAGATGATAGATGTTTGCTTCTTCTGTTTCCCAAATGAGTATTCACATTAGGTGATACTTTTAGGAGATAGGTAGGCTAGTATAAAATTGTTAAAAATTGTGTGAAGATGTGAGCTGTTCACCTTACAAATGTACCTAAAATTTATAACATGCCCTGTTTTAGTAGCTTGGTGTTTGGCAAAACAGATATTTGGAAAATTATAATAGAGTAGTAGTTAGATTGATTACATGTTAATACTTGAGGGAAAGAGATTCATGGGGGGTTTTGATTCCTTTGTAAATTTGGAAATTCAGTGAAAATTATGTGTGAAAACTGAGAACCTGGGATCTAGAATCACTATCAAGGAACCAAGGACCCAGCTCATACCAAGAGTGGCAGAGCCATCACTCATTCACCAACTGCAACTCCTCTGACACAATTAATTGTGAGTACAATAAAGTTTACCCTAGAACAACCAAATTAAAACACTTCAGTGTTGGAGTTTTGTTTTGTTTTTAGTATTCTTTGTATCTCGAATCTTTCAGGGCAAGCAACTGGCATTTCTGCTTCATAGATCAAATGAACTAGAAATGAAAAGCTTGTAGCCTGTTTTATAATACTCATCTGTGCCTTTCTGCCATTTGTGAGGCATACATAGGCCCTAAAGAAAGTCCCAAGTCAGAGTCCCAGAAGTGGAAATCTTTCATAAGATTCTAAGAGGAAAGGCTAGACTTCTCATTAGTCAAATCAGCTTTGGTCAAATGAGGGAAAAGCATGTGGAGAGAGGAGGACATGGCGCCTCAGCTTGCAAGTGGGATACTTTGCCCAGCACCGCCTGTGCAAGGCTTTACTTGTTGACTCTACTCGTCACCTTAACACAAATTGCTCCATGCCAGTTGCTAAATCTCAAAATCATGCTTCTGTCTCCCACTGTTTTAGAATCTCCAAGAAGGCAAAGGCATCTCTGATAGTTGTTTTTCTCCGTAGCCCCCACTGTAGGGCCTACACATAGGAGTAGTGGAATAAGAATTTGTTTTTCCTCATTTGATTTTGTATTAAGAAATTTTTGTTCATTTTCCCCAAAAAGTAGAATACTTCTCTTCCATTAAACTTAAACAGAACCCCCTTACTTCTCTTCCATTAAACTTACCCAGAACCCCCTTTACTTCCTAGTGTTTTAATTTTTTCACAATAATTTCCAGATGCCACCGCCTTTGCTGAGAAAACTCAAAATGCAGAGTGCATGTGCTCCCTTTCTGATTCTAATATCTTTTCCATAATAAAAACAATGTATTCAGAGGTGATGGATGATATTCTCTAGTTTAGAAACCCTGAGTAAAAACTCCTTTCCTCCTCCTTGCAATTATATTCACAGAGATTTCCACCAAGCAAAGGAATTTTTTCCTCATTACCCAATACAATCCACTGAACGTGTCGCCCATGTGCCAGTGAGTGGTTACAGGCCTACAGATATGATCCTAATGTGCTTGTTTGCTGTTTTCCCCAATTAGTCATGGCGTATTAAAGTGAATAAAATCTTTTAAAGCCTTTTGGCAGCTATTTTTGCTGAAGTGCTCACATCTACATTAGAAGAACAATAATGGTGGATATTCTGATTTGGAAATAAAGAGAAACTGAATATGTTTTGGGGGAAAAAACGCTAAATGACATAGAGAGAAAAGCAGTCCCTAGAGCAGAACACAGTAACTCTTAAAGCTTAAGATTTAGGAAATAATTTAAATTTTGCTGATGCCTCTCCTCCAGCCTCAGGCTTCTTGGGCTCTACAGAAGATTCTAGAATGTGGAATGAATCAAGTATCGATCCTGCTTTAGGATAATCCTTTTATCTATGGAATGTGAATTTAAGGAGATTAATGAATACAATGAATGGAATTCTAGGCTTCTTATTTTGGTGCTTAATATTCCAAAGTTGCTACACCACGGCTTGTCTGGGCAGAGTAGAATTCCCTGAAATCACAAAATATATGTGTCCCCATGGGAAATGAATATTCTAGCAAGAGGTCCTATCACAAGTAGGTGATACATACTAATGTATATTAAGCAATCATAATAACAACTGCAACTTCCATTTACTGAACACCTTCCATGTATATTAAGGCATTTTTCTACATGTTAACCATATCATCACCTTATATCAGGGCTGTGAATTGGTTCTTATTTTAAATTTTTTTTTAAATTTTTTTAAAGATTTTATTTATTTAGGGGCGCCTGGGTGGCTCAGTGGGTTAAGCCGCTGCCTTCGGCTCAGGTCATGATCTCAGGGTCCTGGGATCGAGTTCCGCATCGGACTCTCTGCTCAGAGAGATACTTGTGATCTCTCTGTGTCAAATAAATAAATAAAATCTTTAAAAAAAAAAAGATTTTATTTATTTATTTGACAGACAGAGATCACAGTAGGCAGAGAGGCAGGCAGAGAGAGAGAGAGAGAGAGGAGAAGCAGGCTCCCTGCTGAGCAGAGAGCCCGAAGCGGGGCTCGATCCCAGGACCCTGAGATCATGACCTGAGCCGAAGGCAGCGGCTTAACCCACTGAGCCACCCAGGCGCCCCTGAATTGGTTCTTATTACCATTTTAGAGATGAGGAAGTTTAGGGACAGAGAAGTTGGGTAGTTTGCCCCAAGTCATGCTGCTAGATGTGAAACTAATCAGTGTGCTACCAGGGCCAGACGCCTGACACTCTGCTCTGTATTACCTTTCTGCATTTACTGTAAGTATTTATTCTTTACATGTATCTATAAGGGTTGCTATTTGGGTTTGTAAAAGATTGTGACAGAACACTGTGATAAGCTATTAACCTAAAATATTACATACCCCAGGGACCCGAGGTGGCTCAGTCAGTTAAGGGTCTTTTTATTTTGGCTCAGGTTATGATCTCATGGTCACGAGCCTCACATTTGGCTCCACGCTCAGCTGGGAATCTGCTTGAGATTCTCTCTCTCTCTCTCTCTTCTTCTTCTTCATCTCCACCTGTTGTAAATAATAAACAAAATAATATATTACATACCCCAAACTGCAAAATACAAGGGTAGCACCAGTTTACATTATTGCCCATTGTCTACCGTGTACCAAATTACTACTGAACAAGCCTCAAAGAGAACATTTTGATCTGTGAAGTCCTACGTGTTTCAAATACTGGTTTCCTCTCTAATTCTTTCTCGGTAATTAAGAATCAGCCTGTGGTTTAAAATCTGAATAGTTAATAATAGTGACTATATGTGTAAGCTGTCCTTCAAAGAAGGTATTACAGGTACAAGGTATTGTCACAGTGTCTGGCAATTAATGTAATGGGTGAAGTATTTCCATTAGGCCCTCCATACCAAGAAACTTAAAGTTGCATTGCAGGGACTTTATTCTACTAAAATTCAAATTCTGAAGCATAGCGTGTCTATAGCTTGATCTTTGAAGGCTCAAAACTTTATCAGAATCAGAATGACAACAGAGAAGATAATCTCTCTTGAGTAAAACACGTTTTATTTGATTACTACATTTCTTGGACAAAACCCGTAAGATTAAGGAATATTTCTGCCCTGATGCTTCTTGTCTCCCTCAAGCATCCTGAGATAGCTGGCATCTATGGGCTCTGGCTAGTAATATATCCCATTGACTAGATGACCCAAGTAGACTTTCTTTTCTTCTTCTCCTTCTCCTTCTCCTTCTCCTTCTCCTTTTCTCCTTCTCCTTCTCCTTCTCCTTCTCCTTTTCTCCTTCTCCTTCTCCTTCTCCTTCTCTTTCTCCTTCTCCTCCTCCTCCTCCTCCTCCTCCTCCTCCTCCTTCTTCTTCTTCTTCGACTTCTTCTTATTTTTTTTTAAATTTATTTATTTATTTGACAGAGAGAGGGGTGGAGAACACAAGTAGGCAGAGAGGCAGGCAGAGATAGAGGGGGAAGCAGTCTCCCCACTGAGCAGAGAGCCTGATGTGGGGTTCGATCCCAGGATTCCAAGATCATGACCTGAGCCACCCAGGTGCCCTCCACCCCCACGCCCAAATAGACTTTCAAAAACATTAGTCCACCAATGATCTAAACTGGGGTACAGACTTCTGGTTGCTGCACAGGTAGGGCAGGATACTCTCGCTTGGATTTGGAGTTCATCACCAGGTACAGAGGGAAGGCATAGCCAGGAAAGTCTGTGCTTATTTTACTCAGCTGTTCTTGGGGGAAGACAGGTAGATGGTGAACCTGGGGATGCGGTGGAAAGAATATGACCTTTGACGTTCTAAGTCTCAGATCTGCTACTCACTAGATCTGTTCCCTGAGAGCACTCTCAAAGCTCTCTGCGGCTCAGTTTTCCTTTTCTGTAAGGTAGATATCATACCTGGCCCTGAAGCTCACCACTTTGGCTGTCCAATAGAGAAGATTGTATTTCTACCCTCTTCTCTCACTACCTGACAACCCAAGAAAATCAGATCTAGTCCTCCATCTAGACATGCAAGCAGGTGTCTCTCTTTGTATCTCTATTTCACTCACTGCCTTTGATTATGTGGTTCCTTCTTCCTGGATTGTGTTTTCCCCCATTTCCATGTTTCTAAATCCTACCTCTTTTGCAAGTCCTAGTTTAAATAGTCTGTCTAAAATGAAACTTTCCCAAATTCCATCAAACAGAGGTAATTTCTCTTCTCTGTATTCCAGTCACCCTTGGGGGTGCTCGGTGTGCCCTTTCTTGGATAGCACTTATTTATGTGCCGCTTTTATCCTTCCTACTAGACTATAAGCTTCTTGTGAGGAAATAAAGTCTAATCCATCACTGTATCCCTATGCAGCACTTAGCATGATTCCTTACGCATTGGCAGTCAATAATTTTGTGTTTAATTGAATTGAATGAGAGAAGGAAACTGAACTTTGTGCAAATCTCTAAACCTTTCTACCTGCCCAGGATCGAGGGACTCCACTTCTTTGACTGAGTCTGATGTGACCTGAAGTAATAAGGAAGACAGAGCTAATATTCTCTAGTCCTACTTAAAATCTTCTATATTCTTCAGGAATCTGTTGCCTCCTGGTTGATGGATGGTCTCTGAGGTTTTATAGATTGAATACATTTTTTAAAATACTATCAAAGAGAATAGAGGTGGACCAACTTCAAACATGAAATTGCCAGGGGAAATAGCCAGACAATCTGCATTTTATTTGATTTCTATTTAGGAAATTATTGATTTTTTTTTTTCTTCTCTTAGTTATATGCATATGGTCATCTTGCTTTTAAACTAGAAGAGTAGTCATTCCTTTCTTTGTTTATCCCCTACAAGTAAAAAAAAGAGGTGAAAATCCAAGAGAATGAATTTGCACATCACCATGTGTATGATAAAATGGAAGTCACGAAATAAGCCTAAGTTTATAAATAACGTTCACTCACCAGGACTATCAACATGTCTCACACATTGATTTTTCCCTCTATATTGTTTTAGAAATACGTAAATATCAAGTTTTCCTTTACAGTGTTATTCATGCAATTAGGTGATACAGAAAACACCTTTAAATTTCCAGTTAAAACTGGACTTTGAGCTAGAGATGGACATAGGACAGTCTGGTGCTAAGGATTTGCTGTAAGTGAACCTCAAAAATATTGCCCCCATGGATGATAATCTCACCAGCTCCCTCATCAGCTTCTTGTTCTGTGCATTGAACCCTCCTCTCATTAAATCCTTGACTTGATAACGTTATCCTATTTGCCCATTTTGTTTCTCTCAGCAGCTACTCATAAACCCAAAGGACTTGATCTTCCTGAACATTGTCACAGTTGCAGGAATCACGCTGGAATGCTTTATAGCAAAAGGAACATCTTGACTGAGATTCAGTTCGAAACACCTGTACCGAGCAACTGCCATGGGCTGGAAAGCCTGGGATACTCATCCACTCCTTATTTTGTTTGAATTTAGAGAGGGCATAAGACACATATCCACCTGTCATGTAGGTCAAGCTCTGATTCGTATGAATTGGGTGAGGCAAAGTACCTAAGGACGAGGAAAGGAAAAACATTAACAGGTTCTGCATACCATTATCTTCTCATGGATGATATTCAACACATTTAATAACCTGTATGGCCAGACACTGGCCAGACAGAAGGGACATCAGCCAGAGCTGGTGCAGAGTCCTAGAGAGCCAGAGAGTACCCCTTATCTTCCTGGATTGTGGGAAGGTCTGAGGGCTTCCGGGTGAGGTGGGTCAGGGCTGAGGTAGCAAGAAGGCGCTGGTACAGGAGGTAGGCATGGGGTGGGAGGTTACATCTGAAGGGCAGCAGCTTTTACCAGCTGTCCTGAAAGTATTTCAGTATTTTAACCCTTCTGTGACCATTCTGGTACAAAGTAGCAGACGATCAAAGCAGCCACTCTATGAGTGAAGTATTATTAAGCAGAATTTAAAAAGGAAGAAGTCACATATTAGGGAGGGGATAGAGGCACATAGCTAGTGAAAGATAGAACTGAATTTAACCTACTTCTTCCTTTGTTCTAAAGCCCTTCGTCTGTTTTAGTAACAGTTCATGCTCACAGATCTAGAGGAGGATGACAAAGATGACCATGATTATGATTTACAAACGAAAAGTACGTTTTGAGCTAAGCCTTTAAAATAACAGAATATATATTCTTATCATATTTCCAAGAACATCTTGACTGAGATTCAGTTCGAAACACCTGTACCGAGCAACTGCCATGGGCTGGAAAGCCTGGGATACTCATCCACTCCTTATTTTGTTTGAATTTAGAGAGGGCATAAGACACATATCCACCTGTCATGTAGGTCAAGCTCTGATTCGTATGAATTGGGTGAGGCAAAGTACCTAAGGACGAGGATGGTGCCATGTTAGTTTGTTTCGTTCCTGGTAAGAATCTTCTTGCTGTTCTTTTCCTAATTAGCGTTCTTGTCCTTCCTTTCTTCCCGTGTCTATCATTTCCTTTGGATAGAAAGTCTTCCTGTAGGGTTCAGCTGCAAGAGGACTGTGAATGAGCTACCAGAATCTTAGAGCCCATTGTATTTGTGTCTGCCATTGTGCATTTTTGTGGAAAGCGGATCTATAGTTTTCTTCAGGTTCTGAGGCCTCAGTATAACTTCATTACATTAGAGGAAACAAAACAATACTCCACAGATGGAAATTTGGGGCATTATGATGTCATGTAATGTAACATTCTGAAAATACAACGTATCCATTTGAATTTCAAAGGACTGAAAAGTGAGTACTCTCTCTTTGGCATTACTTATATGTTGTTATCAAATAAATGGCATTTCCCCTCGCACATACCAGTGAATGCTCTTAAATGTTGGAGAAATGAGACACCACGGAACTCAGGCACCCAACCTTGGCAGACGATTCTGGCACGTTACCAGTAGCTGACGTTTAGAGATCACAGGTCACACCAGCAGTTCCAGCACACCTGAGACGGTGGGGCTGGTGGTCTAGTGCAGTGGTTAAGTTCAAGCTCAGATCCAACCACTGGAATCCACCCTTAGCTATTGATTCCTTGCTCTATACCTTCAGACAAGCTATTTCATCTCCTTGTGCCGTCATATTCTTATCCTGGAAATGAGACTACTGATAGCACCTGTTTTTCATAGTTGCTGTGGAGAGGAAGAGGTTGATGGAAGGTGGGACTACAAAGGCTCATGGCAGCTGAACTCTTGCTTGAAGGCCAGAGTACTAGAAGATCAGAGGACCCAATGTCCTACTAAATCTACTCCTTTCAACACACACTTCATCTTGCTTCCCAGTCTCTGACATCATTTTTGTACCAGGGTCCTCTGTTCCTGTTTTCTTGTCTTCTTACATGGCTTCCCCTGTCCCATTCATGGAGTGGAAACAGGCATAGGGAATAAAAACTACAACATGATTCTGGAGGCTTGTCCTGTTTTATTGTAGCAAATAAAAATATCTCAAGACTCCTCAATTACTCATCCAATCCAGTAAAACTAAAACCAAAGGAAAGTAAAACCTCTGTGTTATGCTTTACCTGGCAAAGCTCATATTCTAGTTCCCTAATTTGTTTCTAAAGTGCAACTTCTACTTTTGGCCATGTCAGTAAAACTGTTAATCGGTGAACATTGCTTGAGAGCTCAATATACATAAAGCATAGAAGGGGAGAAAAAGCAATTGCTTTTGTAAGAAAATAAATACACACTATGCAAAGAGTAGCAAGGATTCTCTATCATCACCCAGCCCTATTTAACTGAAATCGTGTCTACCTTTTTCTGTGTTTAGGGTTTTTTGAAAGATGAATGGACATTGCAGCCCAGTTTGAAAAAATCATGGCAAAGTCAGTTAAGAAACATCACTTTAGCACTTCTGAACCTTCTCTTCCAGCAACTTTAGTCTTCAACAGCATCTCCTTTAATATTGATGGTTCCATCCAGTATAAAGAAAAGCCGTATTTCTCTGCCTCCGAAGCCCTAGACGCTTACATTGATGATTTCTATTTAAGCTGTAAGCCACCTGATATTAATGATACAAAGGTTAACTTGGATCAGAACCCTCTCGAATTTCTTGCTAAACTAAACAGTGGTAAGCTTTCATTATTCTCTGAGTTCAGTTTTCATTATCTATAGAAAGCCTATGCTTTGAGAAGATCTATGATCGAAAAGATTTTTTTTCTTGGAAAATAATTATCTTACACTTTGTGAATCTTTTTAGAAGATTGCTATATAATTTTAAAGTTTCCAAAACTTTACAGCAATGGCTCCTTTCGAATTGAGAGTTAGTTATAGAAAGCACACCCGAGCCTTGATTTCAGAGTGCAAAAGCTCTGGCCTTAGCTAGAAAGCCTTGTGCTCTATGACTAAAAGTGTTACAAAGTCACTTAAATTCTCCAAAATGGGAATAACAGTAGTAACACCTCACAGGGTTATTGTGGGAACTAAATGTACGTGAACTGCTCTTAAATCGTCATGACTATAGTAGGGTCCTCAGTTTCTCTCTGTAGCGCAATGAACACTATAATGGAAATAAGTGACTTGAGGTCTGGTTCCTATTCTGCTAATGAGCTGAGATATGGGAAGTCATTTCCTCTCCCTGGGCTTCAGTTTCTTTCTCAATAAGATCAGGAGACTGAAATTTATGAGCTCTGTAATTTTAAAATTCTGCATTATGTAGATTACAGGAAAATAAAATTATTCAACTCTAGTATTTCTCATTTAGAAAGTCTTATTTGTAGAAGGCAGGAAAAAAAATTACCACCAGGAAAGTAAAACCAGGTATGAATCTGCATTTGTGACTGACCTTGAAAACTTTGGGGATATCACCTCCTCCTCTTATCTGTATAAGTAGGAATAATAATATTGATACTAATAATAAGAATGCCTGTTTCTTCACTAAACATGGGAAGCCATACATTACAAAAGTAAGGTGGCATGTAGTATTATTGATTTTGTATTATTATGAAAACAACATTCACCATAATAATACGTGCTAGGCTTGATAGGAAAAGTTAGAGTATATCAAACAGTTTTTTATTTTTTCATAAGTGAAAAAACATAAAGTGGCACGAGAATTCATGCAACTGTGGCATGCCCTACACGAGAGAAAACGTTTCTTTTTTTTTTTTTTTAAGTATTTTTATTTATTTGTTAGAGAGAGAGCAAGAGAGGGAATGGGGGGGCAGAGGGAGAGGGAGAAGCCGACTCCCCGCTGAGCAGGGAGCCCAATGTGGGACTCGATCCCAGGACCCTGAGATCATGACCTGAGCTGAAGGCAGACGTTTCACTGAGCCACCCAAGCACCTGAAAACTATAATTCTTTAACCCACGTTGTATTATAAATATTTGACATGGTTTGATCAATAGGCAAGCATGATAATGGGGATTGAGTGTGAAAGTGCGGTTCAGCCGTCTAGATTATCCATGCGATCGAACTGTAAAATATATTGTAATTTAGTCAGTAAGCCTGTTGGCTTTTCTGACAAGGATTTTCATCTTTTTTTATTATGATGATGTTCAGTTAACCACTGTATAGTACATAATTAGTTTTTGGTGTGTTCAGTGATTCCTTAGTTAAGTATAACAACCAGTGACCATCACAACACGTGCCCTCCTCAATACCCATCACCCTGTTACCCTCTCCCCACATCCTCTCCTCTCTAAAACCCTCCGTTTGTTTCCCGGGGTCCAGAGTCTTTCATGGTCTGTCTCCCTCTCTGATTTCTCCCCCTTTGGATTTCCCTCCCTTCCCTGTGGTCCTGCATGCTATTGCTTATGTGCCACATAGGAGTGAAACCATATGGTAATTGTCTTCCTCTGCTTGACTTAGGTCACTTAGCATAATTCCCTCTAGTTCCATCCACATGGGTGCAAAATTGGGCATTCATCCTTTCTCATGTCTGAGTAATATTCCATCGTGTATATGGACCACATCATCTTTATCCCTTCATCTGTTGAAGGGCATCTTGGCTCCTTCCACAGTTTGACTACTGTGGACATTGCTGCTGTGAACATTGGAGTGCAGGTGCCCCTTCTTTTCATGACATCTCTACCTTTGGGATAAATATCTTTTTTTGAAGGTTTGTTGTAGAAAGTCTTCCTATGTCCAGTTTTTCCCGTGGATCTAAAGGAGACACTGCAGGCCCTTATTAATGGCTTGGAATATGACACAGGCACCTGCTCTTTCCTGCCTCCTCTTGAGTTAACTCTGCCATCAACAATATTCTTGACACGTCTTTGTAAAGGGAAATAGAGGGCTTTTTTTCTGATTATAAAAGTAGTTCTGGCAATAAATTTTCAGAAAACACAGGAGAAAACAGAAATCAATTCTAATCTCAATGGAGAAAACTGTCAACAGTTCTATATAAACTTCCCTCTTTTGTTCCAGTGCAAATACCTATGATAGAATGGTACTATCCATTCTGTTCTGTGATCTTGTTTATTCACTTATCAATATCAATAAGCTGCGAATATTTTTCATGTCATTAAAATCGTTCCGTATCTTTACATTAAATGGTTCTACAGTACTTCATTGTTTCAGGACATTTTAGTTGTCACTAGTATCTATTCAAAATGTTGACGAACCATGAGAGACTATGGACTCCAGGAATCAAACTGAGGGTTTTAGGGGGATGGGCAGATGGGGGGATGGGTGAGCCCAATGATGGGTATTAAGGAGGGCACGTATTATGTGGAGCACTGGATGTTATACAGAAACAATGAATCCTGGAACACTACATCAAAAACTAACATATGGTGACTAACATAACATAATTTTTAAAAATTATTAATAAATTAAAAAATTGTTGCAATTGCCACCATTGTACATACATGTTTAGGTAGCTGTCCAGTTATTTCCTTAGGATAAATTCCTAGGCATGGGGTTTCTAGATCAAACAACATGCACATTTTTAAAAGTTTGATTTAGATTACTAAACTGTCTTCCAGAAAGGACATACCAATTTGATATTCTCTTCAAAGGAGTGGGAGTGTCCTGATTCCCCTATAATCTCACTGTCCAGGAATATTATCTTTTTACATTCTTGCCAGTCTGCTGGGTAAAAGTTGGTATCCCTGTTTACTGAGCCTTTGCTCTTCTCCTTTTGTGAACTGCCTAACATTGGTTTTTACCTGTTTTTGTTTAGTACGTTTAAATCTTTACTTCCTCTAGAATTTATTTTGTTGTTAGGTACAGTTAAAGCTCAATTAGTTTTTTAAACAATTCCACTTGCCACTTTGTCATGACCTAAATTCCCATATATTTCTTGAGTCTTTGTTCCAACCACCTGTCTGCTCCATTTCTGCACTATTATCACTCTATTTCAATGACAGGAGTTGTACAGTGAATTTAATGTCTTAGCTAGGACAGAGGATAAAGAGCTTAGGAGTCACATCTATTCTTACTCGTTTATTCTTCCAAATGGGCTTTAAAATTACTCTAAACAATCTCCAAATGTTGGTCTTTGGAATACTTAGATTAAATTCCTAACTGCCCTCCTGGGCCCTGCGTGGCCCCCTCCAACCTGTCATCCACCCTGCAGAAGAAGGATCTTCAGGAAGTACAGATCTACTTCTGTCATTTGTGCGCTGCAGGTTCTGTAATGGCCCTCCCCCCAACTAGACTAAAAAGAAAGCTTAAAGTCCCTAATATGTTCTCAGGGCTAGTGGTGATCTGGATCCTACTTATGAACCTAGCCTGTTTCTCTTCTCTGTTGCTATGGCGCACGTGCACACACCTCCCAGTGGGGTCCTTGTTCCAGCTGTCTGGAGCTGCTTCCAGCCCAGGGAGTGTGTACATGTTGCCTCTCTACTTTTTATATGTTGGTCCGTCAGTCTGGAGTTCTCTCCTCCCCACCCCCTTTTTTTCTGTTTGGCCTCAGTTTAAAGATTTTATTTATTTATTTGACAGAGAGAAATCACAAGTAGACAGAGAGGCAGGCAGAAAGAGAGAGAGGGAAACAGGCTCCCCGCTGAGCAGAGAGCCCGATACGGGACTTGATCCCAGGACCCTGAGATCATGACCTGAGCCGAAGGCAGCAGCTTAATTCACTGAGCCACCCAGGCGCCCTGGTTGGCCTCAGTTTAGATGTTACTTCCCTGCCTCTTCTCACAAAGTCCAGTTTGGTTGCTTCCACTGTGCCTTCCCTTCCCACCTGTAGCGTTCCCTAGGGTGCCATGTAACGTTGCATTGTAAGAATCTGCTCACCAGTTTGTCCTCCCACTGGACTGACAGGGCCACCTGAGTCTCTGTCTTATTTCCTGTTGTACTTACCCTTGTAACTTGGCCCTGAGGGACACAGTCCATTCGTATCGAAGAAGGAAGTGGCAAAGGAAGCAATATGGTCATGTTGTGTGTGTCTATGACTTGTTCTCATTCTAGGCTTCTCATTCCATTGGCAGTGTGATTGTTATGGAAAATATTGCCTTCCTCTCCATCTTTTTAAAAATTGTTAATCTAGTATATGATTTGCTCACTCAGAGGGGTGATACCTAGTTCCCTGTCTCACTGGACCAACATGAGCGTGTTCTACACAATGCCAGGGCTGATAACACCAAGACCTTTACAGGATACATCCCCAAAGAGAAAGAGATGAGCCATAATGTCACCACCACGCTTGGGGATCCTTTCACTTCTTCACCAGATTCTCAACTGATGAATTCTTTGGGTCGACTTCTCAGAGACCCATGCCCATACTTCTTCACTTGATTGGACGCTTTTTAGGCTCATCGCTCACACTCAGCCCAGATGCTACACCGTTTTTGCAGAGCCCACAGCAGCTGTTGTGGTATCACGTGCGTGGAGCTTCGCACTCACCACAGGTGGCTGCCTGGGTCCGTTTCTGTGAGTTCTGTGAGGCACCAGCACTGGCTCTTGTTATTCCTATTTCCGCGGAGCCTGGCATGGTTAAAGGAACTGAGCTAGACTGAAAAATAACCCTCAAGAATGACTACCTCAATGTGTCTAATAAAGCTATATTTAATCTAAGATGAGGGGGAAATGTGAGTCTACCCACTGTGTGCTCCCACACGCAGCCCCCTCTGGCATATCTTAGGCATCGAGCTCAAATTTGGAGGAGGCTCTCAAAAAGTTATTGACACTCTTAGCATTGAATTTTTTTTTTTTTAATCCACTAACTCACTGTAATCTTCTTCTATTCCTTTTCTGTAAGGAACTTTTCCGCACTGAAGTTTTACAAAATATTTCCAGGCACTTTTTTTTGTCTGTTTTTGCCTTGAAATTCAAGTGATTTTTCTTGGTATAGAAAATGTGCTTTGGGAGAACCAGAGAGGAGATTCTCTTGAAAGATTATGGCAAAACGCTGTATGGTTTTACCTTGAAACATTAATCCCTTGAATACTCCCCTTTTCGTTTTTATGCTCGTACGTGGAGAAAATGATCCAGCAATGCTGTTAACAGCCTATTTTGTGGATGAGAGAGTTGTTCTTCTTTCACAATAATGAAAAATCATAACTATTGATCTGGAGGTGGACTGATCTGGAAACCGAAGTAGAGTTTCAGTGCACCTGAGGAGGAAAGAATTCATGTTTATACCACGGCCCAAAGCAACTTCGAGAGACATTTTCTGAGACTTCTGTACTGCCTCGGATGCCTTTGGGGCATTTTGCCATGTTTTCAATTTGTAGTTTTTCAGGTAGAGAAACAAGAAACCTGTTTGGAAGTCATCCTGTTAGTCTAAGGGTAATGAATTCATTTTTCAGTCTGTGCTTGTCTGATGTTGAAGTAATGAAAAACATGTAATTATTTAATGCCGCATGTATGCTAAGGAACATGTTTGTAATTAGGAGCGTAGGGTCATGCACAAACTCTATTCTGAATAACCATGGTCCCTACCTTCGCAGACCTCACAGTTTGCAAATAAATGTAACACCAACAGTTGTGATGTAGTTTAATTGTTCAGATGGGAATATGCATGAGAGCTGGGAGCAAAAGGATGTGTATTTAAAGCAGATTGGGGGCTTGGAAAAGGCTCCCAGAGAAAATGACGCTTCCGTTAAATTTTAAAGGCCAAAGTAGAAGATAGCGGACCAAAAGGAAAAAGGAGAACTTTCCAGAGACAGGCATAGCTGTGTGGAAAGGCACATCATGCATTTAAGAGGTTACTCACAGTTCAGGAATGGATACAGACAGATATTTTTAAAATTCTATTTCCTTCAAGTTTGTCTCAACTTCGGTTTTAATTCTGGTAATATAACTGCACTTGTACTAAAGTCATTAGCTCCTTATATGTGTCATGAGAAAACAGATTTCACTCATTCTCGTGTGTGGCAATTTTTAATAGAAAAAATAGCAATGAGGATATTTGATGCAGGTGTTTTCTACACCTGTACCTCTGAAATACCTCTAGTATCTTCATACTAGAAAATGCAAATTTTGTAAATGAAATAAGAGTTTGATCGCTGTTCAAGTGGACATTTTATGCTGGATTATTTATCAGTCTTTTCTGTGGTTCTTTCTAACTCCTAGAACATTTTATCTTTTCACAGCCTACCTGCCCGGAAGAGTCATTTTCCTCTTACTATCCAATCCCTGTGGGTCTCCCTCAATGTGATCTCCATTCCTACTACTTCACTGTGATTGGTCCCTCGACACGGGTGTGCTCCCCCACCTACCCACCCCACACACTGTGCAAGCTCATGCTTTGTGATTTCACTAGCATCATTCCCTCATCCTGAAAGACCCTGCTCCCCAGTACACATACCTTCTTCGTATCTGACTTGTGCTCATTCTTCAAAACCCACCTCAAACTCAGCCTCTGCCTAATCCTTTCTGCTGTGTTCCTGCCCCCATACCTCGGCACCTAAGTTTGCTTTACTATAATAAGCTGTGCTACTAGTATAGTATAATACCAATCCCTAAAATTTATTAGTATGTGTACATGTATATTTGCTGCCTATAGTAATGCCTACATTTATTAAGCTCTTGTTATCTGTCAGGAACTATTAAATGCTTTACCTACATTATATTATTTGACTCTCAAAACCATACCATGAGATGAAATCCTCATTTTTCAACAATACTGAGACACAGAGAGGTTATAGAAGATGCCCAAGGGCACAGAGTTGTAAGTGTTGCCTCTGGATTTATACCCAGCCCTTCTCATTCCAGAGTTCCCACTCTGGGCCAACACTGCACCACACACACTTTACGTGGGCCATAAATAAAACTACAGGATATAAGGCTGAGACAAAAAAGAAAAAAGAAGAAAGAAATCCTAAGACTTCTCTTGGACATCATGATCTGAATTTTAAAGAAGGACCAAAATTGACAAAGTTGGTTCCATGTTTTATTTCTGTGATTCCTCTTAGTAACTAATAAGCAGGAATATGACCAAAAAGATAGAAGAGTCTGAGAGGAGAGAGAAGAATCTGGCTAATTACTTCTTGACTTGTTATTTTTGCTTTTTTTTTTTTTTGCTGATTGTTTTTCATTATATTGGTGCACAATGTTATATTAGTTTTATGTATACAACTTAATGATCTAACAATTCTATACACACAGTGATGTGAGTCCACTTGCCCTCTGAGACCACACACGGTTATTACAGTCATCTTGACTACCTTCCCTGTGCTGTGCACTTCATCCTGTGACTTAAAACTGGAAGTTTGTGCCTCTTAATTCCCTCTGCCTATTTGCTGTCATTTAAAAAAAATTATTGTTAAGGCAGTCATAATGAAATAGTATAGTGGACAAAGTACTGTACTTTGAGTAAGAGCTAGGTTTGACTTCCAACACTTTTAACTTACCCACACTGTCACCGCGGGCAAATTCTTTAATCTCTGTCTGTGTCTCTCTCTTTTCATATATAAAGTGGGAAAAGTAATTTCTATCTAAGATGATATATTGAGGATTAAATAAAATGGTAAATGTGAATGCACCTGAAACAGTTCTGTGTCACATTCCTGGTGCCCCCAGAATAATTTATTTACTCTGGCGGTATAACTTGTAAAATATAGCATTTCTTGATGGTTTCAACATTCTTTTTTTTTTTTTTAACTCTTTGTTCATTTGTCTCATTCGCTCTAACTCCTCACTGCTACCTCCAGCCATAACAAAAACAAAAACAAAACACTGCATGCTTTCATGTGAACAATGACATTCTCACCCCGAAGGCGGAAGTTGCTTTTGACAATTGTGTATATAAGCCTGTGGCATATCTCGAAGTGGCCCTCGGACTTTGCATATGTGATGCGGAGTCTTGGTTGACAACATAGAGAAGATTTTTCTTTACTGTTCTCACTGCATTTGGTAGATGGTACAGCACTTCTGGTAAAATTGTGATTTATTTAGACAATTCTTTTAGATAGTGCAGGTAATTTATTAAATCAGAATTTTGCTTGCTTTGTTATCTGTCCCCATTTTGCCCTGAAAGTTGAAGTTTTATATGCTATTTTTTTGACCTTCCATGTCTCTCTCTCCTGCATTAGCCTATGATAGACACTTGCGCCAGGAAGTTGTATGATAGACCTAAGCAAGACCAGGAGGGCTGTGAGATCAGTAGAGGATTCTGTGGTCTTAACGGAAAATTTGGTCCCAGGATGCTCACTTTCTTAGTGGAGAAAATGAAAAGTTGAGATCTTTAAACTGAATACAGTTACTTTCTTTAACTCTTTATCATCTTTTGTAAATTAAAAAAAAAAAAAAAAAAGCATAAGGACCTAACATGGGAAGAGAGATAAAATTATAATCCAAAATTTTGGACCGATATGAATGAAATGTAGTTAAGCTGTATGCCTTTGGTATTGAATATTGTCATTAATTTCATTTATTTAATTGGTTTTTAAGAATATTTATTTATTTATTTATTTGGGAGAGAGAAAGGGAGCCCAAATGGGGGGAGGCTTGGAGGGAGAGGGACAAGCAGACTCCCTGCTTAGTGGGGAGCCCAACACCGGGCCCAATCCAGGACCCCGAGATCATGACCTAAGCCAAAGTGATGTTCAACTGACTGAGCCACCCAGGCACCCCTCATTTATTTAATTGTTAATAATATTCTATAAAATAAAAGTCTGCAGAATGGATATGCTGGTTTTCAGGAATAGTAAGACATCCACATACTTACCACCCAGCTTAAAATATAGAATGTTGATGAGCATGTGGACCCTCTGTCCTCCCCTCAAGGATGTCATTGTTCCTTTATCTTTCCAGGAGTAATACCATCCTGTGTTTTTCAAATTATTACTCAGCTATTTTCCTTTATAGTTTCTGCTCTGCTCTCAGTGTCTATTCTGGCTGTTTGCAGATTCTGCTAGTACAAAAGCTGTCCCAGTTAACTCCCATGTACTTAATCTTCTGTTGCACATATGCTCAAGTTTTTCTGGAGTGCACACCGTGCCCTGGGGTTGCTGGGTTATGAGTGTGCCCCCCTTCACGTTGGCTAGACCAGACTATCCCCACATATACTCCTGTCAGCCGCATGTGAGTTCCCCTTTTTCCACTATCACTTAGTCGGCTTGGGCTTCCATCCCAAAGACTAGGTGACTTAAACAACAGAAATTTATCTTCTCACTGTTCTGGGGACTGTCAAGTCCAAGACCAGGGTTCAGTTTCTGGTGAGAGCTCTTTTCCTGGCTTGTAGAAGGCTGCCTTCCTGCTGTGTCCTTAATAGCAGAGAGAGAGGGAACAAGTTCTCTGGTATCTCTTCTTTTTTACAAGGGTGTAAGTTTGATAGAATCAGGACGCCACCCTTATGACCTCATTTAATTTTAATCAGCTCCTGAAAGGGCTTGTCTCCCATACAGTCACGGGGTGGGGAGAGGGTCAGAGCTTCAATGTATGAATTTTGGGGGGACACAATTCAGTCCATCGTAATTATAAATACTTGATATTTTCAGAAGTTGGGGGGGGGTTTGTTTTGTGTTTTGTCAACTAGTGGGTATAAATGATATCTTCTTATGGTTTCTTTTTCTATTGTGGTAAACCATATATAACCTAAAATTTACTATTCTAACCATTTTAAGTGTACAGTTCAGTGATATTTAGTAGTCTTATCATTGTGCAGCCATTACCATAATCCATTCGCAGAACTTTTTCATCTTCTCAAAATGAAACTTCACACCTATTACACAATGTCTCTTTATCCTTACTTCCTGCCAGCCCCTGGCAACCACGATTGCACTTTCTATGAATTTGACTGTTCTTTGTACCTCGTATAAGTGAAACCATATAGTATTTGTCTTTTTCATACCTGGCTTATTTCACCTAACATAAATGCCTTTACGTTTTCATCCATGTCATAGCATCTGTCAGAATTTCCTTCCTTTTAAAGTCTGAATAATATTCCATTGTAAGTATTCCATTTGTAAACAAGACACATTTTGTTTATCCATTCATTTGTCGATGGATACTTGAGTTGCTGTCACCTTTTGGCTATCGTGAATAATGCTGTAATGAGCGTGGATTTACAAACAAGTGTTCAAATATCGGTGCACTGCTTGAGCCCTGTCTTTCAATTCTTTTGAGTATGTATTACTGTGGTTTTTAATTTTTATCTCCCTGATTACTAAAGAGGTTGAGTATCAATCTTATTTTTATTGGTCATTATTGGCCATTCTTAGCACTTGTGTTTGCTTTTCTTTAAAATATACATTCATATCTTTTATCATTTTTTAATCTAATGCATAATTTGGATTTATTTTCCTTTTTGATTTTTAGTACTTCCTTGTGTATTCCGGACAGTAATCTTTTGCTGCTTATATGTGTGACAATTTTCTTCTCTTGATATGTGACTCTTATTTACAATTTCTTTATGGTGGGTTTTTGTTGAATCAGAAACCCCTAATTTTAATGTAGCAGAATTTATTAATTTCTCCTTTTATGACTTTTCTTATTTAAGAAGCCTTCCACCTTGAGAACATTAAGATATTTAATTTTTAAAATTCTAGTTAAAGCAGGGGTGCCTGGGTGGCTCAGTGGGTTAAGCCTCTGCCTTCCGCTCAGGTCATGATCCCAGGGTCCTGGGTGGAGTCCCGCATCAGGCTCTGTGCTCAGCAGGGAGCCTGCTTCCTCCTCGCTCTCTGTGATCTATGTCTGTCAAATAAATAAGTTAAAAAAAAATTCTAGTTAAAGCAAACATGGATATTTTAGGAAATAAAATGTAAATGATGGGGGAAGGTTTAGTATTAAATTTTAAACTTAATTTATCAAGTCTTTATTGAGTCCTACATTGTGACACACCCTTAGAAGCCACAGATTCTTTGCTCTGGTGGAGAAAGACAATAACCAAGTGAGTATACAACACCAGCCAGGTTGTCATAAATGCTATGAAGAAAGACTGAAAGAAATCACTGTCATTAGGACCAGAGAACCCTCCCACCCATGTGAGCTACATGAAAAGCACAGGAAGAAGGCACAATGGCAGCCCATACCCTGGGCTTTTAGTCCTGGTTCTTTCACTCTGTAAATTGGGTGAAATTTATTTGTCAGTTAAATGTACAGATCGAATTAGATAACCTGTAGGAATCCTTTCACCTTGCAAAATTCAGGTTCTGAAATTCTAAGAGGTTTTTGCTTTATCAAACCTCTTTGGGAAAAACTGTTTAAAAGGAAATATGCTAAGTCTAAATTTTTCTAAAGCTAAAAGAGTGTAGTTCACTTCCAATCCTGATTGTTAACGCTGTGTCCCAGGCAGAGTAATTTTTCATCATTTCCAATAAAACCAATATGAGGTTCCAGCTGAAGCACTGTAAATGGAGAACCATTTTTAAAGGGATTTCCCTATAAGTAAGACGACTCTGCAGAGAAAGCTATAAGAACAAGTCTTCCATGATCGGCTGCAAAACTTAAAGCACTAAAATTGTTAAATAATACTATAGACTTCAAATTTATATGTATCTTTGGAGCTAGTCTCATAAAAGGAATGATTATTTAACAGTCTAAATTCTCGAAAATGGTTTTGATAGTGAAAAAAAAAGTAACCCATATTGCTATACTTTTTTATCTGTGGACATTAAAATGTAAATTTCTCTTTGGAGCTTGTAGAAAATCTTTTCGTGGAATGAATGCTCAATTAAGTGTGACAGGTGATTGTGATTAATCACTTCTTATTACCAGGAATGGAAGACATGAAGCCTTTGTTGCCCCATGAAATATAACACCACGCAAAAGGAAAATGCAAAGATGGACCATTTTTGAAGGAACACATAAACCATTTTACACCTCTTTGAAAAACTGAATGAAAGTTTATGAATCTCATACATATGAATCTTCCCATTTATCTGAGGGTTACCTGGGCTCTGGTCTCTTGAACTTGAAGGTGCAGAGTTCCTTCAAGATCCTACTCTCAGGTGCACTTACAACATGTGATTTGACTGCCATTGGCAACTTCAGTTTAAAACTAATAAAGGATTGGCACGCCTGGGTGGCTCAGTTGGTTGGGCAGCTGCCTTCGGCTCAGGTCATGATCCTAGCGTCCTGGTATCGAGTCCCACATCGGGCTCCTTGCTCGGCGGGGAGCCTGCTTCTCCCTCTGCCTCTGCCTGCCATCCTGTCTGCCTGTGCTCACTCTCTCTCTCTGATAAATAAATAAAATCTTTAAAAAAAAAAAAGACTAATAAAGGATCAGGATAGGCTATAAAGGATAAAGGATAATAAAGATGGATGAAGCCAGAGATTGCTTAAGGGTGTGGTCAGACATCACGTAGCACAGTGGACAATGGCACGGCCTCTGGAACCCAACTTCCTCCATTCAGATTCTAATGCTATTACTTATAGCTAAGAAAATTTGTGCAACTTATTTAACTTCAGGTAATTAATACTCTTCAGTAAAATGGGGATAGCGGTAATTTAATCTGTGTCTTTACTGATTTAAAGACAAAAGCTGGGGTCATCTTTAGGTATTCAGAAGTTACAAAACACCCATTTCCCTCTTTTTTCCACTTATCCTTTTTTAATTTTTGAGATTTGAGATGAAGTCTTCACTTATATAGGGTCATCTTTAAAAATGGCAGACATTCTGGGGTGCCTGGCTGGTTCAGTTGGTAGAGCGTGCAACTCTTGATCTCAGAGTCATGAGTTCAAGCCGCATGTTGGGCATAGGGCTTACTTAAAAACAAATTACAGACATGCTTCTATCTGCTATACAAACAGGTTTCTTATCCTACCTTTTACCATCCCTTGAGCAAGTCACTTATCCATCCTGAGCTTTTCCTTTCTTGTTTGTTAAGTAGAATTGATACCAATTCATAAGGATTATAGGTTTCCCATAGACTGTGAGTGTTACATTTGATCAATACATAATGATTCAGAGCAGGAATATGCACATTTATCTTAAACAATGGGTTTTGTTGTTGTTGTTTTTAAAGATTTTATTTATTGGACAGACAGAGATCACAAGTAGGCAGAGTGGCTGGCAGAGAGAGAGGGGGAAGCAGGTTCCCCGCTGAACAGAGAGCCGGATGGGGAGCTCAATCCCCGGACCCTGAGATCATGACCTGAGCTCAAGGCAGAGGCTTAACCCACTGAGCCTCCCAAGCACCCCTTAAACAATGGTTTTAACCTTGGATTCAGTATGGGTTTCTAGGATTTGTATTTGTGTATTTGCATTTTGGGACCAGCCCTTGGCCATTATTCAGTGTTAATACCTGTTCATTCCATTTTTGCTGTAGTTCTGTCACCTTAAGAGAGTTTGTGACAATCTTCTGCTTAGACAGAAATTTCTCTATCACTGACTCACATGGTGGGACCACCATTCTATAGTTTGTCACCAGTCCCCCATAATAATGACAAGGACAGTTTCATTTGCCCTTTTCCCTTTTTACATAGAAAGTTAGGTGGCTATACTGTTTGGCATTATATTAAGACAAAGAGTAAAATCTTCTGCCTAATGCTTAATAAATGGAGAAAAAATGGCAACGAAAACAGTGATACACTACAAAGGTCTTTAGCATTGCTGTTATAGTGATAAAAATAAAAGTTGCATATAACTAGTATTTATTTTTCTTATAAGTTTTCATGTTCTATTTGAATAGCACTTTTAATATCCCTTTTATCAAATAGTAAACACAGCCAATGAACAAATACTTATTTAGCAACCTAGAATGTACAAGATACTGTGTGGGGGGAAAAAATGAATAAAAAAATAGCCCGGCTCTGGGGCACCTGGTTGGCTCAGTGGGTTAGGCCTCTGCCTTCGGCTCAGGTCATGATCTCAGGGTCCTGGGATCGAGCCCCACATCGGGCTCTCTGCTCAGCAGGGAGCCTGCTTCCTCCTCTCTCTCTGCCTGCCTCTCTGCCTACTTGTGATCTCTGTCCGTCCAATAAATAAAATCTTTAAAAAAAAAAAATAGCCCAGCTCTAAGATTTTTCTATCAAGTCCATGACCAAGGAAATAATAGCTTTTCCAATTATCTTACTATCACTAGAGTAATAGGAAATTTTACTTTCCTCATATGCTATTCCCAATTATTATAATAAATGCAGCCAACATATATAGAAATTTGATTTAGCTGGAATGTTTTCTGGCCCTTCATCTCTATAAGGCAATCCCAATAAAATCCTAAGAATAGACATTTCTCCTTCAATCGTGACTTTACTCTAGTGGGAAACATCTTTTTTGGCACTGAAAGGATGATGAGATGCAGAAGCAGATACTGCTCTGTGATTCGTAAAATGTTACTGACTCATTCAAAAGGTCTCTGCTCCCTGCCCTCATGGGCTATGTAGTCCCATGATAGAACAATAAAATCTTGAACATATAGCCTGAAAAGATGCAGGAAGGCATCCTCTATTTTAAGACGCTTTCAGCTAATTTCTCTAAGCCTTATTTTTCTCACCTGTCAAATGAGATCCACTCTTTCACTCTAAAATATCTTTTTTGCACAAATTGAGGACTCAAGTCCACATTTTTCTGCCTCACAAGAGTTTAAGCACCATGAGGGCAGAGAGCAGAAGAAAACAAATCCAGGGAGGCTCTGAGCTGGTATTGGAAGATAAGGATTCTGGAATTTTCCACATCTTCTTCAGAACCTAGCAAAAAGGTCTTTGTGTATTGTAGTTGCCAAACTCAAAAGCAGAAAAGGTGCCTGAAAAAGCCCCAAAGTCATGACCTATATTTGACAGAGTGACTACCAGTGCCTCGAGATTTTTCGGGGGGGGGGGGAGGGGAATGTCCATTTTTAAAAGTCAAAAGTAAATTTGTATTCTTTGAAACTAGGATCTTAAAGTGTTCTTTCCATACAGAATGTCAGCAGGGAAATATAAAAGATGAATGGTTTAGCATGCTTTCAAATGAAGGTTCTGTGTTTACTTAAATAATTCACTGCCTCTTGGAGAAGGTAAACATCTCTGGATGAAAGTAGGTCCAGTGTGCAATTGTAACATGCTTTTAAGGACGGTGTCCTTTATAAATGAATTACTTTTTATTTTTATAAAGTAGTGTGTTTTAATACATTGTTTCAGAGTCAGTTTAATAATTAACTGAGTCCTTTTCCAAATGGTTTTACATCATAGCTCTTCCAGAAATTGACTTTTATATAAAAATCACATTTGAATGTTCACTTGAGTTAAATTTAAGGCAAATATTTTGACTCGAGATTATAATTAGAGGGTTTAGAACTACCATTCATTGAAGACACAGCTCAGTAGAATCCAAGTTTATTGTTCCGAGGGAGCAGTTATGAAGCATAGAAATCTGTGTTATCATTTATTTCAGAGGCATTTTGGTGATGCCACTCTGATCGCTGTGTGACATGCTGGGCATCCTGCACGTTAGACTTCCTGCCAGTTGTGTCGTTGAAACTTGTCAGTTCTGAGTACTGCAAATTTTATGAAGCATTATTGCATCTAGAACCATGCATTTCATGCATTTTTTCAATCTCCCAAGAATTTCTAATAATTTAAAACAAATAGTTCCATATGTGATATTTTCATTTTGGAATGGAGCCTCCTCACTTAGACCAAAATACAGCCATGCAGCCAACAACTTTTGTTTCTAGGAAATGGTAAATGAGTAGGAAGAATTTAATGTTGCATGCTAATATACATACTTGCAATAAAGGATAAGTTGCTTGAATACTGTATTCTGTTTCAGAGAGCAGATTTAATATATTTTTAAAGACTGTGTTCAACAAGTGTTTGTTGAGTCCCTACTACTTGAAAGTCTTTGGGAATATAATGATGCAAAGCAGACTTAGCTCCTCCCCTTTTGGAACTTAAAGTTTAATGGGGACAAAGAATGACAAAGGTAGATCAATAGTTCTAAACGGTGATGATTTATTGTAAGAGTTTCTCAAGCTCTTGACATTTGGGGCCAGATAATTCTTTGTTATAGGGAACTGTCCTGTATTTTGTGAGACGTTTAGAAGGATCCCTGTCCTTTATATGTCAACAGCAACCCCCCCCCCCCCAGTAGTAACAATCAAAACTATCTCCAGCTATTGCCAGATGTCCTCAGGAAAGGGGACCAAAATCATTCCTGGTTGAGAAGAACTCCTTGATATACAGGAGAAATACAAGGTATTTTGAGAACATGGAACAAGGAAACTGGCAAGGCTGTCTGAAAAGTGACATGGTAACATTTGTATTAGGCTCGGATGGGGAGTTAACGAGAGTACGGTGACAGAAAAGGACATGGAGAAAAGGGGAAAATGAGAAATGGAACAAGTTGTTTCAGGTTTCCTTCTGAAGGCCAGTTCTCTGTAGATATTAGCCATCCTGGTGAATTCTTCAAGGACAGGCCCAGCCTTGCTCTTGTCTGAACCTTCTGCATCCACTTAGGGCTGGGGACATAGAGGTACTCGAGGCATTTCTGTTGAAGGAATACTCTGTATCCAGTCTAACAGGCACAATGGTAAGCCCTGGGAGATACAAACATGACCAAGCCATACTCTCTGGCATCTGTGACCTCATAATCTATGAAGAGCAGAGTAAAATGAAGTCATCCTTCTGGGGAGAAAGAGAGAAAGTGTTCCCTGAAGAGGTAACATTTGAAGAATAGTGAAGAATTGGCAAGTGCTGGGTGGGTGTGTGTTTCCGCAGCTGCTCCAGAGAGAGCTGGCTGTTTCCACCTCAGTACTCGTTTTGTGGTTTGTCAGTGTTTCCATCATTGGCCTTAAGGCTTCAGGGCACAATTAAACCTAAATGCACAGATGTTGGAATTAGCACATGGGGATGGGTAGATAGGTGGATAGAGGTATCTATATGCATATCTATGTCCATCTGTCTGTATATCCCTCAGGAGGTGCTAATAGAGGAAGAAATAGCTGCTAAATTAGACAAAAAGTCACTTGTTCCCTATAGTAACCTACCTGATTCATCCCTCTCTGACTACTGCGAGTCCTGACAGTCACTTTGAAACTTGTAAGACATGTGCTTGACACATGGAAGATATACAATAGATACTGTGGATATTTCTTGGACAATGAGTGAATAAGCAGGTAGACTGATGGTTTCATTTTGTTCTGCAGATAGAGGTCTGATGATTGAAGAAGAGTCAGGAAAACCAGTTAGGAGTCTGTTAGTCCAAGATAAAAGATTTGGTGGACTAGGTGATTGTGCTTAAATTTCTGGGTTGCAGTTACCTTCCTAATACAGAAGTATAAAGTCCTAAGTTAAGACACTGCTCCCCACCACAAAGAAACCATCTGATGAAGACCAAAAGTAATACAGTGTCAGTTGTTGAGCTGTCCCGAGTGATGACAAAGAACATCTAAGTATCCTTTATCAAAGGAAAGAGTACAGCTCTCCTAAGGCTCTGTAGGACAGATAATGGCTTAGCAGCCAGCGGCAGGTTGAGCAAGAGCCTGATCTATAAGCACCTGTGGTTAGAAAATGGGAAGGCACAGTGTGCAATGACATTTGGAGCTTAATGTCCATGCAAATGAATTACTTGGACCAGGCAGAGATGGTCAGAGAGCACGAGAGCATGAATCCTGGCAAAATCGCATCCATGCCAAGTCCCTGGGTGTCCCAGCTCAGTGCTCTTTCTTTTTGCCACCTGCAGAGCCACCTCCATAGAAGAGAGCAGTGCACTGTCTCATCAAGATTCTGTGCTCATTTCTAGAACTGTGAAACATGGATTTGTGACACTGACTATACCTCTTTTTAATTGAGACAGTAGGCTTTCTCAGCTTCCCCGGCTCACAGGATAAGGGGACAGAAAGTAAACACTGGCAGAAAGAAAGGCTAAGAGAAATAAGGACAAGGCAGATTTATTAGGACAAATGTAAACAAATGTTTTCAGGATATGAATTAGCCAGCTATTCCTAGCTTCTGCTGGCTTATGCTCAAGACACTGAAGAAATTTACTTTCAGTTTTCTTTATAGAAAATTATGTATGCACACATATTTAGTATACATATATGTCTGTATATACATGTACATGTGTATACATATATTTTGTCATATCCAACATATATGCTCTCTAGGGATACATTAATTTGTAACTGAACTTTTGTTTGACTCTTTTCAGCATTTGGTTTTGAAATTATACTTTTTTAAATTAACGTATAATGTATTATTTGCTTCATGGGTACAGGTCTGTGATTCATCAATCTTACACAATTCACAGCACTCACCATAACACATACCCTCCCCAGTGTCCACCCCCCACACCCCATCCCTCCCAGCTCCCTCCCTCCAGCAACCCTCAGTTTCTTTCCTGAGATTAAGAGTCTGTTATGGTTTATCTCCCTGTCTGGTTTCATCTTGTGAAAATACACTTTTCATGTGCACTTGAGACTGGTGTGCCTGCTCTTGCCTTTGCCTGGAGCCCTCCTCCCCAGAGGTCCTCATTTGAATCTCAGCACATGTCGCCTTCACAGAGGGGCATTCCCTACCCCATGGTGCTTCCTTCTTTCCACTCAGGACTCTTGAGTATCTGAAATTTTTAGTAGGCTTAAAATAAATATTTGTTGAATCCTATATGAAAGATTCTTGCAAATCTCTCTGTATACTCTTTATGCTATTTATATTTTTGGTAAATGTCTTATCTATATCATCCCTAACTCCTCAAATTTGATAGGTTATCTTAAAATGATTCCCTTTTAGACTTCCCATCTAAAATATATGTTTGCAAAATTTTTCCACCTCAGTGACGTTTTCCATTACACTCTTACAGTTATAAAACTACATATTGCCTCAAACTCCAAGGTTAATTCTATCATTTTGAATTTCCTCATTTTATGCATCTTGTCAGAGGGTAATTACGTTTAAAAAAAAATCACTAATACCAACTATGGTTTCTTGATGCAATAGTATGAATGAATGTATTTCAATCTAAATTTGTAAATATTTTATTACTTTATAAGTCCCTTTGAAAATTAGTGTAGTAATTTTTAACATTAGAAATACTCAAAAAAGAAGGTCATAAGACCCACTGGCCATCAGTTCTTCTGGGAAAGTACGTTTGTGAATACCTGTCCATTTGCAAGTGAGATGCATGAACCACCTCAGAGAGTCAGTTCAGTTTGGGCAAAACATAATGTAAGCTATCCATAATGAGAAGCTGATAGAAATAGGAAAGCGGGGATTTGAACTATATTGGTTAGCAAAAAATGAAGCTAATATAATATATGTAATTTAGACAAGATGGCCACCCATCTGGCGGATTCATAAGAATGGCAGATCCATAAGAATAAGGTCCTGACCTGTTAACATGGGTCTTCTCCTCCTTGAAACCTTCCTGACTCACATGTAAAACGAACAATGACATCGCAAGCTTGCTGCCTACACCAAACCCAGTTTTCTGGAAAAGCAACCAAAATGTATGATCCAAAAGCAAAATACAGTCTTGCCTTGGTTTTCATTTGCATTTGGCTTTTAAACGGGGCAAAAGCCAATAATGGGTTTTCACTTTGAGCTATTTCTAAATGTTATATTGGAAATTAACTGCAAATGTTACATTCTCTGGAACAAGTTAAATTGGAAATGTTGTCCATGGTAAATGAAATATACCTCCAAGCATTCTTAACTATGAACGACAATCCTGAAAGAAAAATGTACTTCTCATGTAACTTTTTAAAGATTTATTGCATTATATGAGAAATTTTACATGGGGAAAACCAAATAATAACCACTGTCTTTCTTTGGAGATAGATTAAAAAGGGCAAGAGGTATAAAAATGGCTGTATGTGCTATTAACCATCAGCCTAGTGCTTGCTGCAGAGAATAATTCTGGTTTTTTACTCTATGTCCTTAGCATAAATGATTATTTTACATGCTTTATTTCTCTAATAGTCAGAGAATCAATAAATTTTATTTATTACTCAGATGCAAGAGATGTTTTGCAGTCTATCCAATGATAAATCTCTAATATATCCATCCTGCCCTAAAATGTTACTTTACTTCTAATTTTTTTCTCTCTTTTCAGCTTTAAGGAGATTAACTCTTAACTCTAGCTATCTATTATGTACTTTAACTTAAAGTTGTAAATCAGCTTGTTACATATTTTTATACTTTCCAAAATGAGATGTTTTGTTGAGTTATTCAAACCAAGGTAATGGTACTGACCTCTATGCAACTATATTCTAGCCTTTTGAGAGGACAAACATGAATATGGAAAAAAGAGAAGTGATTGTAATTTATTTTCTTACATTATTACATTTTAATATCTAAAATCATAGGATTATTTAACTTGCATGGCTTTGAACAAACCATTTTAAATGGGGAAAAACACTGGCTTCTTCAGGGTAAGAGTTACGTTTCCATCATCTAACACCGTGCTTGGCACCTTGGAAGTGCTGAAATCAGTAGTTGGACAGATGAATTAATGAGGGAGGGAGAGACAGAGGGACAGAGGAACTCTATTTAAAGAGATATCTTGCTGTGTAATAATAACAATAATGTGGCTGAAAATGAGTTTTGTTGACGGTAACCAAAAGATAATAAATTTGTGAGAAAAGTGTTCAAATATCCCTTAAACTTGTAAGCTGACTTACTATCAGCTGAGGTTGAAGAAAGAATGTAAGGGACATTTTAGCTAGTTATTTGAACATCTTGATAACATTGAAAACAAAGGGGTGCCTGGGTGATTCAGTGGGTTAAGCCTCTCCTTTTGGCTCAGGTCATGATCTTAGAGTCCTGGGATCGAGTCCCACATTGGGCTGTCTGCTCAGTGGAGAGCCTGCTTCCCCCTCTTTCTCTGCCTGCTTGTGATCTCTCTCTCTCTGTCAAATAAATAAATAAATATAAAAATCTTTAAAAATTGAAAACAAAGAGGTAGCAGAAACCAAGTAAGAAATTTTGTTTTTAATCCTAAAGATAATATGGTCCATCTGTACTTGCAACGTTTCCAGGAGCTGAGCCTCCAAAAGGGATGAGGAAGTGAGCTCAGCTTCTCACAGTGGAAGTTAAAGGAGTGAAGGGTTGACAGATGCATGAGTACCAGTTGGGAAACTCAGAGTTCCTACAAAGTAAATCAGACTATAAGTCTGAGGAGGATGTGAGCCAAGTTGACGATATCATAAACATCATGAACTTGACCATCCTTGTAAGTCTGAAATGTTCCAGTATATATTGTTTCACATTTAGTTGGAACTTACCACAACCAAGAGATGGTACAGGGTGACTAACTCTAAATGGGCACAAGCCCGGTTAGTAGCTCTATGACCACTGGCAAGTTACTAAACATCTCTCTGCTCTTATTTCATTCCTTGGAAACAACAAATAATACTTACCTCATCAGGCTGTTATGAAGATTAAATGAATTAATGTTTTTAAAGTACTTAAAACACTTAAAGTTTGTTAGATAAACTTCACAGAGAAGCAATTATTGAGAAAAGCAGGGATATTTGGTTAAATGTTTAAATTCCATGTCTCCTCATGAACAGATTTCTTTAACTAAAAATAGAACACTGGGTTGGAAAAGCTGTCTGTCTGGTTTATTCATCCACTCATCAGATATTTACTGAGCATCTACTATGTATGAGGAATTGTTCTAGATACTTAGGATATAGTGATAAAAATAAATTATAGATAAGGTTACTGTCTGCATGGAATTTGTGATCTAAAGGGGGACAGAGCTAAATAGATAATAACTCTGTAGAACAAATCCTGTGATAGACACCACATGGGATGCCGCAGGATCTCAAAGCTAGCACATCAACCCCCTGGCCAGCTGGAAGCTGGTTGGAAATCGGGACAGATCATGAGATACTTCCTGGAAAAAGTGCTGACTGGGTTAAGACTTGAAGGATGAATATAAGTTAGGCAGGTAAAAGGACATACGTAGAATATTCCAGAGCACAGGGAATTCAGGATTACAAAAGTTAGATGGCAAGGGTGAGATGAGGCTAAAGAAGTAGGCAGGGGTCAGGTCAGGTCATGAAGGAAAACCAATGCCATCCAGTTTGAACCTTAAAAACAATTGGGAGCCAATTTGAAGTCACCCATGCATCTTTTGTTCTTTAGCCTATCACATTGTATTTCTTTAGAATTTATTTGGGAATGAATAAATAAATTTATTATAGGTGGCTTGCAGAGTAATCTAAGAATGCTGCTGAAAATGGTCTCAGAGACTGATCAAATGGAATCTCTACAGTGATTTCTTGGGTATGACATCAAAGACATAGGCATCAAAAGCAAAATAGATAAATTAGACTCCATCAGAATTAAAAACTTTCATGCATCAAAGGACACTGTCAATAGAATGATGATAAGACAACTCACAGAGTAGGAGAAAATGTTTGCAAATCATATATCTCATAAAGGATTACTATATTCCAAAATATAGAAGGAGCTCCTACAACTCAACAACAACAACAAAAATAAAAACCAACCCAATCGAGAAATGGGCAAAGGACTTGAGTAGACATTTCTCCAAAGGAAATATAAATATGGCCTATAAGCCAAAGAAACAATACTCAACATCACTAATCATTAAGGGCGTGAAATTAAAACTACAATGAGATACCACCTCTAAACCATTAGAACAGATATTATTCAAAACCAAAACCAAACATAAAAACAGTGGAAAATTACAACTATCAGATATTGACAAGGATGTGAAGAACTTGGAAGCCTTTTGCATTATTAGTGGGAATACAAAATGGTGCAGTCACTGTAGAAAATAATTTGAGTTCCTCAAAAAATAAAACATAGAATTACCATATGATTCAGCAATTTCACTCTTAGGTATATACCCAAAAGAACTGAAAACAGAGACTTGAACAGATACTTGCACACCAATGTTCATAGCAGCATTATTCATAATAACCAAAAGGTAGGCAGCCTGAAAGTCCATGAACAGATGAATGGGTAAAAAAAATTGGTATATACATACAAGGAAGTATCGTTCAACCATAAAAAGGAATGGAAGTATGATAATGTGCTAAAACACAGGTGGACCTTGAAGACTATGCTAAATGAAATAAACTAGACATAAAGGGTTAAATATTGGGTCGTTCCACTTATCTGAGATACCTAGAATAGACAAATTCATGAAGAGAGAGAGTAGAATAGAGGTTACCAAGGGCTGAAGGGCGGGTGGAATGGAAGGTGTTGTTTAAAGGCTATAGACTTCCAGTTTTATAAGGCGAAAAGGGTTCAGGAGGAGGATGGTGGTTTTAGTTGTACCACAATATAAATGTATTTAAGACCACTAAACTGTACACTTAAAAATGAGGAAGGTGGTAAATTTTATGTTATGTGTATTTTACCACAATATCAAAAAAATATTGATGGAATAACTATGTCCTGCAATTTACAAGACATTTTCCCAAAGGTAAAACTTTTCTAAACACAATAATCTCTTTGGATTTTTATTTCACTCATTATTTACTTGCTGCCTTTGGGACTTTTGGAGTGTGTATATTCGAGCCAGTTACAGATGTTCTGAGTGAATAACCTCGTGCACCGGCTTACAAACTTCAGAAGAACTTCTAAAGCCCAACTCTTAATTTCTGATGAGGAAGAAGCCCCTTCTGCCACTTTCTCCAGCTGAAGAGGCAAAGAGGCTTTAGGTGGGTGGTGGCAGGAGGGGTGGCAGGAAGGAGCAGTTCAGGAGAAGGCCAGAATTTTTTCAAAGCCCTGGTCTGCAGCTTTGTGAAGCGCTGATTGTTGTTCTCGCTCTCAAGAATGGCACGATGTCCCCAGAGAGCAATTACCTGCAGTATGAGATCAATCATGCTGACTCCTTAATTGTTTATTGTTCTTTGAACATCTCTAATTGTTAACATCTGTCTGATATTAAAGTAGAATGTCCAGAAGGTGAGAGCGAAGCTTTCCCAGGTTTCCAGAGTAGCCTACTCAGGAATTTGAATCAAAGGAAAATCGATTCCTTGCTCAACTCATGGTTCAAAATAATATTGGCCTTTTGGGTGCAGGGAATTGAGGATCCTGGATGATGACAATGAATCAATGTGTCTTTCTAACTAACACTGAACCTGTTTTTGAGAGTTCCCTCAGTACACCATTGGCACAGACTGTCAAAATACTGTTCATCATGGGCAGCAACCTCATCGACCTCAGCCGCAGCAACTTCTTCATAGAGACATTGCCAAAGGCAAGGGAAGCAAGGGCAAAAATTAAGTGTTGGGGCTTTATCAGGATAAAAAGCTTTTGCATAGCAAAGGAAACAATCAACAAAACCAAAAGACAACCGACAGCATAGGAGATATTTGCAGATGACATATCAGATGAAGGGCTAGTATCCAAAATCTAGAAGGAACTTATCAAACTCAACACACAAAGAACAAATAATCCAATCAAGAAATGGGCAGAAGACATGAACAGATATTTCTCCAAAGACATCCAAATGGCCAATGGACACATGAAAAAACATCACTCAGCATCAGGGAAATACAAATCAAAACCACAATGAGATACCACCTCACACCAGTCAGAATGGCTAAAATTAATAAGTCAGGAAACAACGGGTGTTGACAAGGATGTGGAGAAAGGGGAACCCTCCTACACTGTTGGTGGGAATGCAGGCTGGTGCAACCACTCTGGAAAACAGCATGGAGGTTCCTCAGAAAGTTGAAAATAGAGCTACCCAGTGACCCAGCAATTGCACTACTGGGGATTTACCCCAAAGATACATATGTAGCAATCTGAAGGGCCACATGCAACCCAATGTTTATAGCAGCAATGTCCACAATAGCCAAACTATGGAAGAAGCCTAGATATCCATCAACAGATGAATGGATAAGGAAGATGTGGTGTGTGTATATATACAATGGAATATTATGCAGCTATCAAAGAAATGAAATCTTGCCATTTGCAATGACATGGGTGGAACTAGAAAGTATTATGCTAAGCAAAATAAGTCAATCAGAGAAAGACAATTATCATATGATCTTGATGATATGTGGAATTTGAGAAACAGGGCAGATCATGGGGGGGGGAAGAGAAAAATGAAGCAAGATAAAACCAGATAGGGAGACAAACCATAAGAAACCCGTAATCTCAGGAAACAAACTGAAGGTTGCTGGAACGGAGGGATGTGGAAGGGTTAGGGTGGCTGGAGGGTATGCGCTATGGTGAGTGCTGGGAATTGTGTAAGACTGATGAATTTCTGAAACAAATAATACCATTATATGTTAACAAAAATAAATAAAATAAAAAGGTGGGAAAAATTAAAATAAAATAAAATTTATGCCTAAAACAAACAAACAAAATTCTGTTCCTCCCTGGCTGTTTACTCTAGAAGGGAACTGAAAGCCTCATTTCACGAAGGCTACTAGGGCATCATTACTTGATCTGTGGAGCACAGAGCTTAGAATTTGTGGAGTCATGAACTGAGTTTGAATCTGCCCCACTACTTTCTATGTGTGCAAATTTGTGCAGGTAACTTAATGCCTTTGAGCTTTGGTCTCTCTGTATACTCCAGTGATGATAATACCAACTCACCAAATGGGAGAATGGATGTAAAGTTAAAATTGTAATGTGCTTTCTAAATAAGAGTTGTTTCTGTTAGCAGGTTTGTAAGAGGCAGCAATATCAATCCCAAGCAATGAATTACTTTTACTCCTCCTTCAACAAACAAAACCATATAGTAGTAAACTAGTATTTCTTAATTGCCTTCTTTGCTCTGCTCTCTACGTGGAGATCTCTTCTCAGATGTTTGCTCTTTCAATGGAGAATATAGTTATCTATTCACCTGCTTTTTATAACCGTTTTGATAAGGTTGTTGCTTGATGATAACCCTCAAGTCTTTGTTTTTTTAAATCTTCGTTGATTTTCTTGGACAGAGCAGGTAAAAATGAAAAAGTTTAACATTTTGACCATTTTATTGTCTTTATTGATTTCACCTTCAGTGTTCATTTATTGCTCTTATTTTTATTAGCTGATACACGGCAAATGCTAGAAGCTTCCCTCTCTGTTCTTTTGAAATGGGTCTTGAGTGCAAACACCGTGAGCTGCTATTTTCATCAAAGGTGCCACCAGGAAGAAAGCAAAAGATCCTTGATGTGTACTCGTGATTCAGGGAGACCAAAGCAAACCACCCAGAACGGTTCTCTCTACTTAGGTCCATTTTTTCCTACTGCACATTGACCCATGAGATCCTGTGATCCAGTACCTAGTCCCCAGTGTATCCTTTTAAAATTGTGAATTGTGGCCATTATGAGTTCATTTAAACATATCTTATGTAATTTTTTTGTTTGCTTCTTACAAGAGGAATAGGACTCTTACATAGTAGTACCTCTTGTCCTGTGGCTCCTAAATTGTTTCTCTATTCACAGTGTTTCCTTTGAATTGAAGGTGCCCATTTTAGCTTATGTTATTTTGTCTTCTATCTTGATATGGATACATTGGGCTCTTTCTGTATTTTAATTATACAGGCAAGACCTCAAATAACTGCAACAACAAACTTGGAGGAAATGCCCTTTACTTTTGTATCTGAATATTTTAAATACCTTTGGTTCATACATGCCTGAACATCATTTTTAAGAGTATTAGAGTAATAGGAGTTTTAACTTTCTAGTGTTAAAAACCTGTAAAAACAATAAAATAAACAGATTTTTAACCTATCTCACAAAGATGATATATGATAGCTGCATGAACATTGCATGTTTGTCCTTTAATCCAGATGTTAATGGTACTTGCCTTTTTTCAGTTGGTCCCCATCTAATAAGCTTTAGTTCCTAATTGTTTTACAAGTATGACATTTAATCAATGCTAATTCTCAAGGAACTTAATTCACTAATACATTAGTGGGTCTTTAGAAGTGTTTCATTATGCACGTGCATTCATGAAATGTCTTTAATGCTTATCTTCTGGTATTTTAAAACTCTTCCTTGGCAAAGAAAGCTGCCAGAGAAAATTTAAGTGTATTCAGTAACATAGATGCAGTATATATTTGGAAAATCAGAAATTATAACATTTTAATCAATTGTACTTTATTTTTTTAACAGATAAATAGGTAGATTCTGGGATAAACAGATGGTTTGAAATAAAAAACATATTAAAAAGTATATAGTGAAAAAATTCACTCTCTTCCATAACCCCCAGCCAACAAGATCCCACCACTACATGCACAAAATGAAAATCATTCTTACTCGTTTCTTAGAATTCCTCCAGATGTTCTTTATGCAAACATAAGCAAATATAAATTCATATTCATAACTTTCCTTTATAAAACAAAACAGTATTCTGTGCACACTGTTTTCTTTGTTGCATTTTTCACTGAGAAGATATATCTTGGGAATATTTCCATTTTAGCATAAGAAGTGGTTTATCATTCTTTATTTATAGTTGGGATGGTAGTTTTTTTATGGGTTCATTCTAATTTATTTAACTAGTCCCTCATTTGTGAACATGTAAGTTGTTTCCAGTCTATATTCATGACCATTTTAATTGTTTCCAATATTTTGCTATTATAAAATTACTATAATGAATATCCTTTTACGTATATTGTTTTATACATGCATAAATGTATATGTAAGGTAAATCACCTTAGTGGAAATCTGGGTCAGAGGGCATATGCATTTATGATGTTGATAAATATCATCAAATGACCTCTTCCAAAGTTATACTGGATCATATTTCCACCTATAGTGTGTGACAGTTTCTGTTTCCCCACAGCCTCACCAATATGTATGTTATCCAACTTAGAGGATTTTTCTAATCTGGGAAGTGAAAAAAAAGTGGTATTTCATATGGCTTTAATTTGCATTTCTTATGAGTAAGTTTAAACAACTTTTTTTTACTTTTCCTATCTCCTTTTCTTTGAATTTCTATTACTATCACAGTCTCTTTTTCCTACTGGCCTTTGCTTATAGTGTGTTAAAATCAAATATATGTAAATATCATAGATTTGGGCAAATCTTAGAAACAGATTTCTAACCAAAACCAATCTTTCTGTGGAATATGCCCACTGGGAGTAGAAAAGTTGTATATCCAAGTCATCCCTGGGACCTCTACTTTCCATGGGAAATGATCCTAATTAATATTGAAAGACATAAAAAGAGAATGTGGTGAAGCATTCATATTGCTCAATTAATTCATGTGATGTTTCAAGTACCCTGATATCATTAGCTTTGACTAAACACCATTCTTGTAAAAAACAGTGGAGAACTAAAGCTTATTAGATGGATAACGTCATTTTAAAAAGATGAATAGGACCACCAATGCAGCAATTTCCAAGCATTTTTTTTCTTTGGCTAGGTGAAAGAGCAAGCCAGATCTGAAATGGGGTCTCTTTGAATAATTAAAGGTGGCTTATTTTCCAGTCCTGCAGGGCTGGTTTCTGAAGTTGAAAGACACCTCAAAATATGCATCTCTAACACACACACACACACACACACACACACACACACACACACAATTGCTTGTCAAATTGTTCCCTAGCTCTTGAGAAGACAGGTTTGGTTTCATTTCTTCTGTGACTTACCCTTCAGGAACCCAGTAGACCTTTCAGAACACCCATCTGCAACTCTGATAAGGCCTCTGGGGATTTATAATAAATGGGTATTTATAATAAATGGGTATTTTGCTGTCATTTTAGTCTATGGCTGAAATGTGCACGTCAGGATTTGGCCAAAGCAGATTGTCCTCATTCGGGATTAGGCCACAGTGACTCTAAATCCCAAACAGCCACTCATTTTCCCCCTGAAAATCAGCGAGAGAGTGGGTTGAGAGAGATGCAGACAGTCACATCAGTCACTTTTACTTATTTGATTCGTTGGTTTTCCAGTTCTGAGACAAACACTTTCTATCCTTCCCTCACTTTTTTGTACGCTCGATTTTAGCTTACGTTTGAGGCTAACGTCTCCCCCATCCTCCACCCTCCTCTCTCCACATCTCTTGCTTGTGGTTGGAATGAAGGTAAAAAGCAAAGAAAATCAGATATACGAGACCTGTCATGGGCGCTACGAGGTCCACTTGGCTCAGACCTCACTTTTATAAAGAACTTTAAGCTTAGATTTTTACCATTATTTGTACATATGTGTCCCAGAGATTCATGGACAGCATTGCACGGCGTAGATGTTCCTCTTACAATTTCACAGTGTATGTCCCTACAGTAGATCACAGAGCTCTAAATGCATGAGAGATAAACATATTTTATAAATCCTATAATGAACTATAAGGCACTCTTTGGAGGTTAATATGTCAATTTGTTCAATACAAATATTTAAGGTATAGCATAATTTGGGTAGCCCCATTTCAATTATTTTATTACTAAAAAAATACCAATTGTCTCAAAAATTTTAAGTAGTGTAGGCCTCTCTCAATTTTATGAAATCCCTAGGTACTCAAAAGGGCTGAATTATATACATCATTGTGTCTCTTAACTAATGACACCCAGACAATGAGATGCAGCTATGAAGATTTCTGGAAGTGATATTTATAGACGTTTATGGAGAGAAACTAAGTGTCAGTTAAAACTTTCCTGGTCTCATTTCTAGTGACATGTCATTCAGCGGTCCCTGGAAACGTATTTTAAATTCTAACGCAAGCATACTTTTAATTAAAAGGTTACCATTTATTATGAACACTAGCATATTCATTTAAGATAAATCAAATGTATGCTTCAAAATTATACTTTTACTGGTGCATAGTGTCTGTGTATTTTGATGCTGAATTTGTGTTTCTTGTGTTGTCAATGAGTTCTGTACAATTGCTCGTGTGCAATATATAATAAGTAGCAGCCCACTATATTGGATGCTGCAAATCCAGGGACCCGGCCAGGCCGGACTCTGCCTCTTTCCCTTTGTGAACTGTTGGTGGCTCATTGACCCTCTCAGATCCTCAAGACATTATAAAGTCAGGAGGCTGCCTTATAATTTCTAAGTTCCTTCCCAGTTCTTTGTTTTTTTTTTGTTTTTTTTTTTTTTTAAGATTTTATTTATTTAACAGAGAGAGAGAGATCACAAGTAGGCAGAGAGGCAGGCAGGCTCCTTGCTGAGCAGAGAGCCCAACACAGGGCTCAATCCCAGAAACCTGAGACCATGACCTGAGCCAAAGGCAGAGGATTTAATCCACTGAGCCACCCAGGTGCCCCTCCTTCCCAGTTCTTGAGCCCTATGGCCAAATGCATGATTTCATTATTTTAAATTATTATAAAGCATTTTAGTTGCTGTATTTGACTCTATTATTTTGTATGTCTATACATTATTATGTAAATATGTTGGTCAGGAAGGCATTCAAAGTATCTATTCAACAAATACATACTATGTGCTAAGACACATGGATTATATCCAAGGCTCCTGCTCTATATTCAGTTCATATTCTAGTGGGGGAAATAGACACCAGACAAGTAAATAAACAGATATGGCTGATAGCTCTAGGTGTTGGAGAAGAAATAAAAATAATTTAATGGATAGAGAGTGGCTTGGGAAAAGTGGGCCAAATTGGGAAAGAATGCCCAAGGATGAAGAGATGGCATTTCAGCAAGATCAGAATAATAAGAGACTGGTTGTGCAAAGGCCTGGGGGAATAATGTTCCAGGCTGAAGGAATGGAAGGAGTAAGAGCTCTGAGGGGAGAAGGACCTTACCATGGTCAAGGAGTCAGAGGAAGGCCACTGTGGCTGGAGTATAGTGAATGGAGAAGAAAAAGATAGAAAGATACAACATGAAGTAAGAGAGATGAGTAGAGTTCGATTATACCTGACACCATGGTTAGGTTTCTGCATGTTACTCTAAGTATAATGGAAAGCCTCTAAAGAACTTTAAGCCAAAGAGTATTATGACTTCTGCAGGGGGGTTGGGGGGTGGGGGAGTTAGATAAACTCTGGAAGTCATATGGGCAATAAGTGGGCAAGTTTTGAGGTCTGTTTCAGTAGTGCAGGGAGCTGATGGTGACTTCAGTCAGGGTGGTAGCAGTATGGGTGGTGATAAGTGAATGGACTGGATGAATATTCCAAGGAAGAGCCAGCAGAATATGCTTATGATTTCAAGGTAGAATGTAAAGGCAAAAGAGAATCCAAGATAATTCAGAGGTTTGGGGCTGCAGCAGCTGCCTAAATGGGGATGCCATGAAGTACTGGTGGTAGGGGGAATCAATCATTCTACTTTGGACACGTTAAAATTGAAGTGCCTTCTCAATATTCAGGTGAAATGATAGACAGACAGTTGTATATCCTGAGTCCGGAGTTCAGGGGGAGGCCACGGCTGCAGATATAAATATGGGAGTCATTAGCATTTAAAGGCATGGAACTGGTGGAGATGGTGAGGGTGAGTAGCTGCAAAAAAGAGAGGCCTATCCATATTTATAGGCTGAATGAGGAAGGAGAGAAGGGAAGGGAGATATCAATCCTTGGAGGCCAAAAAAATGTTGATTGTTGAGGTAAGTGGGAAGCTAGAGCCATCTGGTATACCTAAACCCATGCACACGGAGAGATTGATTCCTGTGATGCTGCCAAGATGTCCAGAATGAAGAGATCACAGAACAGTTTTAGAATAACATTAATGAGGGGCACCTGGGTGGCTCAGTGGGTTAAAGCCTCTGCCTTCAGCTCAGGTCATGATCTCAGAGTCCTGGGATTGAGCCCCACATCGGGCTCTCTGCTCAGCGGGGAGCCTGCTTCCTCCTCTCTCTCTCTCTGCCTGCCTCTCTGCCTACTTGTGATCTCTGTCTGTCAAATAAATAAATAAAATCTTTTGAAAAAAATAACATTAATGATGAGACAATCTTCTGATCAGAAGTCAGTGCTACCTATACTGCATTTTAAGTGTGTACTGTGTTTATATTTTTAAACTCCAGGATACAGAAGCACTTTTGTAATGCTTGTAGAGAATAAACTTAAATCTGATGAAAAGTAATTGCCCCCTAATAGTGATTTAGGAAAAGAGAACAAATTGGTGTGCCCTGGGCAGCCTTCCAGCAGATGTCTCTCCCTAGCTAGGAGATGATTTATAATACACAAGAGTACTTGCCTTTTGCCATATTTCACTTTTTAAAATAAAATTTTAGAGAAAGAAATTAAAAAGTTCTTTTTTTCATAGTTGTTGCCAGACTGGATGATGATGCCAGCCTGTCCTTTGTCATCATTTGTCATGTAAAGCAAGGACACTAGTGCATGTTCATTATTTAAAAGCTGTGGCTGCCTTGTTATTCAGCTGATTCTCATTTATTTAATTAAAATTCTGAACTGAATAATAACATAAAAAACGTTCTGTGTGTAGATGGTGTGTGCATCCCAGAATTGGGCTGTATACAAAGCAACACCACTGGAGATACTTAATGAACAAACGCAAACCAGATTTGTGCAATTAGTGATAATTATCCATAAAGGATCAGATGAGCAAGTCCTTTTTCTCATTCTAACTTAAACCTTTACGAGGCGCATTAGTCCCAGGGCCACCAGGGCACCATAAAAGAAGTAATTTAATAAATGATATTCTAGTACCATGAAAGAATTGGCATTTGCCTACCTGACGTGTCTGTTTTAGGGGACTGAGTTGTGGCTCTGGGAGGATTTACCATATTATTTTTTTAAAGATATGTTTGATATTTAATAGGTTTCCTGTGTATTTTTAGGATTATTTAACTGTGTTTTTAAGGAGCCATTTTAGCCCTCTCAGAACTCATCTCTAAGTAATTCAATTATGTGTGAACAGCAGTGTCTTTGTTCTCCATTGTCAGGGTTTTGACATTCCCTCATAATAAAATAAAAACAAATGAAAAAGAAGAAGTCTAGGCCCTTAAAAATCCCCATTTGCATGATTTTTATTTCTACTAAACTTGATCAGTTAACATTTATCACGTGTCCAAGAGGTCCCTGACACCTTACCAGGACAGAGTAGCAGGAAGGAGCTGGTGTTAATGAGCCTGTGCCCCACCCCAGGGTCTTTATACACATTCCCCAATTAATTCTCACAAGTTTGAAAAACAGGTATTGTTATCCCTGTTTGAGAGATGAGAAAATAAAGGCTTAGAGGATTTATGTAACGTGCCCAAAGTAAATGGAGAAACCAAGTTTCAAATACTTTAAGACTATAAAGCCTGGATGCCTTCCACATTACCAAGTTAACTATCCACAAAAGAAGCCCCATTTCTATGTTTGAATTCTTGGCAGTCATATTAGCTGAGAAAAATGTTAGGCATCAGGTGAATATAATATAAAAACAGTACACACATGCATTCTGTTGCTGTAAGCCTTAAGAAGAAAAATTCTATAATTAAAAAAACCCAATTTAAAAAATGAACAGAGGACTCCAAGAAACGTTTTTTGAAAGAATACATACAGATGGCCAATAGGCACATGAAAATATGCTCAACATCAATAATCATCAGGAAAATGCAAATTAAAGCCACAATGAAATATCACCTCATACCTGTCAGATTGGCTATTAACAAAAAGACAAAAAAATAAGTGTTGGTAAGGGTGTAGAGAAAAGGGAACCCTCATACGCTATTGGTAGAAATGTAAATTGATGTAGCCGCTCTAGAAAACAGCATGAAGGTTTCTCAAAAAAATTAAAAGATTATTTATTTATTTATTTATTTGACACAGAAAGAGAGGGAAGCAGGCTCCCCACAGAGCACAGAGCCCGATGCAGGGCTTGCTCCCAGGACCTGAGACCATGACGTGAGCCGAAGGCAGAGGCTTAACCCACTGAGCCACCCAGGTGCCCCAATTACTCAAAAAATTAAAAATAGATCTACCATATGACCCAGCAATTCCACTTCTGAGTATTTATCCAAAGAAAATGAAAACACAATCCAAAGAGATACATGTCCTCCTATGTTTACTGCAGCATTATTTACAATTAGCCAAATTTGGAAGCAATTGTCTGTCCATAGATGAATGGTTGGGAAGAGGTGTTATATATACAATGTAGTATTGCTCGGCCATTAAAAAAGAATGAAATCTTACCATTTGTGACAATGTGGTGGGCCTAGAGGGTATTATGCTAAGTGAAATAAATCAGGCAGAGAAAGGCAGATACAATATGATTTCACTTATGCGTGGAATCTAAAAAACAATAAACAAACAAATAAAACAAAACAGAAATGGACTCATAGATACATGAAACACATTGTTGGTTACCAGAGTGGGGGTTGAAAGAGGTCATGGGGATGTAATGTGTAGCATGGGGAAGGTGGTCAATAATATTGTAGTAACTTTGTATAGTGACAGATGGTAACTAGGCTTGTGGGAATCATTTCATAATATATAAAAATATCAAATGCTTTTGAAGTATACCTGAAACAAATTGGGTATTATAGGTCAATTATACTTCAATTAAAAAAAAAAAGGGAGAGAGAGAGGGGAGGCACCTAGCTGGCTCAGTCAGTGTAACATGGGGTTCTTGATCTCAGGGTTGTGGGTTCAAGCCCCATATTGGATACAGAAGTTACTTAAGTTACTTAAAAATTATTTTTTTAAGGAGAGAAATTGTAGAAGACAAATAAAGAATTGCTTTCTCTCACCTTCTTCCAGTTGGCTTATCTTTGCTGGGGGCAGAAACTACAGATGTGGCCAATGTCTGCCTCCTTTCTGTTTATGAAATTTGTAAGAGGCCTACATGATTTGCAGTCTAGATCAGAAGAGATCATTTAGTGGATGGACATCCAGGTCTTAAGTCTGATAAACATTACTCACTGACCAGCTCGCCCTCCACTGAGCCTAGGGGCCCATTGAGACCTAGAGGTCCAACCTCTGCACCGTGCTGCATCTCAGTTACATGCAAATATGTGATGCAGGAAGTTTTGGGATCAAAAAGAAAAAAGATAAAGGAAAAGATGATTTTTTAAAAGACTTTATTTATTCATTTGAGAGAGAGAGAGAGAGAGAGAGAGAGATCACAAGTAGGCAGAGGCAGGAAGAGAGAGGAGGAAGCAGGCTCACTGCTGAGCAGAGAGCCCGATGCGGGGCTCCATCCCAGGACCCTGAGATCATGACCTGAGCTGAAGGCAGAGGCTTAACCGACTGAGCCACCCAGGTGTCCCGAAAAAGATGATTTAATTATGCAGGTTGCTCGAGGTTTTCTGGTATTTCTTCACCAAATTTAACATCTTTTTTTCCCAATTTAATGAGTAGATATTTAAGAAAGGTGGTAAAGCTTTCTACTTGGTTTAACAAAGAATTGTGTGACCTAATAGATTTTTAGCTCAAATCTCACATAATTGGAATTTGTGAAAAGTGTCCCTTGAACTGGTTTCCTGGAGGGAAGATGCTGACGGGAATAGTGCCAGCGGTGCTTTCATATTTCAGTTTTATTATCTCTGTTTACATAAATGTGACTTTTTCAGATAACGTACAAACGCTTATACTTATTTCAAGCAATACATCCCTAATTGTCAAAGAAGCAGATATCTGAGCTTTATTGTACCCAGCATAGCCATTATGTGTTGTTTACTCTTTCTACCACAGTAAATAGCAAATGTTTTGTTAAGCTTGTCTTAAGCAAAGTAAGAAGCCAATAAATGCTGCAGCATACAGTAGAGAAATGTGAAGGTAGATGATACTTAAAATCAGGACCCAGAATCTTCAGTAGGTTTACACACACATGCATGCTCTGCTAAGCTGTGTCCTTCCACAGTACACATGTAGACAGTATGTGTCAATGGTCATCGTGCCCACCTGTACAACATCTGGTGTGCTGTATTTGAATTATTCACTTTGGACCCTTGAGATAAATTAACTTCTCACATAACTGTTCTGTTCCTCTATATGCTTGGGGACGTGCATTACGTATTGGTAGGCTGTCTCCAAGCTAAATCCCGTTTCTCTGAAAGCATCTCTTGTGATAATGTAGCAATCCTAAACATAGAATCCCAAAGTCTGTGAATTTTTATAACTCAAAACACCAGTTTGCATGTATTTTCTAGAAGTTGGCATGTCTTGGATGCTCTAGATGCTCCATACCATCTTGATTCTTGCCATTAGCGCTAAGGTGTTGCTCATTTTACTATAGGACTCAGGGTGGGGGGGGCGGTCACTGGAATAAAGGTGATGGCCTCCAACTTCTGCCCATGGCATCTGCCCTACAGGATAGGAGAAGAAGCTTGTCTTGGGGTTCAAAGTTCCTTTTAGATCTCCTGTTCATATGCATACTTTTTTTTTTTTTTACCAGCACTCATAGATATATAGATAGATAGATATGGATAACTGCATCTATCAAATATGTATGTATGAGTTTGTATGTGTATTTATGTATATGTGTATGTTGACATAGCTATGGATACAAATATATAGATATGAAAATATAGATATTGATCTTCCTGGTTGTCTCCTATGGCATTGATATACACTGATCTAGAAAATTTAAACAATGTTCACATTGAAAAAATGCTTAGTGATTTGCTTGTCAACCTTGGATTTCATAAAAATCCCTGTTTCAAAATACACTGTGGCTCAGAGTTAAGTGCTTAGAAGAACTCTTCTAAAGCTTTGACAGTATGATACCTTAGGCAAATTACATGGCAGATGAGAATCAGTTGGAGAAAGTTTTAGTTATCATAAATGAACCGCCTCTAAGGTATTATTGCTAATAGAATCCAATATAGTTTTCCATGATTACTTTCATGATTGAAGTGTCCCAAAGCAGACCCAAATTCAGTAATGAAACTGACAAACAGTGATGGAAGAAAGGGTTTCTTTTATTCTAGATGTTTGTACACGTCAGTAACTTGCTAATTGGAAAATTCGAAGAGTCCTAGTGAGCATAATGCTACCAAATCAGTTCAAAATTAAACATTCACGTTTTGTGAAGTTGAATTGCATTTTCCTTGTTTGTCCTAATTAACTATAAAAGCTGAATCTTTGTTCAGGCAAGATTTATGTGAAAAAGTAGTGGAGTTGATGAAGTAGACATAACCCAAGGAGAGTTAGACAAGCAAGTAATTCGTGAGGAAATTGTATGTCTGAATAATTTGTCTCAGAAGCAAATGAAGGTAATTTGATCATCTTTGGACTATTAAATCTAGGTACTTGGGTTTTAATTTTTATTTTGCCACTGACAAATTGAATCATTATAGACCACTTAATATCAGTGAATTTCTCCATCTGAAAACTCTGCAAATGGTGTCCCATAGCTTTGAAAAAATAAAAAATGATGTGTCAAGTATCTGCCTCTTCATTATGATAGAAAATGGAAGGTTGGACGACACTCATTTTGGTTTAAACAGACAGAGAACATGCTTCCCTCTCCGCTTAAGCTTGTTTGCTGTGTAAGCTCTCTTTATTGAGGCAGTGCAGCAGTATTAGGAAAAGAATGGTCTGCCACTTACTAGCTGTTTAGCCTTAGAAAGATTTTTGGCTTCCCTGAGATGTAGTTTTCTCATCTGTAAAAAATGGGGATAATAATACCTATAACTATCAAAGTAAATCCTCACTCAAAGGAGTTCATATTATGAAGAAAAACAGGTTGGTGATTACAAGATAGCATGGTAAGGGCTATCGTGAAAACATTTGTGGCAGAGGGTCCCTGCTGACTCTTGCCTATCCCTCAGCTTCCTAATATACCAGGTAAAGAGATGGAACGCAGGTCAGTCCTGGTGCTTTCTTTACCCTGTTTACTCAATCCTCACAGCAAACCTAGGAAGTACATACAGTACTATTTACATTTTATAGGCCAAGGAGAGTGGTGTTCAAAGAGAGTAAGTAACTGACTTACACAGTTAGTAAGTAACCTACTAACACGGTAACTGACAGAGCCGTGTGAACTACGAAAGTTGCATTATAGTAAAATTCCAGTGTATTAAGGGGGTTTAATGTTTTACATACAAAAATTATTTCTGGTCTAACACCCTTGTAAAGTTTTGCCTGTATAATCACTGCCTCTCACTGTAAAACCAGAGAGTATCCAAAGTAGGGCTTTAAATAACAAAAATCACACACACCCTGGATTCTGACAGCCATGATAAATCCTGCTTTAATCACGCATTAAAAACACATGTCATCTGTTTGATAAGCAGTCATCTGCTATTGCTTGACCTAGCAATGAATTAATAAGGAAAAACATTGGCAATCCAAGGCGTGTGTATGGAGCATCTTATTCCCAAGGCATCCCAATCTGATTCTCACCCTTTGCCCAACGGGCAAAAAGGTGTTAGCTCTAAAATGGTATATAACGACACTAGCTCACACTTACAAATTGACCTAAAACCTGGGAATTTTTTAAAACTATAAGCTATTAAAAAGTAAGTTCAGAGATAGGTTCTGAAATGAGCCAAGGCGAGAAGAGATGACAATCTTGGAAAGAATAGCTAATAGGTGTTCGTCCCTGGGCTTCGTAGGCTCCCTGTGAAATTCTTAGGTCTGGCAAAGAGTCTGCACCCATCTGTCCAGTAACTCTGCTGCCCAGAGCCACTCCTGAGTCTGAGAAGTGAGACTGCAGCACCCCTGCTCTGGGGCCTGGCTATTTGTAGATATGGTCTGGGGGAGCCAGCTGAAGAGGAAAGACAGACTTCAGTGAGCTCCTTTGCCAACCGCCCGAGGCATGCCACCATTTTCTTCATTGTATTGTCGCCTGGTCCAAGATTTATTTTCCCCTTCTAGCTGCATGAACACTAATGAAAGGTTTGAAATATTGTAAGCAGCAGGGTATGAACATGGTGTCTGGAATACGAAAGGAGAGTAGAGACTGTCCCACTATTTACTCATTTTTAAGATGATAAACCACTTGTAGGAACCTGTTCATAACTGCCCTATCAGTAGAGAATGGTTGGCATAGAGCAAGAGTTAGAGAGAGAAATTCAGCCAGATTTCATCTCCTAGAATGCTTGGGGCTTCTTGGCTAAAAGGCATTCTTTCAAGTGATTTGTTTGTGTGCCAGGAAAAAACTTGAATCTTATGTCATAAATTAAGCTAAGAATTCATGGCAAGGAAGTGAGATCTAAAAACTGGGAGCAGATATTTTCTTTTCTAAACTGAAATTCCAGGAAATCTTCAAATGCAGCCGTAAGTCGTATCCTCTATCAGTGATATGTAGTCACTCAGAATATACCCAGGGGTGACTTGTGTATGAAAATGTGCCTCTCTTTTCTCTCTCTCTCTCTCTCTCTCACACACACACACACACACACACACAAGAAATTATAAAAATGGAAGTGCATCAAATTTTGGTGAATAGTATATCATTGTGGTAAAGAGCTGACCCTATAAAGACGAGTAAGTTAATGCTTTGTTTCTGCACTTTGCTCCCTGGGAACATTCAGGCTTGTTATTTTCATCTCTATAAGCCTCTATATCCTTGTGTTTCGAGTAGTATAATGGTACCTGCACAATCGTATTGTTGTGGCTATTGATAATGTATACGAGGTACTATGTACAGTGCTAGGCATGTGGTATACTCCACACTGCTCTCGGTTTTAATATAGTAGGAGTTGCCTTTAAATACGCCATGGAGGGGCACCTGGGTGGCTCAGTCATTAAGCGTCTGCCTTCAGGTCAGGTCGTGATTGCAGTATCCTGGGATCGAGCCCTGCATCAGGCTCCTTGCTCAGTGGGAAGCCTGCTTCTCCCTCTCCCACTCCCCCTGCTTGTATTCCCTCTCTCCCTGTATCTTTCTCCGTCAAATGAATAAACAAAATCTTTAAATAAATAAATAAATTCTCCATGGAATCTACTATTTAGGGCGAACAATGGCAAATTCTTCCTTTAAACCAGAACTTCTTTTGTAAAATGAATTTATCTTTTGTATGGTGTGCGTGTGTGTGTGTGTGCGTGCACAGTTCTAAGTATTATTGATTTGTGAGGATAAAAATAAACACAAAAGGGCTAAGACTCAAGATGTCATACAGTAAGTCCTAAGGATTAGCTGTAATTGTTTACAGTATTATTAGTATTATTTACATTTTTAAGTAATAAAAAATATTTAAATATTTAAAAAATTAAAAAATTTTAAACTACTCAAGTAGTTTGGACTACTTCCTAAAGAGAGCAGAAAGTCAGAAGTAAAGGAAATGTCTCTAAGAAAGTATTTGGGTTATTTGTAGGGGGAATCAATGGCGTTGATGTATAAAGACAGAAGCATCTAAAAAATCATAGATGATTAAAGTCAAACCCTAATTTTTCTTCATGTATCTTGTATCTTTCACATATAGCCAGGGAGTTCAACCTGAGGTTCACTTTTTTTTTTCTGTCTTAATCTCTTTTCCCCATTACCACAAAGTCTCATTTCCTGTTTCACTGTTTTGATTATTAATGAAAGTAGACTCTTGAAAAAGATTTGGTTTTTCTTGGCATATTGGAAACATCCTTTGCAGTATTGTTTCTTAGACCACCACACACTTGAGCCACGAAGGAGGCTTTAATATGTATAGTCCTTGTGCTTCAGGCAGATCAAAGATGCTGGGGAAAACAGTCTCCACTCCTAGCTCCAAAATGTCAGCTTATAAATTTATTCTACTATGTTTCCCGATCTATTACTCAAGAATGCTACATATAGATTCAGCTTATGTATTAGAAACTGAGTCTGAATGGTGGTAATAATACTTTTTCAGTTTCATCTAGAAATTCAGTGGCAGTCGTGGGCTATCTGATCATTTATTTGTATAAAGTAATTTGGCAGAAGCTGGCATTTGTTTAGCTTACACTATACTTGGTTAACAGGAAAAAATAAAAATTAAAAAAAAAAAGAAAGAAAGATACTGAGCCATTGAACCAGATTGGAAAGTGGCCTTAGTTATAAAATTGCCACTGATTGCTACCAACAGGTGAAGGCTCTAAAGGCTGTTTTCTCAATAATCAAACCTACACCAGAATGCTCCACCCCGCAATTATAGGCTAATCATTCTTTTATCTAATGATATCCAGTGTTTATTCACTCACTGGCACAAGATGCAGACCTCTTAAAATGATGTCATCCGGATTGCGTTTTGCTTCCTCTTTATTTTTTCCATAAATTTTAATCTCATTCCTGCTACTGATATTTCATACTGAAATGTTCTAAATATAGAAAGCATTGTAGTAATATCATTTAAAATAAGAGTTCTTGGAGAGCCCTGGTTTTTGCAAAAAGGTCCACCTTTTCTGCAGCTTATACTAGATATGCAAAAAGTGTCCCAGACAAAGGGACCAAAAAATGAAGAGATTTGAGTAGTCAAAAGATGTAATCATTTAAATGATCTGGTTTAGAAGCTGGGACCATTGTTATTGGAATGTTTTTAAAAATCTCAGTCCTTTCAATGAAGACATGTTGAGCATTTTGTTTCATGAGTTATCACTAGGAAAACCATGTACTTTCAGAAAATGTTCCCCAAATGTACTCCAGTTGACATTGTGATCAATATGTGTCCAAATAACTTCTTTTCATTATTTTTATTCCAGTATAATTAACATACAGTGTTATATTCATTTCAGATGTGCAATGATTCAGCAATCCCATACATTGCTCAGTGCTCAGCAAAACGAATGCACTCTTCATCTCCTTCACCTGTTTTATCCATTCCCCACCCAACCCCCTCTCCCAAACACCGGTTTGTGCTCTGTATTTATCAATGTAAGCTTTTTTTTTTTAAGATTTTATTTATTTATTTGACAGACAGAGATCACAAGTAGGCAGAGAGGCAGGCAGAGAGAGAGGAGGAAGCAGGCTCCCCGCTGAGCAGAGAGCCCGATGCGGGGCTCCATCCCAGGACCCTGGGATCATGACCTAAGCCCAAGGCAGAGGCTTTAACCCACTGAGCCATCCAGGCGCCCCTCAAAGTAACTAATTAATTTCATATTATTTATTGGTCAAAAAAATTTGGGGAAACCTTAATCTCTCCAAATGTTTTATTTCTATTGATCCACCCAGCTCTAGTCGCTATTACATGCAATCATCAATTCTTATGACCCTCCAATAATATTCAGATATGTTCTAGCCTGTTTATACTCAAATACTTTTCCTGAATAGTGGTGCACTTTTAATTTTTTTATTTTAATTTTTTTATTTTTTTTAAGATTTTATTCATTTATTTGACAAAGAGAGACACAGTGAGAGAGGGAACAGAAGCAGGGCAAGTGGGAGAGGGGGAAGCGAGCTCCCCCCCCCAAGCAAGTAGCCCAATCCAGGCTTGATCCAGGACCCAGAATCATGACCCGAGCCGAAAGCAGGTGCTTAATGACTGAGCCACCCAGGCACTCCAATGGTGCACTTTTCAAATTAAAAAAAAAAAAAAAAAAAAGAATTAGCAAATACTTGTTACCCGGAAGTAACTAATATTTTTCACTACATTATTATTCTAATACTAAGAGCTTGTTGAACCTAAATGTATTTCATAGTGTTAAGATATCAGGAATAATGAGCTGGCATGATCTGGTGGTTTAGTCAGAGAATCAAAGCATATAGCCCTCCCTATGTATGGAAAATGTAGAATACTGAATTTAAATACATTTTTAGACATTTTAATTGGGATCTAAGATATATTAATGAAAATAAGCCTCATGCATAGTGTCCATCACTCTAGAAATGTCGATTCTTTGGTGATGAGGCCAGTCTGTTACTGCTGTGATTCTTGTTCATCTGTTCCTACTGGAAACAATACTAAGAAGAACATAGGAGTTATCATTTGTGATTCAGACACATGAGCAATGGGAATGCCAGAGGCAGAAAATGTGTAATTTCATGCTCATTAATTTCAGAGAGGATTTACAAGTTAACCTGGCTGGAGATACTACTCTTCCAAAAAATCTGTAGGCATCATCAAGCAGCACAGTTACTGCAGGCCACTTACACAAGGTTGACCAGATGCTCGGCGGCTACAGTGATCCCGTGCATTCCTGCATGAAGATCATAGGCCAGGTTCTGTGCTGGAGAACTTCCTGGTTCCAAAAAGAACTGTGTGCATGCAAGGAAGCAACTTTGTGTCTGAAGAAAAGAGTTTAAGGAGATGGTACCACAGAAGATTCTTTCCCCCATGCTCCTACCATGAGACAGGACATAACTTTTCATTTTCAGTTGTTTTATACTGGCTCGAGGGGTAGTAACACCATACCATTTCCTGTCTCCACCTTAATCAATCAACTCTTGTAGGTAATCTAACCTTAGATGTATCCGGTTATCTCCATAAAGTAGTCATTTTAGGATTATCAGAGGGTTTAAAGTGAATCAAGAGAGGACATTGCAACAGTTTCATTTCCATTTGAGGAAATCATTCCATAAGTAATTTGATAATTATAGTATTTGAGAACGGGGGATACCATTGAAGCTATTCTGACAGTCTGACAGCTTCCTGCGAGCCGCCGGTGACACAATCAGGTGACAATCAGAACAGATGCATCCTCACTACCTGTGCTTTTGCTGTTGGTCAAATCAATTGGACAGAGCTTCCCAAACTTTCATGTGCATACAAATCACCCGAAGATTTTGTTAAATCCAACTCCGTAGGTCTGGGGTGGGCCCTCATTATCTACCTTTATGACTAACTCCCTGGTGATGCCCAGGCTGCTTATCTATGGACCACACTTTGAGTAGCAAGGAGTTACAGAATGGAGTAGGAAGGGAGAAAAATGGTCTTGCAGCAATACAAACTCTTGTCTTGGCATTGTTTTTAGCTGTAGTATTTAATCCCTGAAATGGTTATGCGATTATGATTAATATTCTTTCAGAGGACATTGTATCATTGTGTTGTGAAGAAACTGTATGTTTGTTTTTAAAATGAAGTCACTCTCTGGATGATTTCTTTATTTAATGTTCAAAAACAAAGGGCCGGTCCCCTTTAAGTATATAAAGCATGTCTGTGTCTGATTTATAAAACTGTACAGAGGCCTGCAGAGTCGAGGAGAGACAATAATGTCCAGCAGATGCAAAACAACTAACAAAAGAGAGGAGGGAAACCATCTCTTCATAGGAAGAAGACTGGACCGGAGGAGCACACTACCTCTGCCTTCTACCATCGAGCTCAGATCATTCCTACCCCTTCTGGTTTAAACCTAGTTTGTGGACTACTTCATCCATTAGGCAAGGAGATTAAGCTAATTCACTCTCATGGTCAGATGTCAGCAGTTACCCATATTGTCACTTCAACACACCACAGTTATAGAACTGAAGCCCATGTATGACTCAGAAGCTTCTGACTCTAGGAAAAATTGAGGGTGCATTTTTTGGTTTGGCCCTAGGGAGAAAAGGTTATTTTATCAGAGACTAAGAACTATTTGGGATTGAAGAGGAATATTGGGCCATATTTTTTAGTGTGTTTTTCTTTACATTATGTGGGTCATGGTGCTTGCATTTATACATTATTTTAATAAGGTGTCTATTGTCAAAACCCTTTTACAACTACCCTATAGGGAATCTTGCTTAAATTTTAGAATGTGCCATCAAACCTCCAAGGCAGCAAACTCAACTGGTGGTCTAGTGTCTAAAAAAGAGCACAGCTGATTTACAATACATTCATGCTGGCCTGGCATAAAATGTTCACAAGACCCACGTCCTGAAAAGATTATGGTCCCACATCACACAAGACTTGCAGGTTAGTTGAAAATTAAAATGGCCTGTTTCTTGATTTTTCTGATTGCAGAATTCTGGATACGTTTTTTTGCAGTGGAGCTCCCTTTCTTTTCCCGTGCGCCCCCTCCCCCACCAGTACCCTAAGCCTGTGCTAATTTCCCCCCTCAGCTAATGAAGCTCATGTTCTAGTCTCAAATCCACGAAGCAATAAGGATTCTTCAATCACCATTCCACTTAAAGTTTTATTATCTTTTATCCACTTTGAGTCCTAGTTTGCACATAGTAGGCACTAAAATTTGTGGAATGTAATTGAATTCAAGGGACAGATTAATCCCTTCACAATGGATTTCATTTTGTTCATTCATGAAAAACAGAGTTTACTTCTGAGTTCATAATGACGTGCATGAACATTGTGGCATGAGCTGCCTATCTCTCCGCTGCTAGGAAATGGTCATAATGTTTAATTGCACAAAATGTCTTTTTTTTTCCTAATCAAGAAATTAAGGGATCCGTTGGCTTAGCAGGTGCCTCAATTGTGCATAATTAGTTGCTAGGAATTGTTTAGCATAAGCTGATTAGTCTCAGCCCGAGAACATTAAATTTTTTTTCTTCAACAAAGCCATGAACATAGCTAGGGGTTCTTGAAACAATATTCATAGCTGCTTCCTCTGGGAAGCCCAGACACTGGGAATGGGGGGAGGCAGAAGATGGAGAGAGAACCAGCAGCCTGATTACACATGGATGCTATTTGATGTCAGGCAGCCGTTCAAGGTTATGAGAACGGGAGGGGACCTGAGTGCGTTCCTCAAGATGTGGTTTTCTCAGTTCCAGCATGGGCTTTGGTCATGATCCAGAATGAAGCATTACTCCTTAGGTGCCTGCTGTTAGCTTTCCAGGCTTATAAACACCAGCTTCACTTGGAATATGTAATCAAAACAAATGATCTGTGTTTGCTCCTCCTGTGTTTGGCACATGAGGAGACTGACCAAGCTCGAGGGAATGGGAGGGACAGATGGTCTTCCCCATTGTTCTACTTCTGTTTTATGTATATGCTTGACTAAGCCCTTTCTGTGCCTCTGTCACAGTGTCATTTCTCCATTTAATGGTGGGTATTTTCCCTAGCCTCATGGGATGTCACTCTAAAGGCGCCCTGTGCTCTTCCTTGTTAGAACCAATATATGCTCCTGTGACAGTGGGTGGCCATCAAGTGTGACAGTGATTATTTAGCTGCTAAGATGTCATTAGGAAAGGCTGACAGTTCTGACACCCTGTGATGCCCTTAATGATTACTCATAGCATTCACTTCAGTGAGCAGTAGCTCACCAGTTGAAAGTCTGCTTTGCCCCTGTGATGACTTTCAATAACGATCCCTTTTTAAATGACCCACCATCAAAATCAAAGCTGGAAGTCCTGTGTATAAATCAGAAGTCTTTTGCTTATTAAAGGCATTATTTTAAAGGTTGTTTGAGAAATCTTTCTGTAGTCTGAGTGAAAATTAAAGGAAATATATTTTAATACTAGTTTTACAAAGATCACAAATTTTTAACATACATGTTAAGTCAGTACTCAATAGCTGCTAGGTGATGATATGACATTAAAAGGAATAAACTATAAACCTAGAAAAAGAAAATCAGAGGTAGGAAGGAGGATAGCTCATAACAAATGTTTGGCTTTCTTCAGCTTGCTTATTTATAATAAATGCTCTAATCTAAAGTTGAATATCATTCAATCATCTATCAGCAAATGTTTAATGAATACATATTATGTGTCAGACACTGTTCTGGACACATAACACAGGTATTATCTACTGATTCCTTTCCTTATTACTTGACCTATTTTTTAAATTCATTTATGTAATTGGGTGGAACTTGAAAGTCTATTTAGTGTCTCCCTGATAAGATAAAGAAGTATTAACATGGATCTTACATTCAGTGAAACTTTTAAGGTCCTTACTGAGGAACAGTGCATTATATTGGCTTTTATTTTAAATTTGTATCTTCAAAAAAAAAAATGAACTGAAAGTATAGACTGGTTCCATGGTATAATTTAAGTATATTTCTTTTTAGGCAAACAAATATGTGGGGGAAGGCGGGGGATGAGATTTAGATAGACACAAAAGGAATTAGGTATGATTGCTCCTTTTTCATAGCCCTCTCCATAGGAATTAACTTATACTGTGCAAGCTCCCCACTGGAGTGATGTATCCAGACCTTACCTGTGTGACACAGAAGCATGTGACTAAGAACCTATCAAAGCTCATTGTTCACCTATGAGGATATAGCATAAGGAGGAAAGAGCATGTGAATAAAAATAAAAGAAAACCAATCCAGACTCACTCTAGTTGTGTTTTCTATAAATTTACCTCTCTGGACACTAAGTCCTGACTATCAGTGAAAAGAGTGGTCTAAATCATCCCTTATAACCATTGAGATTCTAATGATACATCAACCCATCTCCATTAAGGAACACATGAGAAAACCACAATAGAAGATTCCATAACTTTCCATGACTTTATGCTCAAGGATTAAAATGTACCCCAGACCTTCTTATCCTTTAGTATCCTACCGTGGACCCATCAGCCACTGATTTATTCAGTTTCTTTTCTCCACTTCTACTTTCAAGCAAAGTTTGAATCAAGAGTTGACTTTGAGTAAATCACATCAAGAGTTCATGTCCATTATGGACATGGGTAATTTTTTATAAAAAAAGTTGCCTCCTAGAGGTTTAAAATAAACATATTCTTAGGAAAGGTTTATTTAGAAATTGACATATGAAAAAAATGCTCAATTTCACTCAGCATCAGGGAAATCCAAATCAAAACCACAATGAGATTCTACTTCACACTGATCAGAATAACCAAAATTACCAACTCAGAAAACAACAGATGTTGGCAAGGATGTGGAGAAAGAGGAGCTCTCTTAAACAGTTGGTGGGAATGCAAACTGGTGCAGCCACTCTGGAAAACAGTATGGAGGGGCACATCCACCCGAGTGTTTATAGCAACAATGTCCACAATAGCCAAAATAAGGAAAGAACCCAGATGTCCATTGCCAGGTGAATGAATAAGGAAGATGTAGTGTATGTATACAATGGAATTTACTCAGCCATCAGAAAGAATAAAATCTTACCATTTGCAATAACGTGGTTGGAACTAGAAGGTATTATGCTAAGTGAAATAAGTCAGTCAGAGAAGGACAAATACCATATGATTTCACTCATACATGGAATTTAAGAAACAAAACAGATGAACATGGGGGAAGGGGAGGAAAAATAAAATAAGATGAAAATCAAAAGGGAGGCAAACCATAAGAGATGATGTAGTCTAGGAAACAAACTGAAGGTTGCTGGAGGGGAATGGGTTGGGGGATGGGGTAATTGGGTGATGGGCATTAAGGAGGGCACTTGGTATAATGAGCACCGAGTCTTATATGCAACTGATGAATCACAACATTCTACCTCTGACACGTATAAAAACACACATGCAGGTGTTAAATGGTGCCATACTGCAGAGTTGCTGTGCTCCCCTTAACTCTCATGATAGATGGTGCCAGGATTCTGACTCCCTTCCATTAGAAATTATTGCTTTCAACCTGACTAACTTTGGCAAACTATTTTTAGACAATATCCAATTTACTTCAGTCTGGAATTTTGACCAATACAACTTTAGGCTTCTAGATTTTTGTTTACACTCAATAAGGACACTCGTAGTATGGGGAGTCGAGATGGAGGGCGGGGGATGGATATGTAGAGGCTGGCCAGGTGATCATCTATAATGTGGTTCCAACCTTATAAGGATGTGCATAACTAGACAATCTCAGCTCTAAATGTGGAAACTGTTTTCAAATATAAATAAGAAAACAATTTTACCAAGGTTGACTACTTATGTAGTGCAAAGTGGTAAATTTCAAAAAGAAAGAAAGAAGAAAGAGAGATGGAAAAAGAAAGGAAGGAAGGAAAGAAGAAAGACCTCCTTAAAATAGAGCGTTGAGTGCAAAAATCCCCCAGAGTGTCCTGGGCAAATCTCTTATTGCCCTTTAAGAAAATCCAATACTGGATTCAACCCAAGACTTTAATTGGCTGGACTCTTGACAAATTGAAAATTGAGGAAAGCCTTTAGGCTTCCAAGACACTGTTCCTAAAACTGGTGGTTATGATCTATATCTCCCTGGCTCAGCGTTGTATACTCATACAGTTTCAAAGTTTTAGATTATGAAAGAAAAAATATTTTTAATTGGTTTTATAAAGAATTCCGGTTTTCACTTAGAGTAAATTTGTTTTAATAGGTGCTGTATAAAGCCTATTGCCTGGTTATGAAGTCAGTGCTGTGAGAAAAGCACTGACATACTCAAGTGGGGCAGATAGAGATTTCTGTAGTGCAATGGTTACATTTTGTGTTGTGGTTTCTGATTATGACTCAAAATTGCATTTGCAAGGAGAAGAGTCAAAGACCAAGGATATTGTATCATAAACAAGAATGATGCTGTTGATTGTATTGGTATCTGAAAGTTGGTAGATTACATTTAGGGTTGGAAGAACATAAAGAATTGTGTGACAAATGGAATATAAACATGAAACAGTATGATTTCCATTTTTTAAGTTAATTGCAGCCTACAGCAGTATTAATCTTTCTTTTTTGTCATTGCTTATAAAGGCCTTGTTAGTTTTATGAAGAAATCGTGAATAATTTCAACCAGAAGTACATCCTAGAACAGAATCCAATTCCTCAATTTTGAAACACAGACCACTTAGTTGGGAGAACTAATGTTTTCAAATGATAAAGCCTACTTGCTGAATTAAATCACTGTTATATTTAACAGTTTATGATGTACAGTGTTGTTCTTTTCAATCATTTAATGACTTCCTATTCCAACAAAAACCACAATAAACCTACCTTACACTGTGACCAGAAGTACCATTTGGATCATCTAGCTTGACTAGATTTGCTAAATAATTATTTTACATTATGTCTACTCAGGCCATATACATCTTATTCTTGAAAATATTTAAGGTTGTCACTCAGACATCTCTTACTTTATGCAAATGCCCCATGCAAACTGGGAAGAATACTTCCTTTCATTTTTAACTTTAATATTTGCCATCCTAGATCATTACTCCTGTATTCCAAGCCAGAATATTTTCTCTATTTCTAAAATACAGAATTTTCTGTATTTAAATATAAGTTACTTTCCTTAAATTTTCATGGACCCATCACTTCTATGATCTTGTCACATAGTGTTTTGTTCGTTCAGCTTCTTGCCTAACTGTCACAGATATGCTGAGTTTTAGTCCTTCTGTCTTTTCAGTTGTTCTCCTCATGGTTCTGTAGGTTATTTTTTATCTCTTTCTCAAAGAGGGTGGCTTAGTCCATTGCAATATACGTTTCTTTTGCCAAACCATCATTCCTCCCCTGTTCTTAACATAGCTTCTCTGGTTTTACTTCTAAATGTCCCAATCCCTTCATTTTGCTTGGATACCATTTCTCACTTCCAAGAGGAACCTACTAATTCTGTGTGTCTTTATTTTCCTGCAATACTAATGCTCTGTCATCTGCTTATAATGCTCTGTCATCTGCAATATAACCTTTCTTCTCTTTTCTTTGACCTGATTACTCTTAGTGCCCCCTGAGCCGTTTTATTCCTTCTTTCTCTTCCTCTTAGTGATATTCACTGATACTTCTGATCAATGCATCTAAGTGAAAGGCAAATAATTTGTACACTATATTTGCATAGTTCTTATCATTTTTATGCCTTCATGTACACAATAGCTTGATCCTGACAATCCTAAGAAGTAAATGAGAGAGTATCTCCCTCTTTTATAGGTGAGAAAACGAATGTTCAGAGCATTTCAAATGGCTTGTCCCACAACTAAGTCAAGGTTAAGACTCAGATCTCCCAACTCTTTCTCCTATCCGTACCATATCACCTCTCTCTGGCAGAAGGATTGCAATCCATTAAAAGGTCTTCACTGCGTTAGAAACTGGATGGAAATTAACCAAACGCTTCATTGTACCTTTGCAGATGAGAGCCCCTACACTAAATCCGCCAGCCAGACAAAGCCGCCTGATGGAGCGTTGGCTGTGAGGAGACAGAGCATCCCAGGTTAGACCAGACTGTTGGATTTTTCAGCTGTTTTACTTTTGAACCCTGTTATTTGGTGATCCTAAATAGTTCCGACTTGGTAATAAAAATCAATGCAATATCATAGGGTGTAGACTGCATTCTACGCAACTTGTTCAAAGGATATTCATAACAGCTAGCCTTTGGGAAAGCTTGCCAACTTGTGAGAAACCATCTATGTGCAAATCCTTTGTAAAATGACTTGAAGTTATGTCCGCTCTCACTCATTTGCTTACTCTCTTCTCTGTTTCCAGGGGGTGACTTTCACAGCAGCATCTATTTCTTTACTGAGACATACCAGCCAGAACAAAAGGGTTCGAAATTGCTGTGGCAGAACGTATATTTGCTGAATAACAAATTGGTCCTTTCTTCTTAGCTCTTTGAACATGGATTGACTTCCAGGGCAACTCTTGTAAAATTCTGGGACTTTATCTCCTTAGGAAGCTGTGATTAGGATTCTCATACTTGAATAAGTGATACCTGTTTCTTCAGCAAAACATTTTGGACAAACATCTTAAAATGCCTTTACTCCAAAACTTCAATAGTTTGAAGCTTTGAGTTTGAGAATGACACAAAAGTTCTAAAGAAGGGAAAAAATTCAAAATACTACTCAAGCTTGATGTAAACGAGTTAATTCATGGAAAACTGCTTATGGAAGCAACTGTTCTTAAGAAGGGTTAAAACCATTAATACATTTAGACATGTATCAAAAATAATATCTTTATGTATTTTATATGAGTAGATTGAGTACCACCAAACCTTAGCTGTGGGATTTTAGAGCATAGTAGTTTAACAATTCAGGAGAAATAAAGCAGCATTTCAAACATTAAATTGAATGGTTTGGCAAACTCTGACAATGAAAACAGGAATTTTTCTATTTGAATAAGAGCAATACGAGTCCAGTTTCTGAGCAACCCTGCCCATGATTATTATTTACTTTTATAAGAATGACATGTGGTTATTTTTATTTTTATTCTGAAAGCTTGGATTCGTTATGAAAGTACATGGCTTGTAAAGAGGCATATTGTGAACGTGTTATACATCCTTGTTTGTGTGCTTTGAAGATTCTAAAGTAATTTGAATTCTATAATTGGATAGCATCACCCAGTGCCGAGATTTCTTCTATTCCATCCTATAAAACATCATTCTTAATGCTAGTCACATTTAGAAAAACTACTGTAATCAGCCATGGGCTGTGTTCTCTACTTTCTCCTTGTCAGCAGTAAGGAAGTGCCCAAAGTTTGAAGGTCAAGAATGCCAATTATCCACCAATTCCTTGCTGGCTTCTTTGCATTACCTGGTATGCACTACTCCTCTGCTGGAAAGAGTGAAGAGATGTCCTTGTGTCCTTAACACTTTATGTGATATTGGACAAAAGCACTGATGATAATCGTGTTTTCTTTTCATGGGTTCTCTAGTGTTACTAAATTATAACACATATTTGAGGGACAAACTTCCCTAAAGTCATTCAGTAGTTTTTTTTAGTTACATGCTAGGTACACAGAAGCCTTTCATCATAATCCTCAGTTCATAACACACAGTAATTCTTTATTACAGAACTTTTTCCTTTGGTCCTCCTAGTATCAATTTAATTAGAATCACGAACCTTTTTTGTAGGCTTCATGGGTTATTCTCTTAGGGTTTACACATGGACAGACATCTTTCTGTTCCTCTCTGGTGAGGTAGCAGTCAGAAGGGTTGGGGGTCTTGATAATCCTCTTATTTAGAACAGTCCAAGAAGAGAGACTTCACCAGCCAGAAACCAAAGTGGTTTAAGTGGTTAAGAAACCAAAGTGGTTAATAGCTGATTATCACTTACTTTATTGTAAGGAGAAGATTAAGGAACTCCTTAGAAACTGCTTCCTGATTTTCAACACTTGGAGTTCCGAACCTTTACGTACTTGACTTTACTGTCTTACTTTAAAGTCCCTATTCATTCTTGTTCTAACAAAAAGGGGAGATGAGGGTCCTCCCTTGATCTATGGCCAAGAAGTCACTTAAGGAGAGATCTAACCCAGCATCCAAAAGACTTGACCAGTCACCTACTATGTTTACAACATTTATACCTACTAAGTCCACAGAGCAAGAGTCTGGGGAAGTGCATACTCTTTGTTAATTGCAGAATCTTTAGCTAAAAAAAAAAAAAATCCTAAAATATTCTCCTTTTGAACTCCATTGGACCACATGAAGCCATAAAAGCAGAATGCAAGCTTATAGTCTTTGTTCCTTTCTCCTGCACTCCCTGTCTTACCCCTGTCAAATGAGTTTTACCGCCTTGGTAGCAAGGAAGGCTGTAACTAGGAATGGAACAAGGAATTGAAGGAAGGCCCAAACAGGTCTTTCTTGGCTAATCTAGCAGAACGTGGATCTTCTCAGTGCAAAGGTAGCTCTGAAGGCAGATGCAGCCCTGCAGCCATTTTGCTACCCAGACACCATAAGGAAACACAAGGAAGCTGGAACCTTAAAGGAGCTATGGTTTTTCTCACCCAGACTCCACTCTCAACAGTCCTATGGTAGTGACTGAATTTGATCATTCTCATTAGCACTTTCTCTGATGAAAGGGGTTAGAGTGTAGTGGAGGGTGTAGGGTAGTGGAAAGCACTTCTTGATCCAAGTTTTATAAAAGCTTAGTTCTTTGAAACTTATTCTACAAATGTAGACCTGGTGCTTCCTGGAGTAAATAGTTATATGCATATGCATAGCCAAGATTTCTTAACATGGGTTGCACTGTATTCATGGCATAACAAGGAGCAACTTGTAATAATTCTGTCCAAAGAGAAAACCTTGAATGTTAACAGAAATATAATTAGCTTTTCATTCACATCAAGATCCACAACCCCTGTCTAAACTCAAAATTACTGCAGCAGTTATTTTATACTCAAAAGTCAAATATGTGATTTTCTTAAGTGACAATTCAAATTGTAAATCCTTTCATCCTCCTCCTTTTCTCTTCTCAAAAAAGGGAATGGATTAAACGTCTCTTAGGAACAAAATACATTTGCTTTGGATAAAGGGGAAATGCATTATTCATGTTATTTGGAAATTTGTCATTTTAATCATGTCTCTTATGACACTAAATGTGAAGGAAAAAAAGATTTTTTTAGCCTTTCATAAAGTTTTGTAAAATTTTAATAATGATGATAGTAAAAAAGCGACATGAGTGTCTCTACAACACTGAAGTTTAAATTTAGATTAAAGACCTGTTAAGTCTGTTAAAAAATATTAAGGAAACATATTTTCAATCTCTTTTCTGCCTGTGTTTTTTTTTTTTAATCAAAGAGAAGATGATTTCCAAGTACAAAGATATTTTGAAGTAACAGATTCTACCACACATCTATGTTTATTAAAAAGAATCACTTGATCTGTTCCCGTTTACTTGACAGAGTACTGGTGAACTGAAATTTGGCCACTTCAAGGATCTGTCCAAATTAGAGGAAATTTCTACTGATTCTTAGTTTAACACATTTTGCAATAGTTTGTTGCATTACCAACTTAGAGATGAAAGATTTAATTATGTGTCTAATATTAATGAAGGGAAAAGATAGGATACTACTGTAGACCTCAAGGCCTAGAGTTAGTGTATAATTTATTTGACATGCTTCCTCTTTCCAAGTAGGACAGCTTTCTTTGATTATGCTAGTCTTGGCAAAGATATCTGGGCAGTTCAAAATTACAAGATGTCAAGCGTTCACATCTATTGTATTTCCAAACATCGGTGCCCCAGAAAAATTATCTTATCTGTAGCCAGAATGGACTACAAAAGTTCATGCAGGATTTTTTTTCTCCTAGAATATAAAAAAAGACACATCAGTTTGGCCATAATGGAATAAAGTTTGTATCAATCTTTCTTACCTCTCACATTTGGGTATTCGCCGGGGGAGTAAAAATATGGAGCTGAGTCTGAAATGTCCATTAGCCCAAGATGTACACACCCAAGCCATTTAGAATACATCCAGGAAAGGGTCAACACCTATGGAAAAATCAGTCTGGAGAATACTACCGGGACCTTGGCACCACAGAGAAGCTGGCAACATTAAATCAAGGAGGAAGGTTCTGCCTTCTCTGTCCAGCACTTTCCTGTCTTCATTAACACACAATGTGACACTATATCGGTCAGCATTTTCATTATTACGGCCCATAGAATATGACATTTACACTAGGTTTTTTTAGCTATAAGATTGTGTATGGGGGCATGTATGTAGTCCCACCACAGAGTTCCTCCAAAAAATAGGGGAGTCTCATTGGTGGCAAACTCCAGCCAGTGGAATCAAGTAAATGTCCTACAAAGAAAGGTGCTGCACAATGTATACGTGTATCAAATCATCACATTGTTCACTTGAAGTATCTTCCGGTTTTATCAGTTACATCTCGGTCAAGCTGGGGAAAAAGAGGTAAAGGACCATTCTATTTCCAGTGTATTCTCAAATGATTTAGAAAAGAAAATTTGCTGTTTCTGTGTGTGTGTGTGTGTGTGTGAAGGAGACCTGCATAGTGTTTCTACCACTCTTTTCGAATTTTCAACTTATTTCAAAGATTTAAAGTAAAAAAAAAAGAATGGTGCCATAGTGCACCAATGTTGCCCAAAGATACTGCGTCTAACTCCGCTGTTAGTGAGGGAGTGACCCAGGCAGGAGAATAGGAAAAGACAAGCACCTCTGCCCCTCAGCCAGGCTCTCCCCACATCCTCAGAAACAAACAGCAGACCAAGAGAAGGACAAGGGCGCTCGGGTCCATCATGTGCCTTCCTGGAACCCCTCACAGTTAGTATTCGGAACACAACATAGCAGTGTTTACCAGCATTCTGATGACTGGATATTTAAGAAATCAACAAAACTAAATCACATCTTTAACAAAAAATTTCTGAGCCAATCAAGCCGAGACTATGGGTAGCTTCAGAGATGTCTGAGAGTCTGTCCATACCCTTACTTGGTTATTTGTTCTGGCTATAGTCCTGTATCTCCCATGCTCTGAAATGGACTCATTGATTTTTTGTTTTTGTTTTTGTTTCTCATTCCACCCAATGTAAGCTGATGGAGGGCAGTTACTGTCCATGTCTTGTTGCCAAGTGTGTGTCCAGTGCATAGAACAGAGCTAAGCAAATGGTAGGTATTCAGTCAGGCCTTGCAGAATGAATGAGCAGGCAGAAAGTGGCAGGCAGCTCTGCTCTGGGCAGAATCTGTGACCTTATGACGAGTACGCTTCCTTATAGAAGAAGTCTAACAGTGTCTCTTTACCCTATATATTCTGACTCGTGGAATGCTGTGTAGCCCTTGTTCACGTGGGCCTTGAGGCTGCACCAAATACATTTCTAAGGAAATCGTCCACGGCCCAAGACAAATGAGTGAAATATAGGTCAGCTAGAAACTAGAGTATTTTAAAGGCCAGAGGTCCCCCCTCTAGCCTTACCTGTTTCCTTCGGAGCAGAAAATGTCCATGCGGTCCTAGAACACCGCACGACACAGGAAGTCGGAGCACAATTTAACAATAAAATTGACAAGATGAGAATGAGACATTCAAGTGTTCTGCTCTAGGAGAAGAAAAAAAAAAGGCTAAAAAGTATGTGAAAAGAGCCAGAGTCTATCAATAGATGGATGCAAGGCAGAACTTATTACTTATGATGGCAGGTGCACATTAAAGATTTCCCCCAGAGAACTGATCCACTTTGCTGTGTGGCTGGTCGCACGTAGTGAGCTCTCAAATAACGCTGGGCAAGAGGAGCCGGCTTGATTTGTGTGCTCCATGCTGCCACTTTCATTAGCAATTCAGAAAAGTGACAGTCCATTATGCGTGAACTTCTCTCACACCTTAGTAAACATGGGTGAAATATAATAAAGTGGCATGTATGCGGCAAACAATTTTTAAACAGTAATTCTTCCAGCATGCCATTTAGGGGAAAATTATTTGTAGGGAATTAGTACTGTGCCTCAATATTTCCCGAGACCCCCCGCCCCCACTCCGTGCTACAGGAGTGGTGGCATTTGGTCACTGTCATGCTCCAGATACACATAGTAATGGGATGGGGTGGCCGGGGTGGCCAGCACAGCCCCCCAGCGTCTGAAGACCATTTTACAAAGAGGCTCAAGGATATGTGGACAAGAACTATAAGGAGAAAGATTTTTCCCTTTGAGACTTTTGCGCTGAAGAAAAATTAATTCTCCTCATTTCCAAGTTAGGGAGCCCTTCAATCAGGGTTTTTAAATCAAGTGACTTTAGAGAATTAAGCTGGGTGAAAGCTGTATTGATTGACCAGCGCTTAGGGAAAGTGAAGAACCGTCTTACACAATTTACGGTAGAATAGAGCAGTTGGGCCCATCAATATTCTCTTATTACATGACTTGGAATAGTTTCCCAAATTTCTGTCACTCACATGCCATCCTCATCATGCTGGCGATATATCTGTGTTCTGTCCATACCATAATTACTGTGGTTTTCAGTCAATTTAAATCGATTCACTTTTTTCTTAGCTTTATCCAAACCTTTGTTATCTGGGCTTTGAGATACTAATTCTATTTTCTAACATAGATTTTTAAAATTTCTAACCCTGAAGTTTTTAAAAAGGCTCTGTGTCAGAGACTGTGGACTCTGAGAAACAAACTGAGGGTTTGGGAGGGGAAGAGGGTCAGGGGTTGGGTGAGCCCGGTGGTGGGTATTATGGAGGGCACGGATTGCATGGAGCACTGAGTGTGGTGCATAAACCATGAATTCTGGAACACTGAAAAGAAATTTAAAAAACAGGCTATGTGTCCTCTCAAATACATCTGTTAACGTTTATATACACCATACGTCAGGAAGCACTGCGTTGGAATGAGGTTCTTCTCAAAAGAAATGACTTCGAGAACCCCAATGCTTTGTGCTTCGTTCGTATGTTGCTAAGTAGTTGTAGATTCATAGCGCAGACATGGATCTTTGGAATGGCAGTAGAAGGCATTTAGGGCTTTTGCTAAGAAATGAGAAGATATACTAAAAGGAAAGGAGGAGGTTGAACAATATTAATCCAGAGCTTAGGGATAGACAAGAATGCATGGATCCTAAGAGGAACCTAATCTAGAAAGAAAAAATGAGGGAAGCTATAGAAAATTATAAAAATACTATGTGCCATTTATTTCATGCTATGCTTCCAGTATTAGACAACCATGTTGATAAATATTGTTTTTCTCTTCCCCAAAACTCCTTCAGGAAGTAAATTTCATTTATTCTTTTCTAATAGATAGGCAAATTTAAGTTTGGAGAGCTAAAAGAACTTGCCCATGGTGACAGGGCCTGGAGAATTGTGGAGCTTGGACAAACCGTAGATAAAAACGCAAGTTCAACTAGAATCCTGAACAATGCAGAGGAGAGGGTGGTGAAGACAATCCTTAATGAGTAAGAGGTATAAAGACTTTGACTTCAATGGGCCGCATGAACCTCTGCTCAGACGTATACGGAAAATGTAGGGAATCCATCTTAGTCAAAACCAACTGGAACTCTTTGTTGGAGTGGGTCAGTGAGTGAAGGCTGAAGTCAGGGGGATCATACCATGATTTCTCTAGTAACAAAGGCCTAGGAGAATCCAGGGAAGAAAACTGGCCATGCTTCAGGCTGTGCTATACTTTCTTCTGTACATTTGTGATTTTTCAGGGCTTCCGATTCAAAGGAAAAAATTAAAATTGGCCAAGTAGGCTAGTAAATACTTGTTCTTAAACTGGTAATACCATATTCTATGTTTCCCTTTTAAAACCTTAGAATAATACAGAACTTTAGGATAACACTGAATAAATGGAATCAATCCCCATTTTGTGGCCAAGAATTTAACCTTGCAAAGAGGTTTCTAAAATAAGGATATATATATCCCCCACTATCGGATTAAATGAGTAAAGACTGACTCTAGGCAATGTGCATGCCATCTCTTTCTCTCTCTCTCTCTCCCTCCCTCTCTCTTTCTTTCTCTACACACACACACACACACACATAAAAATATATAACATATATATTTTATATATAAAGTTTTTTTAATTAAACATTCTTATACATTCTAGAGTCTATTAATGAATTAGATGTTAAACTGATGTTATAAGATTTCTGCATCATAACTGGGAGAAAATACTTTACAGCACCTGCCAAATATCTTTTTCTCTTTAAGAGTTTGATTGCACTTCTGGTGCTTTCCTGTTTTCTGCAAAGAATGTAACTGCATAGAATGTAAACTGTGCATCAATTCCATGCCTTCTACTCTTGCATACTTGGCTGCATTGCTTTTATTTTTTTTCTCCAGCCATACTTTTATTTTCTTCTTAAATCCATTATAATTAACATGATCTCTCGTTTTTTTTATTCTGAGTTTTTATCAAAAGTGACCTTTATACTGCCATTCAACATTTGATTATCCAACAACTTCTTGGGCACCTGCTATATGCCTATTACTATTCCAGGTAGTAGGAATATCCTACAAGCCTCTGTCTTCCTGGAGTTGGCCTGCTAGTCAAGGAGACATACATTCAACAAGTACCTAACATAAGGTCAGACTGTGCTAAGTATAATAGCATGGAATAAACTAGTATAAGGGGTAGAAAGTAGTGGATGCAGAAAGACAGGGGCTCTGGGTTTGTGAGGAAAGTCAAGGATGGCCTCTGGGAGGAAATAGCATTTGGGGAGCCTAAAATGAAGGGTAACCTATATAATGTTCTGGAGGAAGTAGAGTATAGATCAAAAGAATAGCAAGTGCAAAGGCCCTGAGGTCAGAATAAGTTTGGCTTGTTAAAGAAACTGAGAGAAGTCCAACGTGGTCAGAAAGGGAGAAGCAAGGCTAAGAGTGGTAATAAATGAGGTCAGGGGATGCTTAGCTGTTTCAGTTGGTAGAGAATGCAACTCTTGATCTCAGAGCTGTAGGTTTGAGCCCCACATCGTAGAGATTACTTAAAAGTATAGAGAATATTTAAAAATAAAATTTGAGAGAAAGAAAGAAGGGGAAGGAGGGAGGGAGGAAGGAAGGAAGGAGGTGAGGAAGGAGGTTGGAGGAGAGACAAAGCTTCTGTAGAGCTTATAGCCAAGGTAAGAGTTTGGAATTTATTCTGAGTGTGACCCAAAGCCACTGCCAAGGTCAAACAGTTGAGGTACGATACAATTTTCTTTTTAAAAATTCTCTGGCTTCTATATGGAAAATAGACTTGAAGGAGACAAGAGTGGAAACAGGAAGATCAGTTGCCATTCCAGTATTTCAGACAAGAAATGATGGTGAATCAGGATGTCTGGATGGCTCAGTCAGTTAAGCATCTGCCTTCAGCTCGGGTCCTGGAATCAAGTCCTACATCAGTCTCCTTGCTCAATGGGGAGTCTGCTTCTCCCTCTACTTGCCATTCCTCCTGCTTATGTTCTCTCTCTCTCTCTCTCACTTGCTCGCGCGCCCACACATACACACACACTCATACATGTAAGTAAATAAAATCTTTAAAAAAAAAAAAAAGAAAAGAGAAATGGTGGTAAGTCAGGCTAGAATGATGTAGGTGCAAATGTTGAAAAATAGTCAAATTTTGAATAAAGATGCCCGAGAACCTATTTAAAAATGAGATGTGGAATGTGAGAAGAAAATAGGAGTCTAGGATAAGTCTATGGTTATTTTCTCTTCACTGGGTAAACAGAGATGCCCTTTACCAAGATAGAGAGCCACTGAAGACGCCCTAGATCAGCAGTAGAGGGAGTAGGGAACTCAAAGGAGAAGCCAGTGGTGATACAGACTGTGGGCTCAGCAGCCATACGTTCACCCCTGTGGATGAGTGAGGTCGTTTAGGTGTGCAGATCGATTAAAATGGGGTCCAAGCCCTGAGCCTGGAGCACACCAGCCTTCAGAGGTCAGCTGTGAGGGAAGTTTCAACGGAAGACATGAACAAAACAGAAGCTGTAGGAGGAGAACCGGGAGAATGTACCAGGAATCCAAGCTGAGAACTGCCTGTCACTGAGGAGGGAGGAAAAAACTGGGTCAAATATTGTTAAGATGAATAAGATGAGGGCTGAGAATTGACCATAAGATTCCCTAAGCAGGGAGTTTTTAGTGACTCTGGCTAGTTTCAATAACATGGTATGAGCAAAAGCCTGATTTGAGTGGGTTGATGTAAGAATAGGACTTAAATAAACAGAGGCAGAGAAGGTAGACAATCTTTTCAGCCTCTCAACAGAAAACTATCAAGAGGAGTGGGAAAATGGGGCAGTTGTTGGAAAGGACATATGATCCTGTGAGTGAGGGACTCTTTTTTCTTTAAAAAATATGTAGGGTGCCTAACATTACATAATTTTAAAAAATAATATGGGAGAGGTAACTGTGGGTAATACTAATATGGTTGATCCAGTGGAGTGGGAGAAATTGACGCAGGAAGGAGAGGGGGGTAAAAGCAAACACAAAGTCTTTGAAGAGTCTAGAGAGAGACTATCCAGCATTCAGTGGATGTGTCAGCAGGAGACAAGGCAGACGGTCCAAGGCACAAAGGCAAGCAGGTGGTAGATTTCCTGCTGAGAAGATGTGTGAGTTCTTTTCTGTGTGTGTGTGTGTGTGTGTGTGTGTGTGTGTGTGTGTGTGTGTCCTCTTCTGTGTTCCATATTCTTTGTGAAATAAGAAGGAGATCATTACAGAGAATTAGGTGGTGAAGGGAATGGTATAGGCTAGTAGAGAGAGGAGGTGTCATTTCAAAGTCTGGGAGAATAGATTTCCTAGGGCAAGTTCCAAGGCTCAGCAGGCAGCTCTGTAGATCTCTAATTAAATAAAACCCTCTTGTCTCCTACAAACCCTACCTCTTCAAATCAAACAGGATAAAATGAACTCACCCACCTAATGCTGATACCCCATGTTGCCACTTTCTATTGCATTTCCCTTGGGAGCTCTCCTCTAACTTCTCCCTTCCAAACCCAGAATATCATGTGTTTTTATTGAATTTTTTTGCAGTTTAGCTCATCCTGTTTCAAGCTGCTCTACAATTATTTTTCTGGATTCTACACTCATCTCTAATTTGAGGTTAGAGTCCCTTAAATTCAAGAAAACATACCTTTATTAAAATTTCCGCCCACAAAGTTTTGCCTAGTAGGGTTCATATCTCAGTGAAGTCCTTGTTGGTTGTATAAAGACTGCTTTCACCACTTACGTTAGGATCTGATCACTATTATACATCAAACATTATAAAATAATGGATGAAATGATGAGTACAACTCATAATACTCTAACTCGTTCTCTAATAAACACTTAAACCTACCACACTCATATCCATGTGCACATGTGTACACACACATGGCACCTTTTTTTCTGTTTTCCTCTTTAAGTATAGGAAACTCCACATCCAACTTCTGCTTCAATATTTTTAGAGACAGGAAACTGACTACCTTCCAAGGTAGCCCCCACTTTTTTTTTTCTATTATCTCTACTTATTAGAAACTGTTCTTCATAATGGATTCAGTGGATTTCAATGGATTGAAATTTCCCACCCTGTACCTCCACCCATTGGTTCTTCTAATCCTCCTGAATTTCGCCAAAGTAAGTTCTTCATGTACTTTCATGCACTGATCATCTCTTCCCTGAGTTGTCATTGTTCTTGTTGTTCAACCAGGTAAAGCATGTCCATTCTTTCAACGTTGCTTTCCAATGTTCCTCACCCTAGTGGTCTTTCTAAGGTTGTTAATGCTCTTCACCAGGTGGCAGCCAAAAGTGAAACTTCCTCTAACTGAAGAGAACACGGTGTGAGAAAACCATCTCCTTCCGTGACCTGGATGCTCTCCATTGGGTTAATGCAGATTAAGGTTGTATTTTTTACATGAAATAGAGATGTTTGTTTGTGCTGGCCTGGCACCCAGTGGGTGTTGTTCTCCTGAACCGTTCCTAAGAGTCAGCCTTTCTGCCTTGAGCATCAGCACTGTGTGTAATGCTAGGCAACACAGGACCCTTCGTTCTCTTGTCTGCATGCTCACTTCTATTGTCTTCAGCTAGTAAAATTTGAGAAGAGGAGGGAAGGGTACTAACAATTGTTGGGCATCTATCATGGGCCAGCCTTATTTATTCAAAAGAGATAGTTAATTATTTCCATTTTATGGGGGAAGAAATGCAGGCTTACAGAGGCTTGACTGACTTGTCCAAGGTTATGCAACAACAGAGCTGGTATTTGAGTTTAGAATCATCTGAATCCAGAGCTCCTCATCATTCAGCTCCATACTCAGCTCTCAAATGGTTCAAGGCATAATAGTGTTAAGAATTTGGGGCATAAGCAGTACCAAGGACAGAACTCTGAAGCACCCCATCAGGAATCTTGACCCTCCCCCTGTTAATATTGATTTGCAGCCTTTGGTTATCATCCTCAGTGAGTTTTAAAACCACAGGCTTTGAGCTCTTGGTACTCTGTTCTGTCCACATGTTATCATGAGAGATCTTTCTCAAAGCCCACTGAAAGGCTCAAGTGTTATATTGTTTTTATATATAATGTTGATTTGTATGCCTTATTCTTCAGTGGTGAGATAATTCTATCTCAGATTTTACCAGGACATGCCCTTAATCCTAGAAATCTGTGATTTCCAGAGCACTTCATTGTAAAAATTGAGATGCTTACTCGTTCCTAGTCTTTTGGCATATCTTCATTTCATGGTTACATCTGTACATTCTCTTAATGTTAGGGGAGGTTATTTTTCTGACTCCAGAAAACTCCTTAAAATAGATTTTTAAACAGTCAAGGAATTGTTCTACTATCACTTTACCTACTTTCAGCCGTTTTCTCATGCATTAATTTTAAATTCTACCTTTTCCATTTTAAGATCATTCTCCTTAGAAGCCGCTCAAGATATGCATCATTAGAATTGAGTGACCCAACATTTCACCAAGATGAAAGTAACATTAGCCCAGCTTCTACCAGCATTAGACTTCTTCCCATGTTCTTGTTCGGGCCTAGAGAACTCAAAAACATTCTTCTAGGTGTCCTTAATACCTCCTATTGTTCTCACATGAAAAAGTTGTCCATATTCTAATAAAGTATATCCAAGAACTATTCTTTCTAGAAGCCCACATGAAGGTGTAGTAGCCATGGGAACAAGAACTCATCCTCTGTTCTCAGGAGCGAGAGATAAAGGGAAGGATATATTAGGAGTTTGCAAAAAAATGAAATGGCAAATATTTAAATTATATCAAGGACACAGGAAAATAAGAACATATATTGTTGGTAGGAATATGAATTTCTTAGAAGACACATTGGTAGCATCCATCCAAATGTTTAAAAATGTATCCACTTTTCCCAACTTTTCTGGAGATCTCTCCTACAGCAGTCCTCATCCTTATGCACAAACACATAACTATAAGTTGCCTACTTAGGAGATGTGGTAGTTTTTGAGGATCATCCCCACTCTATAAAGAAATGCTTTCAAAAAGTATAAGTTGCCTCCCAACAACCATTGTCACCATCACTGCCTGCTTTTGAGATAGAGCATTATTAGCGTTGGAGGAGGGTGGCTCTGAAGAGAGGAAGAGACCTCCCCCAGCTCTGTTGCTTCACTGTTGAAAAGTGGAATGAGAGGGCTTTCAGTCAGCCAGGAGTGGACAGGTGGGGTGTGGCTGAAAATGGGCAGGACTGGAAATAAAATGTGCCAGCAAATCCATATATACAGAGATGTTCACTGAAGCATTGCTTATTAGTAAAATACTGGAAACAACCTCAAGTATCTATCAAATGAGGCATGATCACACAAATCCTTCAAAGAAAGATCACAAGACTTCTAAAAAGCGTGAAGTGGACCTATATAGTCCCTGTGGTGAAAAGATCTCCAAGACATATGAGTTACATTGAAAACAGCAAGTTATCACTGAGTTGTTTGATCCGGTTTAGGCTAAATGTTAGTGTCTGACAAGAGAATGGAAGTTTAGACACAAATTTTGACAGTGGTTTCCTGAGATGAGAGGAGGAGTTGAGGCAGAGTGTGGAAGGGCATCCTCAACCCGGGCTTTGCTGAATCTTATGTTGAAGTTGGTAACAAGAAGGAAAATTAGTGGATTAGAACCTTATCTCGGTGGGCATACCAGATCCAACCCCACAGATGGAGATGAGAGGGAGGCATCTCTGCCAGCTCACACCGCAGAGGTAGCAACCTTATAAACCCTTCCACGCGTGTCAAGAAGGTGATCCGCAAGGCAGAGCAACACAAAGGTGAGGTCATCACTTTTCATATAAGTAAGAGAAAATAGAAGATTTGAAACAAAAACCATCACTGGTTTCAGATATTTTGAGTCATATGGAAAGGGATCAATGTGTCCTCCATGATCCCAGAGGTGTAACTGGAACATGTATGTCATAGGTCCCCAACCAGCATCATCCCACCAGTTCAGGGAAGCCTCTAGATGCATTTGTTTGGCCGGTAAATACCATGAGACAGCAGCCATTGCCTTACACAGTATTTCATGCCCACACCCCACTCTACGGATCAGGTGGCGCACAGCCTGTTTCATTCATTTATTATCTGTAATTAGTACCTGCATTTGGGTTCTTGACCGCTACTACAAGGGTAAGCTATAGGAAATCAGATTTAGAAGCGACTTAAGGTAGAACTTTGTAAGACTACAGAAAGGCAGTATACCTCATCGGTTGGGAACACAGGCTCTGGAGTTAGCTCTGGAGTTAGCCTATCCCTTTGGAATTCCAGCCCTGCCACCTACTGCTGTGGGGACTTTGGCTGGCTACTTAAGTGTCATGCTTTGTGTGTCTCATTGTGTGATCCCATTTCCCACTGTGTGAAATGGGAGAGTAATGAAGTCTAAGAAAAAAAGTTGATGCATAGAGAGCATCTGTGTCGATTTTCTATTGCGATGTAACCATATTACCGGAGCCTGAGCACCTTAAAAATTTCTGTGCATCAGTAATCTAGGCACAGCTCCTCTGGTCTTCTTTGTAGGGTCTCACACAGCTGCAGTCAAGGCATCAGCCAGGGCTGCAGTCCCATAAGACTTGACCAGGGAAGGATCTGCTTCTGAGTTCACACAGATTGTTGACCGAATGCAGTTCAGGGTTTCAGTTTCTTGCTGGCTGTCAGCCAGATGCTGCCTTCAGCCCCAACACAGTTGTCTGCTTCCTCAAAGGCCACAAGGGTGGGAAAGCCTCCGGCAAGATGAGCACCCCAGCCGTGTGTGCAAAATCACATACCCAGAATCACATTCATCCCGGCACCTTTGCCATATTCTGCGGGTTAGATACGAGAAAAGGAGCAACGCATTCAAGAAAAGGAGCAACACCAGGGCTCGTGATCAGGAGTTAGGGATCATAGAGGACCACACGAGAATCTGTCTGCCACAGCCTACGTCAGTCTTGGTCCACATAAGGTGTTTAGTGAGTGCAGTTATTAGTTACTGAAACTGTCTGAAGAAGACATCGATGGCTCTTTGAGTATTTAAATAGGTGCTGGATGATGTTTATAGGCACAGAGTGAAAAACAAACAAACAAACAAACAAATGAAAGTAGGTCTTGAACTCTAAGGCTGTCTGTAGTATAATTCAGTCACCAGGAAGGGTGAAGAACTGCCCTACTCCTTCAAAATCTCCCCCAGCATCTTTCTGGGTTCATTGATGCTTTTCTTCTGGCGTGCTTTCTTTTTCATTTTTACCTGACCTCACCTGTTAAAAAAAAGGGGGGGGGGTGGAGAACTACAGCATCCTCTGTAATTTTCCTTGGGAATTCTGAGTGGCTTTGGTCCCTCTTCAATATTCCAACTTTGGGGATGAGGTGGGGAGGAAAGAAATATATTTTCCCTTTACTAAGATTTGTAGAATCCCAGGCTCTATTTTCAGCTTCTCTCAAAACCCTAAGCCGATTTGTGTACCTATATTGTACAATAAAGGCCATATAACATTACTGGGTGTTTCCCAGAAGAGGGAGAGATGATAGATTGGGTTTCTAGGTTCTCTCTAGATCTTGTGGCTGACAAACAAAGGCTTTTAGCTGTCTGATTCATTCCCCAGCTCAATCACAGGCCTCTGCTATTTGTAGAGAAGGCTCGGTAAACATGAACTTTTGGTAAAAGCAGTTCCATTGTGGTAGCACAGAATTCAGAAATGAGTTTTGTATGCCTGAGAAGCTACTGATTTAAGACATATCTAGCCTTGGATGTAGATTTCATTAGTGCATCTGCCAGCCCTATTTCTGCTCCTAGCCCGGGAAAAATGGAGTAAATGAAGAACCCATATGGGCCACACATGGAATCATCCACATACACCTCAAGTCATGCCCATGCTGGCTCCTGACCCTGTTACTTGGGGGAGAGTAGTTGGGAATGACTGAGGCACTCTCCAGCCATGCTAGTAACTAAATATGAGAAATACAATAACCATAAAGCATCCCTCTTATTTCCTTAATTTAAGCAATTTCCCAGGAGAGTGTTGAGGTGTTAATTGCTTCTACACTTCTTTCGTTGACAGATATGTCCTTTTTCACCTGGGTGAGAGAAGCAATTATTATAATGCTCTCCTGGGCTTGGTGAGATATTTCTTTAATGGATTTTAAAGGCGTTGGTAGGGCATTGTGCTTTTAAAAAGAAACTGTCCTTTGCTCTGTTCATACTTGATAACGTAGGCGGGTATTGTATTCAGACCGCATGATGAATCTGTTAACGGAGAGTATGTGGTGGGGAGGAAGACGAGAGTGGTGATGTTCTTCTAGGAAATGTGTATCCAGATTTCAGAAAGGAGAAAAATATGTTCATATGTGTATATATATCACTGAGTTGAACAAAAATTAAAACAATAAAAAAAAGAGTCCGCCTTTTCTTTAGATACTCAGCAAGGCATATGTTTCATGAAATTCAACACAAAGGTGTTATTTTCTGGAACTGGGGTGGCCTTCCAAATGAGGATTTGGCAGGTTGCTCACTTAATACAAATCAGTAAATATTCCTTTATCTGTTGTGTGAAAGTGACCTTCACAATCAGTTTGAACCACAATTTGTTTTAATGTTTCATACTTACATTCAAGAAGAAAAAGAAAAATAATCTTAGAATTGTTTTATTAGAATTTGGGACTTTAAAAAAAATTTATTTTTTTAATTTCTTTTCAGTGTACCAGAATTCATTGTTTATGCACGGCACCCAGTGCTCCATGCAATATGTGCCCTCCATAATACCCACCACCAGGCTCACTCAACTTCCCACCCCCCGCACCTTCAAAACCCTCAGATTGTTTTTCAGAGTCCATAGTCTCTCATGGTTCAACTCCCTCTCCAATTTCCCTCAACTCCCTTCTCCTCTCCATCTCCCCATGTCCTCCATGTTATTTCTTTTCTTTTTTTTTCTTTTTTATTTCTTTTTTTTTTTTTTTTTTTTTTTTTATTTGACAGAGATCGCAAGTAGGGTGAGAGGTAGAGAGAGAGAAAGGAGGAAGCAGGCTCCCCGCCAAGCCGAGAGCCCGATATGGGGCTTGATCCCAGGACTCTGGGACAATGATCTGAGGCAGAGGCTTTAACCCACTGAGCCACCCAGGCACCCCCCTCCATGTTATTTGTTATGTTCCACAAATAAGTGAAACCATATGATAATTGACTCTCTCTGCTGGACTTATTTCACTCAGCATAATCTCTTCCAGTTCCATCCATGTTGATACGAAAGTTGGGTATTCATCCTTTCTGATGAAGGCATCCTACTCCATGGTGTATATGGACCACTTGGTGAAGTGTCACTTGGGCAACTTGTCAAGCCAAGAGAGACTGAGTGAAGCAAAATGATAGAGTGGAAAGAAGGTTGAATTTAGGATTAGAGCACCTGGTTTTAAGTTCTAGCAAATGAGTTGCTTGATATGCTGTCCTTAGGCAAATCATCTAACCTTGGACAGCTTCAGTGGTTTTCATCCTTAGATCCTGGGTTTCCATGAGAATCAAATGAGAAAATGCATGTTACTGTATGAGGCAACTCTTAAAGCTCTATTTAGATGTAAAGTGATGTTACCAGAGGAAGATATAGGTTTTGTGGTACCTGAAGCTTTTGGAACTGGGTTGGTCAGGGGGGCAACTGTTTAAGAAAAAGAACTCCAAAATATGTTTTTCAAATTTTACAAAACCATTTGACCATGTGAACATAATGAACCAGTTGTGAATATTTTTCAAGCAGTTGTTTCCTAGTTTCCTAGTTAGCCCTGGACTTAGAATCCTTACCCTTTGTTTCACTAATTATTACTAATCATATTTGTTATGACTTTTAATTGTTTAGGATCTATATTTCTTACTAGGATATAAATTCTTTGAAGGCAGGGGCTGAGTCTGTCTTGTTTACTGCTAGATAGCAAAGTGCCCAGCATTTAGCAAATTATCAGTAACTATTCAATGGAAAGATGGAGGGAGGGAAGATAGGGAGGGACAGAAAGGACTAAAACATTTCATATTCAGAGTGAAGCTGCAAGATAGTTGGGTAAGTTCGCGTTCCCTACAGTGATGGAGGTACTAATACAGAGAGGAAGCAGTAATGACTCCGGCTTGTCTGTTCATTCCCTGCTGCTCACCCTAATGGGAAACCTTTTCTTTGGGATGAGAATATAGTTGTTTCCCATGTGGAGCCAAAGACAAGAGTTGGACCAGGAGAGGGGCTAGGAGAGAAGTCTCCTGTCCTTGTCAGGGTAGAGGAAGTCAAAGGTAGGATGTGGGAGCTGTCCTTGATGGGGGCAGCGCAGCCTCCCCCTGTTCTGAATTCCAGTGAGGTCCAATAAAACTCATATTCGCTACAGCCCTGCTGCCTGGCTTCTCCGTGGAGAGCCAACAGGGCTCCCTTGATGCCTTGCCTCTTGTTTGTCTGCGGTGAGTGCACTATTAGTTCTCCATCTGTTCCTTTATTTGAAACAGATCAAGTCTCGTAAAACAAGACAAAGTCAAATAAATACCTATAACATCTGTCACAATGTGAGAGGGACTAGTTCACTAGCTTACTGTTACTCTGATGGCTTGGACTCTACCTGGGGAGGGCCTTATTTTTCAGCCCCTTTCTCAATAGCATTTCATTACATTCTATGACCGTTGTTTCGCCATTAATTGATGATGAGTCTAAACATGATGAGTCAGTTATACAAGGATGCAAGTTTCATTTGCTGAAACAGGTACAAAGTTCTGCACAGCAAACTAATTTTCAAATCTCAGTTTCCTAGTCTGTAAAATGGGAGGGTTACTCTCTTCACAGAGTTGTTCGGAAGGTTAAATACGATCGTGGATGTGAGAACATTTTGAAAAGTATTAATTGCTCTAAAAGGATGGATAATCTTAAAAGGTGTCAGAATATTTCCTTATTTTAACTTCTCTATTCAGTCAAGCTGTCTACCTCATGCTGGACTCCTGGGTACTGAGGTATCACGGGAAGGAGGAAGCCATGGGAGCAAGCATAGTTCTCAGTCCACTTTGCCCGGATGATTTAAGAAGTCTGATTTCTCGTTGAAGTTCATCATCCACCCATTTCTTTCTCACACAGAATAAGACCCCAAGCAGTGTCCTTCCAGTTATCTTTGAAGAAGCAACAGTGCCTCAGCAGCAGTTAGCCCTCCTCCTGGGAACTAGCTAAGCTGTTTAATCCCCTGATGATAGCTTCACCTGACATCTGTATGTCTCAATGTCTTCCTTCCCTTCCAGAGTGCTTCTCTCTTCTCACTCTCAACTGAAAAGACCTATCTTTCATCCCTTTAGTTCAACTAGACTCCCAGACCAGACCATCTGATCATTCTAATCCAGCCCTACACAGTAGCTCTGGTTTTTATATCTTAATAGATATCACCTAAGAACTATCACCTGAAGGATGAACTTAAATCTCTAACTGCACATCTATAGGCTGTAGGAGGTTTTCCCAGGATCACAGGTTGAACTGTGATTCTTCAGGCTCCTGGGCCATGCTGTGGACCAAACACACTTAAATGAATTTATTAGCCTAGACATCTGTCCCTTAGACATGTAGAATGTAAGCTGTAAAGGGTAAGGGCAGTGATTATTGGTCTTTGAAATGCTAGAGGTCAAAAATATTTTTGAACCTATATGGTACACAAGTAGCTGTAAGAATGCAGTTAACTTCTCTAGGAGACCACGGAAGATCCAAATAATTTCAAAATTAGCTGTGCCAATTCTTTAAGATTCACTTATAGAATCCAGTTTTCGATTGTGTCAACAACTTGGAAAATGTGGTTAAAACCAGCTGCAAGTAAAAAGTCACAGAGGGAGAGTTCTCCCAAAGGACAGTTGCCTGGGGCTCTTAAGACAAGCGCAATTACTGGATTCTCTGAACAGTGCCTTTTGCTGGTCCTCATGGATTCTGAGATATACATGCCCACTGCACAGGCCATTCTGCTCAGGAAGAGGGGAAGTTTCACTGAGGTGAATCACTTCCTGTTTCTTCTATCATGGATATGGTTTCCTTTCGATTGTTAAATGACTACATAGGAACATATGAATGGTAGGTTTGGGTGTTATTTGCTGTTTCATGACCCTTACCTGATTATGTGCTCAAATTAGAAAATATCAGCCTAGCAGCTGGTGTTCTTTGATTTTCACATTGCTCAAATCTGATGTGACTCAAGAGCCTTGTGGTTTCTTGAGTACAGGGATGTGGTCAAGAGTGCCCATGAATTCCCCTGAAATTATATACAAAACTTCTCTGGAGAGGGAGCCCATCGCTTTCATTAGATTCTCAAAGGAATATATGACTTTACAAATGATGAAATGCCACTGCTCATTGTTTTGTCTTCTATTCATAACAATCAGAAACAGTAGAAGACTGGTCATCTGCACACCTGGAATTTAAGGTCCTGATGATAATAATAATACTATGACTAACATATATTTTGAACACTTAATGTGCAGCATGTAGCAGGTGCTATAATAAATACAATAATAATACATATTAACATAATAAATATATATTATACCATGTGCCACATATAATAAGGTCACTTAATAAGTTCGTTCCTTACAAGAATTTTATCACTTAGTTTTCACAATACCTTAGGAGTAGCTACTCTTATTACCACTATTTTAGAGATAAGGAAACTAAGACCCAGAGAAATTAAATAATGTGTTAATAAGTTGTGACACTGGGAAATTTTAACACCAAATTTTGACAATTAAATCATTGATTTTGAAAAAGTGGAAAACTGAAAGAATTCTAGTTTTGCCATATTTAAAAATCGGTGACACCTTTTCCCAATGCTTTAGGAGACATACTGTATCTGAATCAGTTACACTGGGATCTATCATGTACTTTCAGGAGGCTCAGGTTTTTATATTCGGTCCTGCATATTTATATATTCTTTTTCTCTTGAGGTGCCCTAAGAAACATATGGATATTAATCCAGCCATCTCTATCACTGTGTAAGATAAATACCAATCATGATTTTGTTTCACATGAATATTTGTGCTGGGTAATATTTATGTGCTGTACATCTCTGCCACTAGTCTAACTTATGCTCAGATTCCCAGGGGATGAGAGAAATTCAGGTCCATCCTTCATGTCACTACACAGAGGTAGAAAGTGCCAGAAGACCTTTCTCCGCAAGTCTGGGTGGCAAGAACTGAGACTGAAAATATAGCCATTCATCACAGAAACCCAGCTTTGATCCCAGCAGCTTTGCTGAACCAGGGGTTGTTAGGAGGAACTTGGAATGAGTATTGGAAAAAGCATCTGCTTATTTCCTGAGGGGGATAAACTTCTAGTGGCACCACTAAAATTAATATATAGATAAAACTGTAGTGTGAGCAGTAATATTCTCTCCAAAAGTAATACACAGATATAGCTATGGTATTCTGGTGTGGGCCTCAATCCCCCTCGCTAAAGAAATGGTAAAAATAATAATGATGATAATGATCAACCAAGTAAGCTTAGGGAAATAACCATATCTTCTGCTGTTTAAAAATTCTGCTCCTTTATCATTTTTGCTTCTGCACCATCCAACAATAATTCTGTTCGCTGCAAGCCAATGCTCATTGCCTAGTCATAATTCCCTCTGTTGGAACTGATGTGCTCATTCATTCAGCAGTTACCAGAAATACCTACTAATACGCCAGGCACTGTTCTAGGCGCTGGAGATGTGGGGGAGGGGGAGGAAACACTATCCTTATCACTAGCGTTGGGAAATTTGTGACTTATGGCATAGAGTATTCATCAGTTGTATTTCCATTTCACTGGTTATATCTTTTTTGTAAAATCTATGTAGTTAATGGAACTTCAAGAAGTAAAGAGTTTCACCAATGCTTATTTGGCTGAATGTGCCTATGGAGGTTGCTTCTAAAATGTACTTTTTTTTTTTTTTTACAGCTGTAGGGTGAGGGTCTTACAGACCACTCACTTGGTTTAAGGTATGACAAAAACTATCCTAGCACTAGGTTTTTCCCCTGATATGTAAGTCACATTTTCCTTCTCTGTATATGGTATTATATCATGTGACTGTCCCCTCTCCAATGAGACACAGCCACAGAAACTTCCTCTCATTTTCCAGATTCCCTTTCTTAGTGACAGACATCAATGTTCCCCAATCAAACGAGTTGGAATCCTTGAGATCCTCTAGCCCCTCACAGTTCCTCACTCCCCACACAGTGATTTGTCTCTGACTCGGGGCAGTTCTTCCTCAATATTTCTGGAATCCATACCATCCATATAGCTGTTGATGGATTTCAGTCTCTCATATGTTGCCTACCTGTCCCTTAAACCCCAACCTACCCTTATTGCTTTGACATCTGTCTACATTCCAATTCTTAGCCTCCCTTACAGTTAGGTGTGGACATGGAATGTGTTCTTGCCATTGGAATGTGAACAGTGTGGCTTTTAAGAAAGTTCTTTTTCCACTTGCCCCAGGTGCAAGAAGACAGGTTAAAGTCCTAGGGCGGAAGTTTCCAAACTTTCTCGGTTGTAGAGCCCTTAAGGTCTCAGTAATTATTATTATTTTTTTTTTACAGGAGCTCCAGGTCAAATGAAATATCAATAGTTCCATTTATTAACTAGCTAAGTTTAAACAACATAGTACATATTATCCTAACCACTTACTAGCAATTTGAAAAAAAAAATAATACATACAAACTGAAAGAATCAGAAGTACTTAGAATGGTATATGTTTGTTTCTTGGGCACTGCACAACTTCTCAGACTTTCAGATCAAACATTAACAGCTTTATTTCCTATTCTGCATTGATTTTCACATGGAGCTCCCTTCTTATAAAACTCAAAACCTAACTTTGGAAAGGTAGGACATCAACAGAAGCAATGCAGTATTATCCAATGTTGAGCAAAACTACTTCAAGATAATAGGTGGTGTTGTGTCCAACAGATATCAAGAATGGCTCTATGTTCCTCAGAAATTTAAAATAGTCTATGGTGGTCCTGTGAGTTCACTAGGGAACCTTGAGGCGTCTTAGTTCATAACTTGGAAACCAGAGTCCTAGAAGATGACAGTGTCGTAAAAATGGAACAAAGCATAGATTCCTGAACCATTATGTGGAGAGCAGCTGGGTGTTGATCAGGAACACCCACCTTAGGTTTGTATGTGAGCAGAATAAACTTCTGTTGTGGTTGAGCAATTGTTCATTTTTTAATTTTTGTCACAACAAAGTCTAACTTACATTATTTTACTGCAGTGGCTTTTAATGGTTCTCCTTGACCCAAATCTAATACCTTTCTCCTTAACACTTCATACCATCATTACCAAGTCCACTACTTTACCTAATAACAGGCTTACCTTTCCTAAAACTTAAATCTGAGCACTTTCTTTGTTTGCTTCCCAGTCTGTTTTCTACCCATCTTTCCTCATGGCACCAATTTCTAAATCAGTATCTCTCAAATTTGACTCCATGTCAGAATCACCTGGAGAGCTTTAAAAAAAAAATACCTATGTCCAGTTCCCCCACCTGGAAGGATTTTCATAATTGAAATGGACCAATTCCTTGAAAAGCACAATGTACCACAACTCACCACAATGTGACATAGTTAATATAAATAATCCTATAACTATTAAGGAGATTGAATTTGTAATCTAAAACCTGCAAAAAAAAAAGTTCAGATTCAAGTGGCTTCATTGAAAAATTACACCAAATGTTTAAAAAGAATTAACACCAATTTTCTATATTCTCTTCAGAAAATAGAAAAGGAAAGAATGTATTCTCCAATTCATATTATGAAACTCGTATTATTACCCTGATACCAAAACCAAAGATAGCACAAAAAGAAACTACGTACTATATTCCTCATGAATATAAATGCAAAGAAAATCCTTACCAAAATATTAGCAATAGAATCCATCAATGTATACAAAGAATTATATATAATGAACAAGTAGGATTGATTTCTAGTTTGCAAGATTGGTTTAATATTAGAAAATCAGTGTAAGCCATTACATTATCACTTTAAAGAAGAAAAATCACATGATCCGCAACTAATCAAGGTGAAAAAATTGACAGTATTCATACTCATCATGATAAAATTTCTCAGAAAAATAAATATAGAGGGGAACTTCCTCAGCTTGATGAAGAAAACCTACAGCTAACATAATACTTAATGATGAAGCACCTGATATCTTTCCCCCTTAAGACAGGAAAGAAGGCAAGGATATCCACTCTTACCACTCATTCAACATTGTTCTGGGATTTCTAACTCATGCTTTATGCTAGAAAGGAAAAATAAAAGGCATACTGATTGGAAACAAATAAAACTATCTTTTTTTGCAGAGAACATGATGGTCTACATAGAAAACCCTAAGAAAGCCAAAACAAACAAACAAGCAAAAAACCTCCTTGAAGTATTGAGTTCAGCAAGACCACAAGATACAAAATTAAAATTACGTTATGCCGATGAATGAATCAAAGAAGGTCTGTGTAACTGGAGAGACATAACAGGTTCATAGACTTGAAGATTCAACATAGTAAAGATGTCTATTCTTTCTAAACTGGCATACAGTCTTAATGCAAATCCTATAAAACTCCCAGGTAAAGTTTTTGTAGATATAGACAATACTATTCCAAAATTTATATGGAAAGGCAAAGAAATAATTGAAATAATTTTTTAAAGGAACAATAAAGAGGGAGGAATCGGCCTCCCCAATTTCAAGACTTGTTTTATAGATAGAGTAATAAGGACTGTGTGGTATCTGTGGAGGGATAAATACATCAATGGAACAAAATAAAGAATGAAGGATCTGGAAATTGACAAACACAGTATATATTGTATCCTAACCACTTACTTGCAATTTGGAAAAAAAAATAATAAAATAATACATATAAATTGAAAGAATCAGAAGTACTTAGTAATGGTACATAAAATACTTGATTTTTGAAAGGGTGCAAAAGCAATTTAATGGAGGAAAGATCGCTTATTCAACAAATGGTATTGGAGCAATTGGTCATCTATAGAACTTTCTCCTCAAAAAATATATGAATTTTTTACTGAGTCTCACACATTAAATAAAATTTAGCTCAAAATGGATAGTTCTATATTATGGTTATAGTATGTTACAATATTATTATAGAACTTTTAGAAACTATAGAAGAAAGAAAATTTTCAGGATCTGAGGCTTGGTGATGAGTTCTTAGACTTGACAAGAACATGACCCATAAAAGGAAAAATTGATTAATTACATACACTTCATCAAAATTAAAAATATTTGCTCTACAGAAGAGTGAAAAGAAAACCTACAGAGTGGGAGAAAATATTTGCAAATCTCATCATCAACAAGGGATTATTACCTCAAATATATAACAATTCTCAAAGCTCAATAGTAAAAAAGCAAGTGATCTAAAGAAAATAAGCAAAGGACATAAAGAGACATTTCACCAAAGAAATGTCAGATGGCAAGATACGTCATCTGTCAGATATGCAGATGGCAAATAAATACACACACAGACCACAAATGGTGGTCTACGACTCATTTGCCTCTCTGACTAGGCTGCAAGCGTCTGGGACTTTTTCATCTTCGAGTTTCATTGTCTGGCTCATAGGCACTCAGTATTCCCCTCTATTTCTATTTCCCTTCCATTAGGGAAATGACTCAAATTATGCAAAAATTAAAACCATAATTAGATGTTACTGACACACCTATCAGTATGGCTAACATCAAGTAGTGGACAGGATGTAGAAAAACTGAATCATTCATACACTGCTGGTGGGGATATAAAATGGTATGGCTATCTTGAAAAACAATTTAGCAATTTAGTAGAAAAGTAAGTATGAGGGGAGGGAATCGGGGGGGGAGATGAACCAAGAGAGACTATGGACTCCAGGAAACAAACTGAAGATTTCAGAGGGGGGCATGGAGGGATGGGTGAGCCCAGTGATGGGTATTAAGGAGGGCACGTTTTGCAATGAGCACCAGGGGTTATATGCAAATCATGAATCATGGAACACTACTACATCAAAAACTGATGAAGTACTGTGTGTTGACTAATATAACATAATAAAATTAAATAATCAAAAAGAAGAAAAGTAAATATAGAACTACCATATGACCCAGCAGTTGTACTCCTGGACATTTATTCCAGAGAAATGAATTATTATGGTTCCCACAAAAACCTGTGCGTGAATGTTTACAGTAGCTTTATTCATAACAGTCCCAAACAACAAACAACCTACACATCTTTCAACAGGTAAATGGTTAAGCAGACAGTGGTATATCTATACCATGGATGACTATTCAGCAATAAAAAGGAACAAACTATTGTTACTGTATAGAAGATTGTACAGAATGTAAAAAGTCAACCACAAAGGTTTCAAACTGTATGATGCAATTTATTTAACAGTCTTAAAATGATAAAGTCATGAGCACAGAGAATGGATTAGGGTTAGGGTGTCCAGGGAAGAGAGAAGTGGGTGTGGGAACATGTTATATTGTATCTTGACAGCATCATGTCAATATCCTGCTTGCAATATTGTATTACAGTTTCACATGATGTTACCACAAGGGAAAACAAGACAGAGGGTATACAGGATCTCTACAATATTTCCTAGAATTCCATGAGCATCTACAGTTATCTCAAAATTTAAAGTTTAATTTTAAAAATTACCATCAGGGGGTACTCTGATGGTTTGTTCTGGGTTTGGCCCAGGCATTGGTATTTGAAAAGCTCCCCAGGCGATTCTAACACCCAGCCTGATGGACAAAGTGCAGATTAAACTGATGGATATCCTCTTCCCAGAACCCATGTAATCACCTATCATTTACTGTTCCTGTGCCTCTAGTACCTTCCCTTCTCCACTTGCTGAACTGAGGCTCTTGTCAAGAAAGCTCGGGGATCACTCTTCCAAGGAGCCATCCAGAGCACTACTTGCCCAGACTGATAAGGGTCCTCGCAGGTTACACCATGACAGCCCTTTCTTGACTTTTTTTTTTTTTTTTTTGTATATCACATTTCACATAATTTGTGTTTGCAGATTTTTTTCTCCCACAGTAAACTATTAGTATATTTTTTAAATTTTTATTTATTTTTTAAATTTCTTTTCAGTGTTCCAGAATTCATTGCTTATGCACTGCACCCATTGCTCCATGCCCTCCATAATACCCACCAATTATATTTTTTAAAAAGAAGCCATGAAGCCAGAATGTCCAGATGCCAAAGAGTTTTATGAAACAAAATATGATTCTTATGCCATACCTTTCTTTTATGCAAATCAGTATTACAAAACACTAGGATGGTCTGATGATGGGTCTTGAATGCCCTATGTCTATGCTACTTCTTTTCTTTTTTCTTTTCTCCCTCCCTCCTTCCTCTCACTTTCTTTCTTCCTCCCTTCCTCCCTCTTTTCCTTCTTTCCTTCCTTCCTTCCTTCCTTCCTTCCTTCCTTCCTTCCTTCCTTCCTTCCTTCCCTTTCTTTCTGCTTCTCTCCTTTGGTAAAGCCTAGAAGATCCAGACTCTGACCAACATCTGCAAGGCATACACAGAGGCTTTGCCAACCTTCCCACTCCAGGTTCATGCTTCCAGAGTATCTGGGTATCTATAATTAGTAGCATAACCTCCAGTCATGACTCCAGTACCTCATCCAGTTGGCATCATGGACAGGCTCTCTATATTCTTTCATAGCAACATTAAACAACTCCACTTTGGGACAACAATTATTTGCAGAATCTTTGCAAGGATGCATGTTTTATTTTTGCAATAATATTAAATATATCTTGGGTCCAAAAAAATCTTATTGGCATTTTTATTGATATTATGAACTTCAGAGATTAAAGAGAATTGATGTATTTTTGATATTAGATTATGCTACCTACTAGAATATTAATTCCTAAATGGCAAGGATTTTCTCGGTTTTGTTTAGTTTTATATCTCCAAAGCCTAGAATGATGCATGGCATGTAGTAAGTGCTCATTTTTTTATTGAATGAATCAATTCAGTGCTTTTACATTTGTTCTCATCTTTTGTTCCTCAGAAATGTTTGTGATGTTTTCTTCATGTAAATCTTGTACCTTTTCATTAAATTTTTTCCTGGGATTTTTTTTTTTTTTTTTTTTTTGCTATTGTAAATGGCTTTTTTTCCCTTCTATGATAACTTCTAACCATCTATTTGTTTATGTAAAGGATATGGTTTCCTGCACATTAATTTTGTAACTATGTTATTGAACTTCCTTGTTTGCAAGAACTTTTTGTAACTCTCTTGCTTTCACCAGGCATCACTATTACTTTCCTTAAAGCTTTCTGGAGTTCAGTAATCAAAAGGACTGAATTACAAATCCAAGGGAAACAGCAAATAACTAAATCCCATTTTATCGGTGTGATTCTTGTTGGCTACGTTGAGTGAGCACACATACAGATGTAAACCTGCAATTTCTTTGATAAGATAATTAAACATGGTGATGAAGGAAAACGTCTAATCCAGAACCATCTCATTCCTTGCCAATTGGGCATCATCTGTTCCCTGTGCTGCTTGCTAATTTGGGGAAGCTACAGTCTTCTCTACATGGTCCTCTTAATTTAGGAAGGGATGTTTACAATTTAAATCACAAAGAAAGAAATTGTCATTACATATTGACTGGCCTAAGTTCCAGTGTTTTGCTGCAGAGTTTTGTTCAGTAAGCTTTGATATGTACATGAACTTGTGCAACTGAATGCATCTGTCATCATTTCTCTTTGTCATTAGATCATTATGCAAACATGAAACATCAAAAAATACACATGATCGATTCATCTGATGGAGAGTGCAGATTAGCAGGAAGTAAACTCCAGAAGCATGCTCCTCCCTCTCCCAATTGCTGCTTTTCTCCTGTTTCTTCGAAACACCCACAGATTTAGTCAGTCCTTTGGGGTCTAGATATGCTTACTGGCAGTTAACATTCACGTGATTCAGCACATTTTCTTGCAACAATATTCTCTCTTTACTCCTGAGTTTTGCCTAATTTAGATTCCTCCTTTAGTCTGTTCTGCTCAGCTTATCCTCATCGATAAATACAGACAGATTAGACAGGAGACAAAATTGTGAAATAGATGCAGCATTGGGAACAGCCACTCTTCACTTTACATCGTAGATAAGCCCGTCTCTCCTGTGGCCACCTTGCCCCAGAACACACTCTGGTATGGTGGCCGGGGACTCATTTGCCTCTGTGACTAGGCTGCAAGCATCTGTGACTTTTTCATCTCTTGAGTTTCATTGTCTGGCTCATAGTAGGCACTCAGTAAATGCTCGAATCCATGAATGCACAAATTACTCAATTAACTGGCGCGTCAATATTTTCTCTTTCAAGTTACTAAAACTAGCACTTGGGGAAAGTTTGGAAAGATTTTAAAATAAGAAGGTAATTGACTATTACCAGTTTAAAAAGAAGCCCAGGTAGATTTATATTTTAACAAGAACAAATTAAACTAAAGGAATTAAACTTTTTCTAGATTTCCAGGATTCAGCCAGAAGCCTGGTAAGGACCTGGGTCCCTTCCGGAGAAAACTGCGTTGTCCACATCCCATAAGTCTGCACCTATGTAGGTATCCCATTTTAGGCAGGAAACATGTTCTTGAAAAACTGAGTAGGAATGAAGGTCCTTTTAGTTAAAACTTATTTCTCCTATACCAGTTATCAGTGTTTCATAGTTGCTTCCTTGTCCATTTCTGATTGACCTTTGAAATAGGCCCTTAAAAAACTATTCTTCCAATTCTTCAGGTACAGATCTGTGACCAAATGCTTAAATATACAGGATCAATCTACCTATTTAAAGAAAATGCAAAGAATTCTTCTGTTGGGCAAAATCATTGAGCACATTATGCCTCTATATTGTATCTAGTCATCATCTGCTATGTCATTCTCATTACTTTAACTTTTTAACCTAATTTTGAACATAATGTATACCTAGCCTCCTGCCAAGAATGACTTACAGGGACTGGTTGTTAAGTTAGGCTCTGTAAATAACAGCTGAGCTTATTTATGTTTTTATGGGAGGGAGAAGGGGCTGTTTTATTCTGATTTGAGGGGATACAGGTTAAATGCATATAGTGATGAAATTTTGTTTCAAACCCTTCTGGTAAATGATGGAAAAGGCCGTGTGCTTGTATATGCATGACAAGAATTTTGATCCTTGAATTTCAATTATGGTTTGGTCTCTCATACAAAATGTAGAGAAGGAAGCTGATATCATTCACACTCATAGACTCTTCCTTGGCTTCTACTTTAAAAAACAGTACCACTCACATATGCAGGGTCATGAGTCTATCATGAAACAGTGGGTGTTCTAGGTTGCTAAGGTCACAGGACCTGGCAATCTTGAAAGCCTTGCCTGGCATGTGACTCAGTACATTGGTGAGGATGCCAGTGGCCTGGCCCCTCGCCTTCCTTCCTGGAATACTCTGTTCTCCTTACTAGGTCAGATGAGTGAAAATTTCCCTCCCGAACATGATTTGAGTTTTTTCATTGGCTAGTGAGGTAGTATACCAGCAGCAACAATTTAAAAACTTTATGGTTAGCATTCCTATAGATTTTTGAAATAACATTTAACTCTGTTATGTGTAATTAAGGAAGGAGAAGAGGTGTGCTAGTAACCTTTTGGGTTTCTTAACTTCGAAGAAGAAAGTCCATTCTTGCTTTTTTTTTTAAAAAAGACTTTATTTATTTATTTGACAGAGATCATAAGTAGGCAGAGAGGCAGGCGGCGGGGGTGGGGGGGGCAGGCTCCCTGCTGAGCAAAGAGCCTGATGTGAGGCTCAATCCCAGGACCCTGAGATCATGACCTGAGCCAAAGGCAGAGGCTTTAACCCACTGAACCACCCAGGTGCCCCCCATTCTTGCATTTTAATATGAGTATCTTTGATGTCCTAGAAGATCATAACTCCTAAAATTCGTAATGTGATTCAGGAGGAACTGGGCAACTTGAATTTCCCCATCCCTCTTCAGAAAGTGCGTATCCAGAGGGGGGAATAATGTAACAGAGAACTTGAGAATGGCGTTTATCATAATTAACCTCTGGATAGGTCAAGGTTGACTACCTATTTTTACTTCTGAAAGAAAGGATATGCTCAAAGTTTTCTCACTTTCTGTTGTGCCTAAAATCAGAAGATTTGGGTCCCCTCTTCGTATAGAGACATTGTGTGGACAAGATCTGTGAGATCTTAAATTTGAAAGTGTAGAATGAGGGATTTATGGCAGTTACCTGGGGATTCTGAGGACCCACCCTGACTTCCCATACTGTGACACATCCTGTACAAAGTGATATGAGTTGTTAACTGAAGCCATTATACTTCATTTCCCAAAATATGAAAAACAATAGAGTCAGGAATATTTTTCTTTTTTTCTATCTTTTTTTATTAATATATAATGTATTATTTGCCCCAGGGGTACAGGTCTGTGAATCATCAGTCTCACACAATTCACAGCACTCACCATAGCACATACCCTCCCAGTGTCCATCACTCAACCACCCTATCCCTCCTCCCCCTCCCCCCAGCAACCTTCAGTTTGTTTCCTGAGATTAAGAGTCTCTTATGGTTTGTCTCCCTCCCCGGTCCCATCTTGTTTCATTTTTTTCCCTCCCTCTCCGCCATGACCTTCTGCCCTGTCTCTCAAAGGAACATTTTTCTTGAACCTATAGACAGCTCTTTTCTCTTGGGTCCATTGCTGTATTCAGCCAAAATGTCCCAAGAGCTTGGAGTTTGCTGCTGCATAATATATATTATTATTTTAAATCATTCTTGTTGTATCATTACTTAAAACTCTGTTCTAGGCCCTTATCTTGCAACTCTCAATTCTTCCCGTTGGAGTTGCAAGGAGAGAAACCCGAGAAAGTCGCTTGAGAACAACAGAAAACAAAGGGCAGATACTGTCATGTGCATATAACCCATGCCAGCCTCTTAATTGTGACCCTAGATGGAACTACCCCACTGGTACCCATTTTAATAACCTCTAATGGAATATCTTCTCCGCTTAACCTGCATGGACGTCTTTCTGAGATACTCTGCAAACTGCGGTGGAAAAGAGGCTGCAGATCTTTTCTCGTAAAAGAAAAAGCAGGGAGAGTTTATGGGAAGGAGTCCCTTCACCAGGCGCAGCAGTATCTCGTGATTCGACTGCCATTTAATAAAGCAAATGCTTTTCTTTTCACAGAGGAATTCAAAGGCTCCACCGTGGTGGAGCTGATGAAGAAGGAGGGCACCACCCTAGGGCTGACCGTGTCGGGCGGAGTTGACAAGGACGGCAAGCCCAGAGTCTCGAACCTGCGGCAAGGAGGAATTGCTGCTAGGTAACTGCATCTCAGGGGGATGTAGGAAAAGGAACACAGGGGGGTGATTAATGCAAAAATTGAGGCTCCATCAGAAAAGGTCACTAATAAATAAATATGACAGCTGCCGTCTGCCGGGCAGAAGCGTACTGGGGCATGTTTTCAGAAGCTTTTCTGGCCTGTACTGAGTCACCGGGGAGCCACCAGGCCCTCAGAAGACTTTCATTTTAAAAAGCCTGTGTGGGGGGACACCTGGGTGGCTCAGTGGATTAAGCCGCTGCCTTCGGCTCAGGTCATGATCCCAGCATCCTGGGATCGAGTCCTGCATCGGGCTCCTTGCTCGGCGGGGAGCCTGCTTCTCCCTCTGCCTCTGCTGCCACTCTGCCTGCCTGTGCTCACTCTCTCTCCTTCTCTCTCTCTCTCTGGCAAATAAATTAAAAAAAAAAAAATCTAAAAAGCCTGTGTGGCTGTCATCCCCAAACGTGCCTCTGAACAGCAGACGGGCTGCTGTGGGATTGAGACACTCCCATCACAGAAACGGGAAGGATGATCCACATAATGGGTACTCGGGAGCCTGGCATGGAGGGATGTGGTGAGCCTAGAGGAGAAGGAGGCCATCTCCGAGTGTCTAAGTGACAGTTCCCCCTGTCCCATATCGTCTCTGCTTTTCTACCTGCGAGAGCTTCCCTTTCATCAAGACAAAGACACAACTTCCAAAAGGATAGAAAGCTTAGATGAAGACGTCTCAGGGTGTCCTTGTTCTGATGAACGGCACATTGGCCTAATCGTGGCCAAAGGCAGAATGTCTTGCTTGCTGGGTACAGGAGGGCTTGCTTTAGAGACGGAGTCACCAAGTACTTTAGAGGGGACAATCAGGTTTCATTACAAGTGAGGTTCATGGGTCTTAAATCCTGGACACTGATAGTCTTGTCTATGAAATCACAAATTAAGTTTTAGAAGCTCTTGCTTTATAAAGCATCATCGAGAATGGTGATTACTTTGGATGATCAGCTTGTTTGTATAATATATGAGCTTCTTCTAATTGATTTTTCCATAATCTGGGTATTGTTTATAAAGTAGGCTGATGTCAACACAAGCACCTTAATCTCCTTTTCTCAGGAGGAGAGAGCCTTCTTTGTACCCCACAGCCTCCTTTATTTTATAACCATTGTGGCCAATCTGTGATGCTAGGGCTTCATACATCTCCAGAACTTTTTCCGACATAGCCTGGAAGCGAGAATAAATAGAAGGGAAAAATGCCATCTTCGCTTGTATTGATGCCATAATTAAAGGTGATGCTGTGCCGGTCACGTGTGATCAGTGCCCAACTATTCATTGTTGAAGGCACTACCATTTTCCAAGTAGTAAACTAAAATAATTACAGATAAGATCCCTACCATAGGGGTTATAATTTACTAGAGGAGATAGGTGTAAAAAGCATGAAAAGCGTGGGAACAATAACAGCATTGCATGATAGTAAAAAGCGACAAGGTGAGCATTGTCACGGAGAATTAGGTGGCTAAGTTGTCCAGTGAGAGTGAGTAAACCCAAGGGAGGAGGGACAGCGTGGAGGGACCTCAGGCAGGAGCAGGTTAGGAGAGCTCGCCCAAGAGGAATAGTTAGAGCTGGACTTATATAAAATAAATGCATTTAGGTGTTTCTGTTTGGGGACAGAGTATTACTGAAGGTCCTCATTCATGATGTAAATTGTAAGGACTGTCTTTGGTCTCACTGCCTGCTCTCGCCTTAGGAATAAAGTCTGCCTAAAACCCAAAATTAGCCACAGTCGTATTATGGTGCCGGGGAGAGGCAAGAATAGTACTGAAACCCAATGCTTTCATTGTAGTTTGTTTTCTTTCTTTCTTTCTTTCTTTCTTTCTTTCTTTCTTTCTTTCTTTCTTTCTTTCTTTCTTTTTCATCCTGCTGTAAGCAATAAGTAGCAAAAGAAGCTGACCCTTTCCTTAGCCCTCAGCAAACTCCCAGGGAAGATCTTGAGAGCTAGGAAATGTCCAGGAGGCCGGCAGCAAAATGATAGAGATAAAAAGGAAGAAAAAGTCCCTTTTATCCCTGGTGTGCCGGGATCTGGATACTCTGTTCCTAGAGAACCAACTCTTTACAGGCAGAGCAACCAAACAGCAACCAGAAACCTCTTTATTTTTTGTCTTTAAAAATCAAAGATGCAATGGGTTAGGAAAAAATTAGAGACCACAGCAGATGCTGTAGAGGGCTTTCAAAGTATCCCGGTCAGCAGGGGAGGGATCGCTGAATCTCTCATCCACCTTTAGCTGTACTCCTACTCCTGGGGCTGGGGGCGGGGAGAGGGGACAGCCTCACCCTAGAAGGCAGGGCCTCCTGCCACATGGGCCTTGGGGGCTTGGGTGCATTTTCACGAAGGGAATGTGGAAAATATAGGCCTGTAGAGAGGACGGGTCCGCTGAAGCGACATTCCCTGTATTGCAGAAGTGACCAGCTGGATGTGGGGGACTACATCAAAGCAGTGAATGGGATCAACCTGGCCAAATTCCGCCATGATGAGATCATCAGCTTGCTGAAGAACGTCGGCGAAAGAGTGGTTCTTGAAGTCGAGTATGAGCTGCCGCCAGTCTGTAAGTAATCGCGACTCCGGGGCAGAACAGGGCCACGTTTTTGCCTAAAACAATGGGTTCTCCATTCTGCCCCCCTCCTTTGGCCAACATTGTCTCTGTACATGAATGACAGCGTGGGGTTTCTTGGTATTTAGAAATTATTTGAATTGATAAATGTGTAGCCCGCTCCAGAAGAATTAAAAAGAGCACGGATAACAATAAAATTATGTAGGATTTGTGTTTCATTAAGGTGATCTGTGTGCATCATATTTGCCATTTAAGCTACTTTCATGAACAGTCAACATATTTATAAGTTCTGTGCATTCATTTCCATCCAGGCTTTGTGCTTAGTGACCAGGGTTAGGAAAAGCATGTTTAGTGTGTTTTATGTTGATTCTTCTATAGCTGTGTTAATTTCTGAACCATGAAAATAGATTGGAAACTCATTATTATTCAGTAACAATAATAGTAATAGAACCACACATTTTCAGAACTTACTATCTCCAGCATGATAAGAAACCTGACTTGCACGGATACCCTTAATCCTCATCATAAGGGGAGTCAGCATAGCAGCGCTGAACTTTGGGGTCTAATAGCCAGGCTCGAACCCCAGCTTCACCTTTAACTAACTGCATGCCTTTGAGAAAGTTACTTAGGCTTTCTGTGTCACAGTTCCCATATCTGGGTAATGGGCATAATACTCGTTACTACCCGTGGATCTGTCGTGAGGATTAAGTGAGTTAGTGTTTGTAAAGCGATGAGAACAGTGCCTGATGCCATAAAAATAGTAATAAATACGCAAATAAATAAATAATACATAAAAAATAATAACAAATACACAAATCAATCAGTACTACAAGACAGGCATTGTTATTATTATTATTCTCATTTTACTGAGATTTAAGTATCTTTCCCAAATATATAGGCAGCCAAGTCATGATGTGAACCCAGGCTCCCTGACTCCAAAGTCCATACGTTTATTCACAGTGATATATATACATATGCTCTATGTTATTGCCATCCTGCATTTGAGCTGGGCTGTTCTAGCACCTTCTCTCCTGTTAATGTTACTAATACGAATGCTACCCTAAGAAAGCTCTTTGCTTTTCTCTCCTGGTGAGAACTCAAGTTGAATATTAATAACTGATAATAGCTCATTTGTTCAGCAGTGTCTTCTTGAGCATTTGCTACAATGCAGCCTCCGCTCTGTACATTCTGATGGAGGAAGACAGATAACAAAACAGGATCACAATAGGAAGGAAACAAGATAGTATGATCAGCACTACAGAGTCGGGAGAAGGATTGGGAGTGCTGGGAGGGGGGTGAGATTGCCATTTTGAATGGGGTGCTTAGGAACAGCGTCACTGAGAGAGAGAGACACTAACCAATGACTCAAAGGAGGTGAGAAACATAGCTGTGTGCATTTCTGAGGGAAGAGGACTGCAGAAAGAGGAACAGTCAGTGCTGAGATCCAAGGCAGAAATATATTGGGGTTGTCGTAGAAACGTTAAGCGTGACTGGGCTAGAGCAAAAGAAAGAAGAAAGAAGAAAAGTTAGGCGAGGGGATCAGAAATATAAAGGATGGGGTGTATCTGTAGGTCACCGGGAGGACCTTAAGTTTTGCTCTGAGTGTTAGGGGAAGGCATTGTATGATTTGGGGCAAAAGAGGGTCCTGATCTGATGTCTATTTTCAAGGGCTTTCTCTGGCTGCTGTGTTGAGAAGACACTGCAGTGGCAATGGGAGACCCTGGGAGGCCAGTTGGGGGGCTGTTACAGTGGTCCAGGTGAGAGACGGAGGCAGAGGTAGGGAAAAAGCAGGTACATTCTTGATCACTTTGAAGGTAGAGCTAACAGGATTTCTGGATAGATTTGATGTGGGTTGTGCAGAAATAGAGCAGTCAAGGACCACCTGAGATTTTAAGCCTGAGTAACGAGAAGCTGGGGTTGCCATTAGTTGGGGGTGGGCAAGAATGTGGGCAGAGCTGATTTGTGAGGAGAAGATCAGAAGTTCATTGTTTGAAATGTTACCGTGGAGGTGTCTACTTGACGTGCAGAAAGGCAATGTCAAGAAAAGAACTGGAGTTGGGGTTAGGAGTTTGGAAGGAAGATCTGAGCTGGAAATGTACATTTCGAGTAATGGGAACATAGAAGGTATTTGAAACTTTGGGACCAGATGAGAGCACTCGAGGATTGAGTATTATATGACCAATCATGAGTTTTTATTCTTAACATAAAATCCAACACCGAAAATGCAATGGTATTTTTATAATAAAATCCACTGAAGTCTGTGTTCAGAAACCTTGCTATACCATTTTTCATCTTCAGCAAGAATAAGCAATAGAATCAAGCATTGAGAGCTTAGACTGTGTCACTGGTTAAATGTCAGTTTTCCCCTTTCTAGCTTTGTTATTTAAGTTCTCCTAGCCTTCCGTTTCTCACCTGTAAAATGGCTATCATAAATATAGGATTTTGATAGGAATTCAAGGCCGTTATCATGTATTTAGATCATCACCGTGCACTTAGCAAGCCTTAGTGCCTATCAGCCATCATTACCATGATTAGCCATGATTACACTCAAGTACTGTTTTCTTGAACTTCAAAAGAGTCCATTTGTTTTGAAATCACTATCTCAGACCATCACCAAGGAGTTAAGAGAATCCAGATATCTAGAGCGAATGCTCTTTGATTAACCATTTTTATTCCATTGGGGATATAAAATATCAATAAAACACAACCTCTTCCTAAAAAGAATTCTTAGAATAGCTGTCCAGGGGTAAGTCCAGGAATAGAGATTTGCCGAGTTAGGGGTTATCTAGAACTAGGAGTTTCAGAGGATTTGAAGGAGGTTCAGCAGGTCCACCAAGAAAAGGAACATTTTAGGCAGAGGGTACCGCAAGGAAGTAAGAACACAGAACGACACACTGGAGTTGCTGAAGCACAAAGGGAAAGCGAAGACCAGGAGGAGGATGAGACCAGCAAGATAAATAGGAACAAAATGGTGGAGGGCCTTGGAAGCCGTATGGGTGGAGCTTGGATACTAGCAGGTGGGCGATAAGGAGCCTTTAACGGCTTTGAAAGCCAAGGATCATCATCATCATATTTGAGTTTTTAGAATTATCATTTTAGGGAGCCAAATGGAGAATAGGTAAGAGGCTGTAAGCCCAAAGGGTGTTATAATTTTCCAAAAGTGAAGTGACATCCTGAATAAATACAGCTTTAGTAAAGGTAAAGAGGAGAGAGTAGGGATCAGACATATGCAGGGATTGAAAACCATCATAACTTGGTGATGATACCAGCTTGTCCTTCCTCATGCATGAAAGCTGATGAGAAAAGGGGAAAAGATATTTTTAAAAAAACAAAAGTGTGACTACAATGGTAGAAATCAGATGGAGGAGATGTATCCTCTGCGGATTATCTCTGTCTCTATTATATTTGGATAAATTAATAAGATCTTTGAGTTCAGGGAGGTTGAAGGGATTAATAAGCAGCCCCTTCGCTGAGCGCAGACAGCTAGCAGGAGCAGGCCGCTGCTGGGAAAACCTGGGGAGAGAGCTGATTGCCAAGAGATAAGCCGCCGGAGGCCGAGACTGGAAGCTCTCTCAGGAATCTGCAATTTGAGGCTCAGCCACCCCCAGAGTCCAGAAGGAAGTGGAGGAAGGATACGCGTGTGCATGTGTCTGTGTGTATGTGATCTGACAGAGAAGAAATGGAAGTTGGACCTTGTGCAAACCACTTACCTGTTTTAAATTCAGATTTTTTCTGAGAAAGGAATGGTGGACCTACATGAGCTCTGAAGTTCTTTTCGACTTAAAAATTATGTGGTGTTTTGTATTTAGAGAGGCTATTACCAATCCATATCTTAGGTATTTTTGTATTAAACTTGGTCTGGAGCAGTGCCTTCATATTTTATAGTGACATAACCGCTTAAAGGGTTTTGAAATATTACATAATTGTCATTCATTTTTTTTAGTTGGCACTTAACATTCCTTATCATGAGCTTAAATAATTGGAGAGGATGTAGTTTCTGGCATAATATTTATATGTCTTTAAATGGTGTTTCCAGTCAGAACTTGGTGCTACACATTTGCTTCATTTATTTTATGGAATACGTCCACCACGGCATCTGATTGGCAAAGGCAGGCCTCACTGTTACACCATCAGCTAAATCAGACTAGCTTTCCCTCAGAAAAGGGACTTCTTTAATTCAAATAAATGTGTTAAAACATGTCCCTGAGGGGTGTCTGGGTGGCTCACTCGTTAAGTGTCTGTCTTCAGCTCAGGTCACAATCCCAGGGTCCTGGGACCGAGCCCTACATCGGGCTCCCTGCTCAGTGGGGAGCCTAGTTCTCCCTCGCCCACTCCCCCTGCTTGTGTTCCCTCTTTCGCTGTGTCTCTCTGTGTCAAATAATAAATAAATAATCTTTAAAACAAACAAACAAAAAAACATCTCCCTGAGATGGCCTCCTTACTTCTCAATTCCAGTTCTAAGAGAGACAGGTAATTGATGATAACGATGATGAAGATGATGATGGGGAGCTGGGGAAGCCGTCTCAGGTCCCCTCTGTGTAGTTCATCCCAGAAATAGTGTGAGGAAGCAGAAGCTACCCAGGGAAAGCTCTTCCTCCACATATGACAATGGTGAAGGAAAAACAGGACAAGCCCAGCTACCTGAGCACCTTCTCAACCTTTTTTTTACATCTCTTAACATCCTCTTGCCCAAAGCAAGTCACACAGAAGGCCAACACAGTGAGATAATGAGGAGGGAAAGTATCCAACTTCTATTCTGCTGTTGAGGTAGAGGTTGAGGAGGCTGGGAGTAGTATCTAATTTAGAAAAATCTTATCTGCCATAGTAAAATAATACAATTTCACAGATGGAAACAAGGGACAACAATACAACAATTTTTGCATGGCAAAATTCATTTCAATCTAACCCTTTTGTGTACTGGATTTCATTCTTTGGGGAAGCCCCTTACTTAGATTATATCGATATTTCCATATGTCCACATATGCAAATGTGAAGTAACGAATACAATTCATGTGGCAATATAGGGTGTCCAGCTACTGAATATGCAAACCCAGTCACCAAGATCTAGTCATGCAAACAAAAATTATGAAGACCAAATCTATTTCATGAAGTATATCAAAATATAATCAACATTCACATTTAGTTTTATAAATGATGAACAGCAAGAGTGTGGATAATCTAAAGCTGTAGATAATCCTAAAAGTCTTTCTATTGACTCTAGACTTGATTGTAAGATTTTGTGGTCAGCAAGATTTAGCTCAAGCAAAATTTAAATTATGGTGTCTTTCATTCCCAGAACAGACACCCAGCCAACAAGGACAGGTGGTCCAGAATTAAAATTTGGTGGTATATAATTGAAAGTTGATTTAATGATTAAATGAAATAATATTTGTAAACCATCCTGCAAATTCTCTGGCACACAGTAGATGCTCATTAATTATTTCTCCCCACATCTTTTCCTATCCTTTCTATTTGTTCCAGTAGAACAAAGAGATCATGTTCTTAACCAATTACTTCAAGTGGCTTATTGGGTCATGGAAATAAGAAAACATTTGGTTTGAACTCAATTTTTTTTTCATTTAATTAAAACTGTACCTCAACAGTTTTAGCTATTTGAATGTAGTGTTCCTAGCTGATTAAAATGAACTAAAATTCCCCTGATAGCAAGAATATGACATTTAATTAAATCAGCAGTATACCAAAACATTTGTTCAGCTGTAGGTTTATGTTGTTTTTCAGCAGATCCAAATTCATGTTGTACTTTATATCCCAGCCCGTTGTGTGCAGTTTTGTGAATTTAACTGTGTACTTTTCATAATCATGTTTATTCCTTTGAGGATTCAGAATTTCTGATAATTAAAAATAGTTGTAATTAATGCTAAATTAAAATCTGTAAATGGTAAGAAATGTTCTTTTAAAAGATGCAATTAAATTCTATCTATCGACTCTATACCTATATCTAGTCTATCCATATATTTCTAGTGGATAGTTTTATTTTTTAAAGGTTTATTTATTTGAGAGAGAGAGAGAGCACACACATGGTGGTGGGGAGAGGCAGAGGGAGAAACCCTCAAGGAGGCTGAGCGCCCAACCCAGCATGGGGTTCACTCCCACGACCCATGAGATCATGATCTGAGCTGAAACCAAGAGTTGGAGACCTAACTGACTAAGCCACCCAGGCTCCCCTTTTGTTGGTAGTTTCATGTAATAAACTTCTCAAGATCTAATAATAGCAATGTAAAAAGTGTGCCATTGATAATAAACACAGCATCAGATAATTAGTTATCGTTATACAAATTTAAGATTGGGATCCAAGACCATCAAATTCTACTATTTGCAGATTCTTTTGTCTTTCTGAATAAAAACATCCCTGTATCCATAATGATGAAATATTCATTTGTAGAAATTTGTTTTTTATTAATTCAGCAGTGGTGTGCCATATAATCAGAAATACTCACCACTTTCCTGAAAACAATCTCACAGAAGAATTTAGTTACTATACCTTCCTACAACTTATACCCTGTGTTACACACTTATACTGTATACATTATTAATTAGATATATCAACTTGATCATGCAATTTTATTTTGAAATTGAAATAGAAGCAATAAGCAGACAAACACAACATATGCCTGATGGTATTACATAAAATTAAGTTAATCTTTATTTTATTAGACAGCAGTAATATTCTGAATATACTTAAAATTTTTTTTTGCCTTCCAAGTTTGATTTGGGTTACCCTTGTTAATTGCTATGCTTCCATCATGTCAGGAAATCTACCTGCATCAGCATCATCTGTTAATGATAATTTGAGAGTAGCACTTTTAATTCCCATATTAGCTGCAAAAATAAATATAAATACATTATTTCAAGTTTTACAAAATCAAAATTGGTTTTAAATTTTACGAAGGGGAAATAATTCTACTGAGTATATGAAGATCGTCTCTCTTGTTATATGAGTTTTAACATTGTGATTATTGTATATTCTACCTACAAGCTGGCTACATAAGACAGAAGTAAGTACCCATGACTTTGACTCCACTTGGGCCTAAGCCTAAATCCCTTGTGCAGACTATTTTATGGTATTTGTGTGACATTCCAAGTATTTTTTCTAACGTTGTCTTTGAAAAGAAATTTTTGCCTCTTGATTACTCATAATAAAAATAATTTGCAACAGGATTTGTAGTGTCTTATGCCACATCAAAAAAATGGATGTGTTCTTATGACTTAAGACTTACATTTCTCTCTCTCTTCCTGGCATTCAGCTGTTCAAGGATCAAGTGTTATTTTCCGAACGGTGGAGGTCACATTACATAAAGAAGGCAATACCTTTGGTTTTGTAATACGAGGTAGGTGGTGGCTGGAAAATATGAATTATCTGATATTCTTGGAGGATTTGTCAATGAAATATTAGCAGTGAACTAGAAAGTCATCCAAACAACAACAACAGATGTTTCTAATGCATAAAGTCACGTTATAATATTTGCACCATTATTTTAAAAATAAAACAATGTGTGGGAATCAAGGAATCCAAATAACCTAGATTTGTTTTCAGCCCATTAATACAGAACAAGAAGTCACCGTTTGTAAACCTTATCAATTCATTCATCCTACTGATTTAACCACATTTCAACATGTGTTTTGCTTTCCCTTTATACTTTTTTTACCTTCGAGTCCAAAACGTTGATGAATATGGCTTGATTTGATTTAATACACTAGGATTAAGCAACTTTATTTTCTCCTGAAATACATTTTGTTATTGTAGCTTTCTAAGAGTGGATTAAAGATAATCTAATCCCTGAGTACCTATGTGCATCAGCTTAATTTACATTATTATGGAATGACATTAATAATAAAGATTTCAAGTGACTCCAACTTGTCTATAAAATCATCAATTCTGAGCCGTAATTCTGGCTTTCAATATTTTATTTTTCTTACTAGCCGTTTCATACCTTAAAAACTGCAGATAAACATCTTGTAATTGCTAGTGTGACAATAAATTTCAATAGGGAACTATGTAGGCATCAAGGATTTTTTTTAACATTTCACATTTCTTGATTTTTTTTGTCTTTACCTATTGTATTTTATATTTCACCAGATCAAATTATTATCCAAATTATTAAAACATTAGTTAAAATTAACTAAGCATCTTAATAAACATACATGCATCAAGGAATAAAAGAAATGTGTTCACTTATATAGACTTGTCTTAAATAACTAAGCTTTAAACATTAGATTCCATTCCGTGCCAGTTATCTAGCAAATCAATCATATATTTATTAAGGACTTGTCAGCATGTCAGCATGTCAGCAGAGGGCCGAGTACTAGGGAGTCATAAGACAGCTCCCTATCTGCAGGGAATTATAATCCAGTGAATTTAAGACATAAGTTGATAAAGTACCCAAGTGAATGATAGAGAAAATGGAAAATGTGGAACTCACTGAGTGATTTAGACCAGCAATTATTACCTTTTTCTGACCAGCTCCTATTTTTAGATGCAGCGTTGTACCTTCATCATTTACCTTTAACCATTCCCACATTGCCGCGCAAAGGAACTAGAAGAATATAATAAAAAGTCAGTATAGAAGTAATTTTGGCTCAGAGGGTGGTAGATACAAATCCGTTTTTGCAATATAGGTATGATAGAATGACACACTTGAACTACATGCCTACAACCCTAATTATTGAAAAGCTGCAGTAAAAAATACTGCTGGTACAAATATTCATTACTAGTTGCTATATGGTTAATCAATAACAAATCAAATTGCTAATGAAAGAGCTAAAGCAACAGTAATTTATCATTAGGAACAAAAAAAGAATGGAAGCATTTGAAATCTATAACCACCTCAAGACAACCGACAATATAATGTCAACAAAACGCCCATCCCACCATTTGCAAGAATTTCAAGTATCTGTACATAGATGAAGAATAAGCATTTTCTAGGATGAGCCTCGAATACTATCTGGTTCACCATAGGTGCTTAATAAATAAATGAATAAATACTTGAATGTGGTCTAGATTTGTGCAGATATAGACTTCTTAGTGTTACACTGATTTTAAAACATTCGTAACAATGAATCAGTTTTAGTTTATGAAAACCACATTTTTGTAGGCTTTAAACACTCCCTTAGTACATCAGTTGAATGTAAAAGCTTGTGGAATTTTGTACAATTTTTCAGGAGAATCAAAGGAAGCATTTATATTTTTAGAGTAGTTCGAGGCCCACCTGAAGGGTCAGACGTCTATGCTCAAAAGGTGGCCCCCTCCCCTCCCTTCAGAATCCCGATTCTTCCCCAAAAGAGGTACAGAATGAGAAAGTACTGTGGGTTGATGTTATCAAGGCAGAGAAGACATCATGGCATCAGTGGATTTTGAGCTAAACTTATTTCAGTGAGAACACCAGGACTTTCAGGAAGGAAGAGGACAGTATTAGGAGGACAGTATCACAGATGGAGGACCTTCATTCCGTATTGGTGAATTTCTTCTTCACCAGTTAGGATGGGTGTTGGAACAATAAAGCGGGCTTTTACCTGATGAATGGAATTGCATTTCTAATGCTGTTTGTGAGAGGTTCTAAAACCTTGACTCCCCAAATAATAGAACCTTTCACCTATAGAATGAAAAATGATGTCTGGTCTGAAATTTGCAGAGTTAAATTTGAGTTAATGCCCTTGCCACCAAGCTACGGAAGACAGCTTGGAATAATAGGGAAAGCACACTGCCACTAAGTTCCTTTTCACTTTGGGCAAAGAAACTTTATCCGTCATTCTCAGCTAGAAAATTATGGATAGGGTCTACTCGCCTAATACATGGAGCCCAATATTCAGATTTGGTCTGCGTTGTGGGCCTAGCATGGACATTTTTTTTATTTTTAATTTTTTATAAACATATAATGTATTATTAGCCCCAGGGGTACAGGTCTGTGAATCGCCAGGTTTACACACTTCACAGCACTCACCATAGTACATACCCTCCCCAATGTCCATAACCCCACCACCCTCTCCCTAACCCCCTCCCCCTGGCCACCCTCAGTTTGTTTTGTGACATTAAGAGTCTCTTATGGTCTGTCTCCCTCCCGATCCCATCTTGTTTCATTTATTCTTTTCCTACCCCCCAACCCCCCCACGTTGCATCTCTGCTCCCTCATATCAGGGAGATCATACAGCATGGATATTTTTAAAAAGCATTCCAGACGAGTAACATGCAGCTAGAATTGAGAATACTACTGGTTTCTCAGTGGTCTCTGTTTTGCTTTGCAGCTCCGAATGTCTAGAACTAGGAGAATCATAAGCTAAATTTGGTTGTTATTTCAAATACTGGTAAAATGCCACATATCAAGAAATTTAGAGCTATCTCACCCTTTGCCATGCATTCACTGTTAGGGATTTAAACGTAGACCAGATCAAAATTATGGGAAGTCTCGTACTGTCTTTGGCCCCCCATCCTTTTCTAAATCAGCATCCCTTCAGGAGAAAACAGATCTATCTTTTTACGATCACCTTGCCAAAGAGAAATTACATAATAGTATTTATATAAATGTGGGTAAGCATATGCTGTAATTTATTGTCATGATTTGCATTTTAAAAATGCTTTTCCGAGGAAGTTGTGAATTTCCTATTGTAAGTAAAGAGGAACTTTGAAAGAAGCCAATAAACTGAGGGAAAGAATGAGATACTGAAATGGAGCTCGTATCATTCAGCCAGACTGAATAAATCATTTGTAGCAGAAGTGAGCAGAAAGGAAGCATTTGCGTTCATCAGGAGCAAGCAGTGAATGCCTTTTGATTTTTCTTTGGGGCTAGATTCTTTAAGTTGACCTCTCTACCTGTTCCAAGTTTGGGAAATGCCAGTCTTTTCTACCATGCAGACGTTAGGGATGGAATATTCAATGGTTAATATTCATACTTTTCAGATACTGGCAAACCAGGGACCCCCAGGTGGGTAGCCAGGTTGGTAATGTATAAAGAAACCAGGTCAGATGCAGAATAGTTAAGAAAGTGGAGATGTCCAGCCTAAAGAAGATGAGACTTTACAGGTGTATGATCACTGTTTCCTAATTTCAGAAAATGTTTCTTAGAGTAGAGAGCATCCATTTTTGTGTCACTGCTCTAAATAATAGAACAAGGACCAGGAGATGAAAGCTGAAGGAAGAAGTATCAGATGAATAATTAGAAAGAAGCTTCCAACACCACAATGTGTCCAAATGTAAAATGGGCTCCTCAAATCTAATAAGTAGGCCATCTGGGGGTTCTCAAGAAAAGGCTGGGGGAGCCCAGAGTATGGAAGTTTTACAAAGGGGTCCTGGATGTAGACAAGAATTTATAATAAATTACCTTCCATCTTGAAGTTTCTCTATTTCCAAGAATTCTTAAGCAGAAATTGTCCTTATCCAGAGCTAAAATCTCCATATAAGCATTGCAGTTGTTTTGAAATAGTCTGTCAAATTTGCCCCCAATTTTTTGAACAGCCCAACTTTAATGGAACAGACTTCAGCCTCTTGAATTTTTTCTTTCTTGCTTTAGTTTTTGCTTCCTTTGTGTCAGGTTGTAGACCTACTCACCTGTGTCATAGCCCAGGTTCATCGGCCCCCCAGGATAGCCACCTGCACTTTGCTCACAACTGGTTGTTCTCGTTAGGCTGGTACTCGCCAATAGTTCGTGCTCTTGTGACCCTAGTTGTTAAATATTTTCTGTATCACCCCTGAATCCAGCCATATATTTATTGAGAGGCGGAGACATTGTGACTTCAAAAGCACATTCTATATAAAATGAAGAAGATTTTTGGAAAAAATTTCCATGTTTCCCTCTGCACAGCAACAAAATGTACGTTAGTTCCATGCTGGCATTTTGTAAGTGATTCTTTTTAACAAAAACATTGTTAAGCTGTATTTTTCTTTCTTTCTTTTTTTTTTTTTGCTAGGAGGAGCACATGATGATAGAAATAAATCTCGTCCAGTTGTAATAACATGCGTTCGTCCTGGAGGACCTGCTGACAGGTAAACTTTGTCTCTCTGTGTCGCTGTCCAGATAGATTACACAAAGCTGGGGCAAGCAAATATGTTGGAACGTGAAAACTGAAATTGTTCGGGCTATGGAATCGGAAGAAAGAAGGTTTGACTCCAGACTCGACCCTTAATTACCCTATGTATTTGGCAAGTGACTTAATGGTTCTGAGCTCAGTTTCCTCCACTGTAAAATGTAGACACCAATACCTACCTTTTAAGGTCTTCAGGGTTTTGGTTTTTTTTTTTTGTTTTTTTTTTTTTAAGATTTTATTTATTTATTTGACAGAGAGAGATCACAGTAGACAGAGAGGCAGGCAGAGAGAGAGAGAGAGGGAAGCAGGCTCCCTGCTGAGCAGAGAGCCCGATGTGGGACTCGATCCCAGGACCCTGAGATCATGACCTGAGCCGAAGGCAGCGGCTTAACCCACTGAGCCACCCAGGTGCCCCTTGTTTTTGTTTTTTTAAGATTTTATTTATTTATTTGATAGAGCACAGAAAGAGTGGGTACACAAGCAGGGGGAGTGAGAGAGGGAGAAGCAGGCTTCCCGCTGAGCAGGGAGCCTGACTCGGGACTCAATCCCAGGACCCTGGGATCATGACCTAAGCCGAAGGCAGACACTTTATGACTGAGCCACCCAGGCGCCCCTCAAGGTCTTCAAAGTTTTATCAAAGACTGCTTAGTGCCTTGTAGGGGACCTATCATGCAGTAGATACTTAATAAAAGGTGGCTGGTTTTTTTGGCAAGCGCTTTACATGCATCATCCCCAATTGCTAATCTCCTAACCCAAAAAGATGGGTGGTGGCATTTTGGTTGTTACTATTATCCACATTCTTATGACTGTTATTACCTTTTGATGACGATTATGTATGTCAGAATGGAAGGGACTTTTTTTTTTTAAGATTTTACTTATTTATTTGAGAGAGAGAGTACAAGCTGGGGAGAGGGGTGGAGGAGAAGCAGACTCCCCCTGAGCAGGGAGCCCAATGTACTCTATCCCAGGACCCTGAGATCATGACCTGAGCAGAAGACAGCCGCTTAACCGACTGAGCCATCCAGGTACCCCTGAAAGTGACTTTTAGTAAGAGGGAAGGAGGGTGGTCAGTGTCTAGAGCTATCTCTTTCTTACTGATTAGAATATTCGGAAGGGGGCGCCTGGGTGGCTCAGTGGGTTAAGCCGCTGCCTTCGGCTGAGGTCATGATCTCAGGGTCCTGGGATCGAGTTCCACATCGGGCTCTCTGTTCAGCGGGGAGCCTGATTCCCTCTCTCTCTCTGCCTGCCTCTCTGTCTACTTGTGATTTCTGTCAAAATAAATAAAATCTTTAAAAAAAAAAAAAGAATATTCGGAAGGGCTTCTCTTTCCTTTCACGTCATAAACGTCGGGGAGGGGTCCTAAGTAAACTCACAACTTAGCTGTCTCAGGAGATACTTGTCTTTGTATTAATTTCCCACAGCAAAAGTCAGTTCCATAAAGGCAGGAGACCACAACTCCTGCCATTCAATACTGTTGAGGGGTTGGGAAAAAAATCCCCCTGATTACCCCAGACTTTGCACTATGTTTCAAACGAGGATACAGTTTTTAAACCTTCCCTTATGCAATAGAAACAGTAATGATACATACTATTTTTTGAGCACTTAACCATGTGCCAGGAAGTGTACTAAGTGCTTGGCAGACATTATTTTATTTCATCCTCACAGCTGCCTACGAAATGAAGTATTTTTTAATCCACACTTACAGGTGACAAAATTGAGGTATGGTATGCTTAAGTGACTTGGCAGCTAGCTTATACATGGAAGAGCCAGGATAGGAATTCAGGTTTCTTTTCCTTCAAAACTCATGTGGTTAGCTTACTTTTCTAAAAAGTTTGTATTTAATATAAAATAAGAGACTACAAAGAGGTTGTTTTCTCTTGTCAATGATTTTTCTGGAAGTAAATAACATTTCCATTCCTTATTAACATTTAGGTTGGGGTTGACCAAAATGTCAGAAGCAGGCCACTAGTTTGTGAGCAATGTATAACCAATTTAATTTGGGATGAAATGGAATCTAAAAATTTAAGATAAAAATTTAGAGTCAAAATTCTCGAGAGTTATCTAGGTGAAAGATATTTAAGACAGTTTTATCCTTTCAAATCCTAAACTTGCAATCCCCCCATTTGGTTTTCTCATCTCCATGACCCTCCCTGAGGCAGGGAGGTTATATCTAGGAGGCTCCTGGGCTGTATTTTAGTGGTGTACCCTAATATCTGAGGCATCTTTTTCCAGTACCTTAGTGTCTGTGGTCACAGCAGAAAGAATATTTCCCTCTCTCATAGAGAATATGAGACTGAGTCCATTTAATGGTTACCAAAATGGCCTGATAAATCAATAAGGAAATTTATAGACTAGGGAAATTTTTCACCAGTGCTCCCTGTCCCACTTGGGTTCACCGGTAACAAACTGAATGGAATCAGCAGTCTTTTCTGCTCACCTGGCTTTGGAAAACTAGGTAAATGCTACTAAAAAGTAGGATTTACCTAGTTTTCCAAAGCATTTACCTAGTTTTCCAAAGCCAGGCTCTAGCAAATGAATTTTGGGTATTTTGGCAAAAACCTAGAAAAGGGAAGAAAACTGTGCATTTCATACTTTTGCGCCCCAAGAGTTAAGTGTGGGTGACTTGGTGGTTGACTGATGGGTAGTCATTTCCTTATTACTGACACGCATATTGCAGCAATTTTCTGCTCAGGGTTACGGCTTTCCTCCCTTACGGTCACAGCGATGCTTAAAAGGAAATGCAAATGGGATGGATGGTCAAACACGTGAAAGAACCGCTTTAGCTAAGCGGCTGTTAATGCTAAACCACATTATGTTCCGCTAATGAAGACTGTTTCTCTGTTCTCCCTGCAGAGAGGGCACGATCAAACCTGGCGACAGGTTGCTCAGTGTGGATGGAATTCGGCTTCTCGGAACCACACATGCTGAAGCCATGAGTATTCTTAAACAGTGCGGACAAGAAGCAACACTGCTGATAGAATATGATGTCTCAGTGATGGGTATGTCCGAGTCCTGACGTGGGGCTCACTAAGCTCTAGGTCATGTCATTGTCCATCCCTGATAAACCACTCTGGATTAAGAATGGACTGTTCTGTCCTCCTGCAGCAGACAGATTTTCGTCAGTACTGTATCATTACTCTGTTGGGTTCAGGAAGAGGTGAGTGGTACTTTTCAGCGAGTTAGAGTTCTTGTGTCAATAGCTTCTGTAATAAGGGCCCATTCCGTCAGAGTGTTTCACTTAGCTATCAGTTCTGCTGTGTGGCTTACCCTTTGGCAGCAAAGTATTTTCCCTGCCAAATCACAAAAATAGTATTATTAACGTAAGGGCTGGTATTTTGTCTTTTACTACCCGGAGACTGGGAAGAATGGGAGATTTCTCTCCTTCTTGGAACTTCACAGTGTGAAGCTCCCTAAGCAGAATCAGTGGAAATTACCAAGTACCTTATCATTAGATTTAGGAACAGAAAAAGAAAAGGGGACATATGGAATCATTGATTAAAATCAATGAGAATCATTGATTAAAGTACAAATACTGTTGAGTGTAGTATTTTTTTTTAATAGAGCTGACACAATGTAGCATTCATTTCAGATGTACACATGGTGATTTGACAAGCTTGTGTGTAATGCTATGCCCACCACATCTGTAGCTACCATCCGTCCCCACGCAGCACTATTACAGTACCTTTGATTATATCCCCTCTGCTGCGCCTTTCAATCCCATGACATGTTCATTCCATAACTAGAAACCTCCATCTCCCACTCCCCTTCACCTGTTTTGCCCATCCCCCACCCTTTTCCCCTCTGGTAACCATCAGTTTGTTCTCTGTATTTATAGGCCTCATTCTGCCTTTTGTTTGTTTATTCATTTGTTTGATTTTTTTAAGATTCCACATATGATGAAATCATACAGTATTTGCCTTGTCTGACTCACTTCATGTAGCAGAATGCCCACGAGGTCCTTCCATGTTGTCTCAACTGGCACTGTCGCATCCTTTTTTATGGCTGCATCAGATGACATACCTTCCTAATCTATTCATCTGTCTGTGGACACTTAGGTTGATTCTGTATCTTAGCTATTGAAAATAATGCCATAAACATAAAGGTTCATGTATCTTATCAAGTTAGTGTTTTTGTCTTCTTTAGGTAAAAACCCAATCGTGGAATTATTGGAACATAGGGTATTGCAATTTTTAATTGTTTGAAGAATGCCCCCCCCCATACTGAAGCATCATTTTACATTCCCACCCACAGTGCATGAGGGTTCCTTCTCTTCCACATCCTCACCAACTGGTGATTAGTGATGTCGAGCATCTTCTCATGTGTCTCAGGTGTCTGTTTCTATCCGAATGTCTTCTGTGGAAAAATGTCTATTCAGTTCTTCTGCCCATTTTTAGTGGGATTATTTGGTTTTTCAGTGTTGAATTATAGAAGTTCTTTATACATTTCAGATATTAACCTTTATCAGATGTACCATTTGCAGATCTTCTCCCATTTACTAGGTAGCCTTTTTGTTTTGTTGATAGTTTCCTTCGCTGTGTAAAAGCTTTTTACTTTGATGTAGTCCCAACAGTTTATTTTTGCTTTTCTTTCCCTCACCTTAGGAGACATATCTAGCAAAATGTAGTGTACTGTTCTTTCTTTCAATAATGCTTCCAATGGAAATGAATTCTATTTCTACCCTCACAACTATGGTAAAGCTTGGAAGAGATTCTCATCTGGCTTTTAAATGTTACGAGAAAGCCAAAGTTTTGTGTAATTTTAACTAAGGCAGGAAAAGTGATAAAATAATGAATTGGAACTTGAAATTGAATCACGTTCTAAGTACTTCTTGCAATTATCAGACATAATTATCTGACTGGATTTTACCAGGAAGTGTTATACTGGCGAAGTGTATTGGAGGAAAAGAGACTTACTCTGTAACTGCAAACTCCTTTCTTACCCACCTCTGTATGATTCATGGAGAACAGTGTTGCTTGGAAGTCTTAATATATCTACTGGCCTGAAATGTTTTAATGAGGTATGAAGCTTCTGAAAAGACTTAAAGTATGAGGGGTGCCTGGGTCGCTCACTGGGTTAGGCCTCTGCCTTCAGCTCAGGTCATGATCTCAGGGTCCTGGGAATTGCTCAGCAGGGAGCCTGCTTCCTCTTCTCTCACTGCCTGCCTCTCTGCCTACTTGTGATCTCTGTCTGTCAAATAAATAAATAAAATCTTTAAAAAAAAATTTTAAAGTATGAGATTTAAGGAGTTTTTAGCAGAATAAACTGAATGGTGTGCCCTTGACATGGAAAATTCAGAAATAAGTGAACTTTCCTCCCTCATCTATCTTCTCTTGTATCCTCTCCCTCCTTCTTTTCTATTTCTTTCTCTTTTGTTACATAGTTTTGAATGGGATTCGGAGTTAGGTGACTTGAGCCCTGTTTTTCACTCCACTGATTTCTAGCTGTTGCTTTGGACCGTGTTACTTATTTCCCTGTGCCTTTGTTATCTCATTGGTCAAATGGGGACTAGCGATGCCTATGTTAAAGGTAATGGAGTTAAAATAAAATTATCCAGTAAAATATATTTTAAATGATGGTACAATACATTATTAACATTAAAAATTCAAACAGATGTTTAATATATCTAATCATTCATTCAGTCCACCAATATTTATTGAGCTAAGTGGCGGGTAACAAAAATACAGGAGTACTGTAAACAGATTTGGTCCCTGCGTGTTATGAAGCCTCCAGTAGATGGGGAGGACAGACAGTAAGCAAGAACTTGATCAAACTTATACCCATATTATGGGATCATTACCTGCTATAAAGGGTATGAACTGGATTCTGTGATAGGGAATAAAGGAAAGTACAGGGGAGAGTTCAGAAGCCAGTAGGGTGGTCAGTGGAAAGGTGACGTGTGGACTAAAACCTGAAAGCTTAAAAGGAACCAGCTCCCAAACTGAAGGAAACAATATGTCTATAAGGCCTGAGCACTCTACCTCAAAGAGGCAAGCACTCTCGCATGGGGATGGATACCACTTCAGAGGAAATTCCTCCATGTTCCATTATTACCAGCATCAGTAGGGGAAGAGGTGACCCATCTGTCTGCCTTCACCCCAGTTCATTTGTTCTGAATGATGTTTGACAGTTTCCACACCTCAGAGTTCTCAAATAGCCCCAAACATAGGGGAAAGTGGGCCATCAGGAAGGAAACACATTAAGAGGTTGCTAAATATAAGAGTTGCTAAATATAAGATCAGTATACAAAAATCAGTTGTATTTCTTTGTATCAGCCAAAAACAGAAAGTTATAATTTTAGGAGACCGTTTATAATAGCAATAGAAAGGAATAAATATAAAAAAGTTGTGTGTACCCATTATATAAATATATAGATACAGGCATATACATTTAAAAAATGCTTCAATGAAGACCTATGTAACATTATTGAATGGGAAGTCTTAATATCTAAGAGATGTCATTTCTCTCAAATGCATTCATAAATTCAATTCTACCCCAAATCTTAAAAGGATCTTTGGGAGGACCTTACTAAGCTATTTCTAAAATGTACTTTGAGTAAGAAAGGGAGGGGGAAGGCCAAAATGTTTTTGAAACAATAGGAAAGCAGAAAAACTTGTTCTACCCAATATCAAGACTCATTCTAAAATGATGCTGTTAAGTCTGTGTAATATCAGCCATAGGATAATAAAGAGATCAGTGGAAGAGAATGGAATACCTACAAACAAACCACTGTGGATACAGAAACAGAGGTATAATCTTACATCTGTGGGGAAAGCTTGAACTAGTCAGTGTGTGATGCTGGGTCAACTAGCCACATGGGGAAAATTCAGTTAAATTCGTACTTCGTAACCCACTCAAAAATAAATGCTGTGTTTGCATAACCATTTCCCAATGAAGTGCTATTACAAATAACTGGAATGAATATCCTTTTACCCAAATCTTTTTTTGTCTGTATTTCTGATTTCATTAAAGTATGTAGTTCTTATTTAGATATTCATTCTAAATTGTCCTCCAGAAAATGTATACTATTTTATATTACTACCAGCAATGTTTTAAGTGTACCTATCTCACCAGAGCTTGTCAATATTAGAAATTATCACTTTTACTCCCTCTGATTTGTTAAGTGAAAATTGCATTTATATTTTAATTTACTCTTAAAATTTTCTAGTACAAATATTTTTTCATATGAACACTAGCCAATTTCATTTTTTATTGTATGCTTTTGCCTTTATTCACTCCCTATTGGATATGCTCTTAATTTTTTATTGGTTTGTGTAAACTAAATATTAAGGACATTCATCCTTATCAGTTTTTTTAAAAACTTTGTCAGTAGTTTCCCATTTTTAACATATTGAAGTGTTTTTTCTTTCTTAACTTTTTTCTTAGAATTTAAATATTATTTTTTTCTAAACAATTACCTAATATCCCAATCACTTAATGAAAGATCTGTCACATATCCCCTATTTTTTAATTTTTTTAATCATACATTTAATTATTAAATATACTAACCTCTACATCTGGGCTAGTTGTTCTGATCTCTGTATCTAGTTTCACACCAGAATTCAGGATCAGACTTTTAAACTGAAGTTAGAGCATATGAGCTCTTGTTACCATATCAAAGGACACACATTTATATTTGGAAAAAATATTTATATATATACTACATCTGTTATATTATTCTAAGTTTTGTTAGCTTTATGTAGTAAATGAGCAAACGTTTATTTGGGTTATTCCTTTTTTTTTTTTTTTTCAATTTCTTTTTAAATTCTTTTTTCTCTCTTTTTTTCTTTTTCACCTCTCTTGTACCCACTTGCTTACTGTCTCTCAACTTCTTCTCTCCTCTTTTCTTCCTTTATTTCATCCTCTGTTCTTCCTCCTTTCCTTTCCAGCCACCCAGTTCTTTTTAATATTCTGCTCTCAGTTTCTCTATTCTAATTGTCTTACCTGATGTTTGTCTTTCTTGCTTTTTCCCATTCCTGTTCTCCTAATTGGGTTACAATAGTGTTGAGTATCCACAAGGTCAAATGATTGAGAATGACAGTTTGAGAAAAGAGAAGTAAAAATGGTGCCTTACAATATGGGATACTTTAAATTATAATTGCCCATCAGATATTAATGGAAGCTTTTTCTAACAAAAAACACATTTCCCTTTTTTGGTAATACTTTTTCTTTTATAACTTTTGTAACTTTTCTTCCTCAAAAGGAATGAAATGAGTTCGTATACAACACAGCCTATTTACTCTAAGAGGCCCAATTAGCATTTCAAATTCTTTGTAAGTCAATTGCCATTAAAAAATAGTTTACCACCCTATTTTTTGTGAAAAAAATCTAACATTCATAGACTTAATATTTGATAAACCAAGAAAAATTAGTTTTATCAAATTTTTAACAGGATATGAGCAGAAAAGGATTTTTTTAATGGGAAAATAAAACAAAGACACTGATATTTTCTTTATTGAATATAAGTATTAAACATGTTTTATAATGCTTGAGACTCTAGGTCAGGTACTGGCCTAAAGATTATCAATTCTTTTTATACATAATATATTCCTCAAATCCTAAGGGAAAATGTGTTGAGGTAGGCATTAGATTATATCGACTCCTATTTTGTACTTCTGCCAATCTCCCTTGAAGTTAGACTCAATGACTTCATTTCTTTGTATTATGTTTTCCTTCTATAAAATAAGAATAATGATATTTACCCTATTCAGCTCATTAAGATACTAAAGTCCTCAATAATTAAGCATTTAAAACAAAAAGACATTCATTTTTTAAAGGAAACTAGGAACTAGGAGCTATTTAGAAATACAAAAGAAATAAATTTATGAAAGAATATATAAAACTCAAAGTTTATAGGCCTCCATTCAGTTACCTTCCTATCACTCTTAGATAAAGCTAAATAGATGCCAAAAAATGCAACAGAAAACTTGAGGGCTTAAACTGGGAAAATGAAGAGCAGTAGTTCAACAGTATACGAGGATACCATCAAGTACAAATAACAGAAACCCAGTATAACCTAGCATCAGGAGGGAATTTATTTGCCTGCAAAAGTCAGAAGTCCGTGGTGTATCCTAGCTTCAAATACAAGTTCAGTAATGTCATAGGCCTCTGTCTCTCTAGTAGGACTCTCCTTATCTTGTGATAAGATGGCCCCAGCAGCCACAAGTATCCATTACCTTGAACGTTGATGAGGTCAGAGAAAGAAATGAGATTGGATCACCCCTAGAGGATTCTTAGTGACTTAGCTTGAAGCAAAAGCTGGCCATTATATGAGTCACTATATCCAGAGATATAATACACTCTTTGCTCTTTTGGTAAGGGAGGCAGGAATGTTTGGTAAACAGCCCCAACAGAATGAGACAGAAAAATGGCACTTCCCCAGAGCAGATGGTATTGACTTGATGAGAGTAATAGATGCCCTTTTGAGACCATATTTTTTTTTTCATTTATTTTTTATTTTTTTTATTTTTTATAAACATATATTTTTATCCCCAGGGATACAGGTCTGTGAATCACCAGGTTTACACACTTTACAGCACTCACCAAAGCACATACCCTCCCCAATGTCCATAATCCCACCCCCTTCTCCCAAACCCCCTCCCCCCAACAACCCTCAGTTTGTTTTGTGAGTTGAGACCATATTTTAATGGTAAACATTATATTCCCACTAACATGAGTTATATTTTCTCTAATGTGAGAGTTTCCTTTCCTTCACAACCCCACTAGAACTTGGTATTCTCAGTCTGATTCATGCTAACTCTTCTGATGGATGTGTAATGGTACCCCACTTTAATGTACATTGCCTCAGTGAATAACCATGTGGAGTGCCTTTTCATTTGCCAGTGGGACATACTTGTTGCATTGGTTTTACTTTTAGTACTTTTATTTATTCATATACTATTAAAAATATGACACAGTGTATCTTAGATGAGTGTATCTATAATCGTCGATATATTGATCTTATTTATACATTATTAAATGTACCCAAATTATTTCTAAGTAAGTTGTGTGTGTGTGTGTGAGTGCGCATGCATGTGCATACAACCATAAATCTCAACCTTGGAATCAGATATATTTTTCAGCAAATCTCAGAATATAAATGTTGGCGAATTCAGTAACCTATTTGGAAAAGGGTTGCAACTCTAGATTTTATTAATCAAAGTGAAGTTAGTCTGTGTTAAAATTTTAAGGAAAGTGTATTGAGATAAGGAAGACTGTGAGAAGGAAATTAAGAGTTCAATTTTGGATGTGTTATGTTTCAGATGTCTATCATCTAAGTGATGTGTAGAGTATGCAGTTGCATATTTAAGCCTGGATTTTACTGCAGAAGTTAGCGTAGGTGATATGAATTTTTTTTTAAATTTTTTATTTATTTATTTGACAGAGAGAGACAGCGAGAGAGAGAACATAAGCAGGGGGAGTGGGAGAGAGAGAAACAGGCTTCCCACCAAGGAGAGACCCTGATGCAAGACTTGATTCCAGGACCCTGGTCTCATGACCTGAGCCAAAGGCAGACGCTTAATGACTGAGCCACCCAGGTGCCTGGTGATATAAATTACTGAGTCAACAGCACAGAGATGGATCTTAAAACCATGAGGCACCATAAGGAAGTGAGAGAGAGAAGAGAGGACTGAGCTCTGGGGCTCTCCAAAAGTGACAAGTCACAGGTCAGAAGGATAAAGCGGAACCTATGGAGTAAGTTGAGAAGGAGCATCCAGTGGAAGAGATGGAGAACCAAAGCAAAGTGCTGAGTCGCAGAGGACAGATTTTTCCTTTGCAGAATGGTGGTAATTATACTACCAATCTCACAAGTTGCTATGAGAAGCAAGAGAATCAATACATACTCGGCATTTGATACAAAATATGTGCTCAGTAAACATGAACTACTTGTTTAAAATATTTGTAGGGAAAAGCATCCCCCTTTATTATTGTAGAAGTGTATTACCAAACAACTGGGTCTGGGAGTTCTGCTACTGGAAACCAAGTAACATAAAATACAGGGAGAATAAGAACATCTGAAAACAATGACTTCATTAAGTCAAACAAACTTTTAAGTCAAACAAACTTGGATGGGTCTTGGCTCTCTGTTGACCTTGGACATGTTACTGAGCCTCTCCAAACTTCAACCTTCCTATCTCTAAACCAGGGATGATAATAGCACTTCTACAGTGGTTTGATTGAGTGAATGCATATAAAGTGCTTACCATAACTAAACTAAAGTGTTACTGAATTCTAGGAAATTAAAGTTAACTATTTCCATGCTCCACTTCCCTAAAATGAACTCAGGTCTTCCATTATTACCTTGAATTAAGAAGTAGCTGAAGCTTTATTCTGGACAATACTGAGTCACTGATAAAGAGTATTTGAGACATTTGTGTCCTGGATAATTTTATTTTCTAAAATTCATCAAAACACTTACTTTGCTTAAAACTTTGCTAAAAATATTTCTAAAATATGTTTCTGGTAATGTATTTAATATTAAAGATACTTGAATCTTTGGGAGAGAGGAGCACACAGTTATCTCAAGGACATTGTTCTGAACAATTTAATCTTCAGATCAGTGCAGAGTCAAGAGGTTTAGAAGATTATACCAAATCTGTACTAAAATAGCTTATTCAGGCTTTTTAAAAATTTTAAGATCCTCTAATAATTATTTATTTTATAACTTTCCTCTTTCTTCCATGGGAAGTCCTGTGGAGAGCCATCAGTTAATATGGATTTCCTGTTGACCGTATTAAACAAGGCTCACTGTAGTATAATTTAAGTAAGATTTTTTACTAAGAAACAGTATCAGAATCATTTTAGTAGATATCAAATGTAACCAACAAGTTATTATCATTGATACTAAGATGGAAAGGTACTAAAATGTTTTCTCAAATACTGTGCATTTTTCTACTGTTTTTTTTTTAAGATTTTATTTATTTATTTGACAGAGATCACAAGTAGGCAGAGCAGCAGGCAGAGAGAGAGAGACAGGGGGAAGCAGTCTACTTGCTTCCGAGCAGAGAGCCTGCTGTGGGGCTCAGTCCCAGGACCCTGAGATCATGACCTGAGCCGAAGGCAGAGGCTTAACCCACTGAGCCACCCAGGCGCCCCTCTACTGTTGTTTCTAATATCTACTATTCCCATGCATAGACCTTTCAAAAATATACTCTCTCTATATAAATATACCTAAGTCAACTCCACTTATTTTCCTGATCCTACTCTGATTTAGTTCACCCAGTTTCTCTCATTTTCTCTCCCTTTTGAACCCCACTATTACTTTTTTGGCAACTTGTGAGGGATTTACATTTTGTCTTGCCTTAGTTACCTGTGAGTTTTTCTGTTGTGCTTCTGGGTTCTGTAGACTCCTTGGGAACACTGCCTGAATCATCTTCTTTGTGTATTTCTTTATCTCATGTGGAGACTCTAGATATACATAGGAGGCTCTTAATGATAACGGCAGATTGAACAATGCAATCACCTATAGATTAGCTGTTCTTATGACTAATCACCATTAAGTGGATGTGTATAGAATATAGCGAAATATCAATGCTTATGTGGTAGGTCTAAAATGAAGTTACTTCATGATATCTTCTTACATTGCAGAATGACATTATGAATCTTTAAATCACAAAACCCTCTTAATCTGCCTGTGGGTGTTTTTTTGTGTTCCTGTAAGCCTCTGACTCTCCTCTTAACAATTTCTCTGCTCAGCTTCAAACCTTTCCTTTTATTTACCTGGACTAAGCCAGCCTGCAAAACCAAGGATGCCAAGAAAAATATTATCCTTTCATTGGAAATGCCCAAGTGTATTATATGTTTGCCCAGATGTATGGATAGTCCTTAGTAGTTTTCAAGTAACTATTTTAGTAGGGATCGATTTGTACATTACAAATCTTCAGAAAAGATGACTAACCCTTTTGCAATCAAAGTGTTGTTTATTGGTGTTGTCACGACTGGATCTTGGCTATGCTTTGCATTTCATTTTTTTCAGAATATCAAGATCTAGATATAACACTTCTACCAGCGACTTCTGAGTCACAGGTACCAAGAGGAAATTGGCTACTATTTGTACATTCTAGTCCGTTTCTTCCGGATGATCTTGATATACTGGAAACTGAGATTTTCAAGGGCTCCTAGAAGTATTTATGACATACATGCTTTGTGGGAGACCAGCAAAACCTCCACTTCATAGACAATTTCAGAAAGAGTTTTCTACACAAAAAAGTCTAATCTTCAAATGGCAACAGCCATTTATTTGGAATGTTATTTTTCTAAGATAGAAGGTAGATTTCCTTATAACATTTTTACCTAAAAAATTAATTTTTGCAGAACACTCTTATTCCTCCTCATATAGTTCTTTTACGTATTTGAACTCAGAGCCACTTGTCATATATTTATGGATGCAAAAGGAGTGGATGCTGCGAGAGCTACCTTAAATTAGAAAAAGTATGTTTTTATTTTATATTACTAGATTATAATAGATGTGTTTTTAACTTTCCTTGTGTATTATAGTCCAAGACACAAATAGGAAAGTGCTGAAATCTTACTTTTACACCTCGTTGACTTTTCACTCGTATGTTCTCCACTCAGGTCAAGAAATAGAACATAACTATTATTGCCAAAAACCCCACTCTGTCTCCACCCAATCACTACTCCATCTCTTTCCTCAGTGTAACCCCATCTTGATTTCCTAAACCATAAATTTATTATTTTCCTGATTTTTGAACTGTATATAAATGGAATCAGATAGTGTATTTCTTTGGCCTTGGGTTTCTCTTGTCCAACAGTGTTTTTGTGAGGTGCTGTCCTACTGTTACTTATAACAGCAATTCATTCTTTTTCATTGTCATCATAGTATTCTCCTGTAGCAGTAGATCACAATTTAGCCCTTCCTGTGGATCATTTGGGTACTGTCCAGTTTAGACTCTTAAGTAATGCTGCTGTGAACATTCTGGCATACGTCTTTGAGTGAACATGGAAATGTGTTTCTCTGAGGTTATCCCTAGGAGTGAAAATGCTAGGCCAAAAGTTACATTTATGCCCAACTTTAGTATGTGGTCTTAAACAATTCTTCAAAGTGGATGTACCCATTTTCATTTGCACCAACTGTTTTGCTTCCTTCACATCTTCCCCAGCACTTGGCATTGTCCATCCTTTTCATTCTAACCATTCTGAGTGTGTGATGGTATGTCTTTGTGACTTTAATGTCTATTTCCAGATGAATAAGGATGTTGGGAACCTTTTCATTATTGGCCATCTGGATATTCTCGTTTGCTGTGTGTTTGTTCAAGTCTTTTGATCCATTTTTTTTTTTCCCTTCTGTTAGGCCACTGTATCATTATAAATTTATGTGAGTTCTTTGTACGTTATGTATACAAACCCTATTTTAGTTACATATATTACCAGTTAACCCTAACTATGGCATGGAGAAGAAATGCCAGAATTGGTAGATTTAAGCTGTAACATTCACGAAACTGCTTGGATGCTTTTTTGGAAATGTCCTAAGATTTAGACATACAGATGCCTAGAGGAAGATGTAAAATTCCATCTAGTTTGTTCTACCGTCTTCATCTACCAAATCCAGTGTTGTCATTGGATTTTAGTCCTCGATAACTATTAGCCAGTGCTATGAGCAAGGTGTTAGTATTAACTAGTGCTAGGGAGCAAAATATCACAAACTAGAGCTTAAAGCTACAACTATTTGTCATCTCACATGTTTGGCACAGTAGTAGAGATGCTCAGCCTAACTCAGAACGGCCAACTCTCAGTCCCTCTCATATGAGCCTCTCTTGGTTCCCCTTTCTGCTTCCTTTTTTTTTTTTTTTTAATTTATTTATTTGGCAGAGAGAGAGAGAGATCACAAGTAGGCAGAGCAGCAGGCAGAGAGAGAGGGGGAAGCAGGCTCCCTGCCGAGCAGAGAGCCCAATGTGGGGCTCGATCCCAGGACCCTGAGATCATGACGTGAGCTGAAGGCAGAGGTTTTAACCCACTGAGCCACCCAGGTGCCCCTCCCCATTCTGCTTCCTACTAGCTTGTTTCTTTATGATGATTGCACCCTGATTCTTTCCTTGGGCTTGGCAGCAGATAATGTCCGTTGAAAGCCCACGCTGAGTGCGTTAGTTTTTAGTTTCTGGGTCTCTAAAGTGATGTGGATAGTCTGATTTTAGTGTAAGATGTACTCATGCACATTTTTAAATAACTCAGGAAGACTAATGTAAGAACATAAAATACTGTAGAATATCAATCAGGAGTTCACTCCTAGGAGTTCCGTGTTATATTAGGTACTAAGGAGATGGGTGGTGGTACCAGTGTAGGAGTAATATAGGTTAGCAATTTAACATCTACCTTTTTGACAAGAGCCCATTTTACTGTATATTAGGTGCTATCCATTATAATCAAATCAGAAAGGTCTTTTAAGTCTTTTGGATCACTGTTGTCACTTGGGACCTGAGGAGACTAGACCACATCATCTCAAAATTTCTTCCAGCTCTAAAATTCTGGGTCTTTGAATTTAGCAACTTCTCATGAAAGATTTAAGAAGTAATTACCACTTCTTTTCTCAATGATGTAACTCCAAAGCAAAATACTATGTACAAAAATAGTTCAAAATAACATTTAACTATAGTTCAAAGTGAACTAAAATGGTACAGCCAAAACACTATCTAAAAAGGAAAGTTGGTCATTTCCCTTGTTAATCAAAACAAACCCAGCAATCTCACTGACAATTACAATTTCCCTGAGATTTCTTCCCAGCAGTTCTGTAATAGGCATCAGGCCAAGTTGCTGCTGTGAAACCATTAACTGCAAGAATCTGCATCTTGGCATTCTGAGACATTAATAAATTAATGGAAAATGGGTTAAAATTCCCTCAATTTCTGATTGAATATTATCTTCTAAAATTAAACATGTCCCTTAAGGGGAAAATTAGATCTTTAATTTTAGTGTGTTTTAGAAAAATGAAAAACTGACTGAATTCTGTCAGGGGAAATCTCTTTGCATGGTTTCTTTAAGGTCATGTACATGTATTAGGTAGAGCAGAATTGTATTTCCTTTTAAGAAGGGTAACAGATAAGCACTTCTCTCGATCACAAGGTCAGTTCTTGGCCATTTTTTTTTTTTTTTTCGAACACTACCCGAGTACTAATCAAGATTACTTTGCTCTGCGATTGGATACTAGTTTTGTAATTCCTTGCTTAATTCTTAATTCAGATGAGCACCAAATCATCTTTTACTGGGGAAAATTTATTCTTTTTTGTGTCTTTTCATATCTTTATACTTTCCTGTTAACCATTATGTATTAGCTATGGGTGATAACTTCCAAAGAAACAGAAGACCACAAACTTCCTATGAGACATGAAACCTCTGTCTCCATACTTAAGTTACCTTTATTCAACAGCAGCCACTTCGGTACCTGGTGTATAGTAAAATTATTATTTTTTTAGCATTATTTATGGAATACTAGTGGGGGTTAAAGTATCAGGTTGACTGCCAGTAGTCATAAATATATAGGGAATAAACAGTATTTCTACTTGTCTTTGCGGCTATGATGCTGATGCCACTGTCCGTTTGTTCAATATGCCTGCACCACTGTAGTCCCCTGCCTCCTGGATGTTCTGTGTGATGCACAGTTATAATGCTAACGACTGCCCTGAATCTGTCTTCATGAAAGTCAGGAGGTCAGAGCATTTTTGTAAGGACCCTCTGGTTTACTTGAAGATAACTGAAGAATTTTCTACTGTGAATTCACAGAAGCAGATCGAGATCAAACTTTTCATACTCATTTCCTTTAGAAACACACAAATATCCAGCATCTTCTCTCTGCAGATTTTAGTTCTCATCACCTGAAGGGGTCATGTTGGTAATAAAATAGGAAATAGAAAAGCCAGCAAGTTTTCACCTGATCTCTATGAGGGCACTACTACCCTGCGTTAATCCCACTTGAAATCACTAGAGCATCTAACGGAGTAATTCACAACAAACATCAAATGACTGCTAAACAGACCAAACCTCCTACGGAATTATTTTATTTTGCAAAAGTAAAAGGCAAAGAGCCATTTCAAACTTCTTCCCCCAACCTCTTTACTTTCCTGTCTCTGAACATACTCTCTCACAATGTTATCGTCTATTCTGACAACGACCGCCATCTTTATTTGGACATCTCCCCACCCGTTAGCTATAAAATAAAACCCAAAGTCTTTATTCTGAGACTCAGGCCGTCCCCAAGCTTTTCCTGACCTACTTTTCTAAGTTGGTTTTTTGTTGTATCCCTGGAAAATCCTGTGCTTCATCAGCCACACTGGACATTTAATAATTTGTGAACGATGTCCTACCATTTTTGTGTATTTCCTCACGACGTTCATCCCACCTGCAAGTATAGTATTTAAAGGACTCAGGTATGATTCCTGGCTCTGCAACTTTCTAGGTGTGTCTTCCTTCTAGGCCTCAGTTTCCCCATCTGTAAAATAGGGATTCATCATAGCAGCTCCTTCCTGTGGTTACCGTGGTGATTAAAGTTGTTAGTACATTTAAAGCACTTGGTATATTCCCAGCGCACATAGAAATAAAAAAAATCTGCTGTTACTATTCTTATTATTTTTTGTTGTTCTGTGAGCTTTCTCACTCTATTACGGCCTTCCAGCTTTACTTCTGTTTCTCCCCCCCCCCATATTCTAGATATATTTTATTATTTTAGAGGGACGTGGCAGGTGGGATCCACCATTTCTAGGCTAAATGGAAAAAGAAAACATGACCCTCTCCAAAAAAACAAACCTACATTTTTTTGCTGACATCAACAACGTCAGAGTGGAAACAAAGAAATAAACCAGAGACCCATTGGCTTCTGTTTCCTTAGAAACACATGAAGACCATACCTGCCAATGAGAAAACATACTTCTGTTTCTTGAAGCTAGACCTAGCAACTCCAGTTGGCAGCAGCCCCTCGGTCATCCTAGCTTCTATCTTCTTTAATACACTTTTTATAGTCTTTACGCCACTGAGTAGGGGAGTGTTGTTGTTTATGTGTGTGACTTCTCTCTTCTCTGAGATGGAAAACTCCTTGAGGGCAGAGGCTACTTCATACCCATACTGTATCCTCTGCAGTGCCCTGTTTATCTCTTGGCTGACCGAACAGATGAATGAACAAATAAACAAGGAGTAATTCATGTGAAGAAGCCTGCCTTTCCCTTTAATTTAATGATATTCAAAATAACTTCTCATGTGTTGAGAACGCTTTTAGTCTACAGGACATTTTACAATCCTTATCCTATTTTATCTTCCTCTTGCCTCTATTAAACCATGTTTTTTGAGAAAGCCTGAAAGGATTATATTGACCTTGCGAGTCTGATGCTTTCTGATTGATACAAGAATCTCCACAACTTCTACAATTATAGGTCAGTTCACACTAAGCTAGTAAACTCATTTGCACTTTGATTGAACAAATCAAAACATAGGCTTCATGATCATCTCACATATGGTGGTTAATGCTGAAGAAATGTTTACATTTCTAGAATATTAGGTAAGAACTCTGCAGTTAATGTTTGCATATCTTAAGCAACTTTTTGTTCTTTCTCAGGGAACACACGTGAGACTGACCTTATATAGGGTCTTTCCCTGAGGGCTCTGCTGTTTTTTACAGAGCTCCTACGGCCACAGACTAAATATTGTTAATCTTCTCTTCCTTGCGATACAAAGAATTGTTCATTCCGGGTTTCTCATCACCTATTGGTGGGTCCTATAGGTTCAAGACAAAATCAAGGATGTTCGAGTTCTTGTTTTTATATGTCTTATATTGAAGAAAAGGAAGGATTTGGGCTGCTTTAAAAATTAGAAATCTAACATACATTATTCCCCTGGATGACATAGTTTATAAATGTCAAAATTAAAATTCAGCCTTTGACATCATATATGATGCTAATGCTGCTATTAGCAAATTATAGTAGTCCTAACTACCATTTACTAAGTACTTACTCTGTTGAAGGCACTTTATAAACATTATCTCATTGTGTTCTTACCTTCTGAGGTAAATGTGTGTATATCCCCCATTTCAGGAAGCGGAGAAAATAAAATAATTTGCCTCAGTGGAGTATAGCAGAGCCAGGATTCAAACGTTATGTCTGATTCCAGAAGCTTTGCTCAAAGCCATTTAACCACCTGAGCAGTCTTAATGCCACGTTTCTATGATACTTCCTAAAGCTCAGTGTGGAGAACTGAACTTGACTCCTGCCCCTGACCTGTTCTCTCGTCCTCCCCATCCCAGGTGGTGGTGCCTCCATCCGAGTTCTCAAACCGGAGCCCTGGCTCATCCTTCATTTTCCCTCACTCTCCTTCCAGCCAGCCAGTTCTTCTCCCTGTCATCACCTGGCTTGTTCCATTTAGCGTTCCACGCACTCGTCCTTGCCTGTCACTCACAGATGCAGTGAGCCGTCTCCCAGTTACCTCCCAGCTCGTCTGTCTCCTCTTCACCCCTCCCTCCCACTCCTATCTGTGCTCCCACAGAAGTCCCAGAGACCTTTAACGCCTATGGCCCCTTAGCTCAGTGTGGCCCCACTAAATTTCCAATAAAGTTAAACTGTGCTGTGCCCCTGAATCCCTGTATGCTCTGTCCCAAAGCTGCCCCCCGCTCTACTTTCCGTGGTTTCCCAGAAGCTCTCTTCTCTTAGAGTCCCAGGGCTCTTTTTTGTAACCCTCTCCCCCATACCAGGCTCCCATCCTCAGGGACTTGGCAAGTTCTGTTCCCATTGCCTCAGAAGTGACTCTCTGGCCCTTGCACACAAACACATTCTTTACCCAACTGTTTTGTACATAGCCTTTAATGTCTCTACTTCCGTGTCACTTCCTCAGAGACAACTTCCCTGGCACCCTGTTTCAGTTAGGTCTCCCTGTTCTACTTGACCAGGGAACCCTTACTTTTCCTTCGCAGTAATTATCACCTATCTGTGGTCTCCTTCGGGACACTGTAAGCACCAAAAGGGCAGGGATAGGGACAGTAAATATTTTCACCACTGTATGCAAAGCATATGCGTGCAGCCCAAAGAAAGTGCACATTAAATATTTGTTGAATGAATGAAAGACAAACAGCTTAAGGACAGTGCATCTACTGTATTTCACTAAATTGAGAATAAATATTTATTCATCTCTGAAGAACTCCAAAGGTAATAGTAAAAGATGCAATAAAGTCTTCAGTAACCAACTCCTATTCCTAGTTTAATATTCTTACTCATTCTTGTCTTCCTTCCCCTGCCTTCCTCTTTCCCTGTTGTCTCCTTTCTTCTCCCCTCCCCTTCTCATTCCTGCCCCCCCTTCTCTCACCCCCACCCCCTCTCCTTCCCTTCTCTTTCCTTCAAGAAGCATTTCCTGCAGGTAACAGACAAAACCATCAGGGTGCTTTAATACCCAGAGAGCCACTTGGAAGGCTTTTCGGTGACTCACTGACCCATACCTGCAGCTGATTTCTTGCCCAAATTTTCATTAGCTATTTTCAGTGATTCCAAGACACCACACATAGCCCTAGAGTCTAACAGTAAACGTTAGTCTGGAGATCCAGACTCTTAGGGAATATACCAGTCTCCCCCCAAATTAGGTGCACTAGCGTACAAGCAACAAATATTTCTCTATAGTTCTTTGAAGATTGGGAAGGGCTGGGATCAGAGTTCAAAGTGGCCTGTATCACCTGTGTCCAGATCTCCTATTTTAGAAGACCCTTGTTTTACCAGAGAAGTAAGTTTGAGTCTTCATGATCAAAGTTCCTAATTCCATAGCTTTGGCGAGTTGACCTGCTATGGGGTCTTAGCTGGTTGAAAGCTCAGTGTTCTGCATTTGAGATCATTTGAGGATCCTCAGCCTCTGTTTAATGATAGCTGTTGCTGTTCATTGGGAATGTCGATGTGTTGTACCATCCATACTCTCTGTCCGGGGCCTCTGTCATATCCCATGCCTTTCACAGAGGCCTGAGCCCTATAGGGAGATTCTCCTAGACATTCATAACTGTGATTCCAGATAAGCATCAGATATTTGAACAAGCAAGTTTTTGAGACCTGACATATTGGGCTCATTGGAGCCTTTCATCCTGGCATGTTGAACTTGGCGACTATCAAGAAGTTTAAAAAAAAATACTACTAAGCTACACACATTCTCTCTCTCTCAGAGAGGCAGGAGGAGTGCTTATCATTAATGCACAAGAACTGGGTTGAGTACTCCAGCAATATTTTAGCAGCATGCAAGGGAAATCTCACCGGCCTTTTTGTCTTATGAGTTCCTGGCGGTTGGTTGCCTGCTTCTCAGGACCCCTTTCAGATTTTGCCAGACTCTGTCTAAGATGTCTCACACTGTAGGAGGAGTGCTTTGGGATACTCTGGGACATCTTCCTTCTCGGAGATGATTTCCTGACTTGAACGCATCTGTTGAGGCCCTTACAGGATAGTTCTGTGCCAAGGGGGACATTTGCCTTGCAGAATCTGCTTCACCTGAGCCTTCCTATCCAAACAGAATTGCAGCAAAAGTTTGGCAGCCTTACTTGCAGAATTCTTGAACTCAGGAGGGCATGTGGGGGCCTGAGTTTTTAGTGCGGTCATTCAAGCTGAGGATATCATTTGGCAGATATACTAAATATCCCATCTGTGAAAAAAAAAGAAAATTGATTTAATTTTCATTATTATATCGTTCACAGGCTCCACATGTGTTTCTTGACTACCTTGTCCAAGATATGGATTCATTAGTTATAGGTTATAAAATAAATCCATAGCAATGTAGATAATCTGAAATTGCAGAGAGAGAGGAATATTGAGATCATTTATGGCATTTAAAGCTAAGTAAGTGGAAAGACACAAGAAAATCTAACGATATACTAGAATACTATCCAGCTCTGTCATCCTGCCCTTCCTTTCTCTTCTGTTAAAACTTTCTCTTAATGACAACATCACTACATAGTACATTAGGCAAAGATTCAAACTTTTGGGGGCATATAAGTAATAATTTCATTCACTGATGTAAGAGGCTTTTGTTCTCTTTCTGTAGTTAAGTAAAGAAAGTAATTGTTCACATCAACTAGGAAGTTAATTAAGCAGCAAAGATGATATCAGCATGTCCTGGGTTTATCCCAGGAAGTAGCAAAGAAGGACTGAAGTACTAATGTGTGTGGTTAATTTCTGTGAACCATTATGCAAAGTACTTTACCTGTTTCATCAATTCTAACTGTCATAGCAATCTTGTGACATATAAATTGTTATCCTTATTTTTCATAAGTGAAGAAATTGTCTTGAAGAGGTGGTATTTACTGCCCAAGTTCACACAGATAATATTGTGTAAAACCTAAGATTAAAGCCAGATTGCCCTCACACATCTGATTATGTGCCCACAGAAGACTGACAGTCATTATGGCCAATGTATGAAACAGGAAATATTTTAAGTATGGATGAAAGCTTTGAAAAAGCTTTGAAAAACTAATGAAATGTATCTTTATATATTCTTTTTTTTTTTAATTTTTTATTTTTTATAAACATATATTTTTATCCCCAGGGGTACAGGTCTGTGAATCACCAGGTTTACACACTTCACAGCACTCACCAAAGCACATACCCTCCCCAATGTCCATAATCCCACCCCCTTCTCCCAAACCCCCTCCCCCCAGCAACCCTCAGTTTGTTTTGTGAGATTAAGAGTCACTTATGGTTTGTCTCCCTCCCAATCCCATCTTGTTTCATTGATTCTTCTCCTACCCACTTAAGCCCCCATGTTGCATCACCACTTCCTCATATCGGGGAGATCATATGATAGTTGTCTTTCTCTGCTTGACTTATTTCGCTAAGCATGATACGCTCTAGTTCCATCCATGTTGTCGCAAATGGCAAGATCTCATTTCTTTTGATGGCTGCATAGTATTCCATTGTGTATATATACCACCTCTTCTTTATCCATTCATCTGTTGATGGACATCTAGGTTCTTTCCACAGTTTGGCTATTGTGGACATTGCTGCTATAAACATTCGGGTGCACGTGCCCCTTTGTATCACTACGTTTGTATCTTTAAGGTATCTTTATATATTCTAAACCTAAAATTTTGAAGTTGAAATGTAAGACTCAGTTGATAATTTTTCAAAAATAAAAGACTTACAGGGAATATTTAAATATAAAAGTAAAATCTTACTATTTAAAATATAACTACTTGAGGTGTGCCTGGGTGGCCGACTCCATTGGTTAAGCATCTGACTCTTGGTTTTGGCTCAGGTCATGATCTCAGGGTCATGAAATTGAGCCCCAGGTCTGGCTCTGTGCTCAGTGTGGAATCTGCTTGAGATTTTCTGCCTCTCCCTCTGCCTCTCTCCATGCTTGTGCTCTCTCTGTGCCTCTCTCTCAAGTAAGTAAGTAGGTAAATTAATTCTTTTAAAAAAATAAGAAAATATAATCATTTTAGTCCTAAGTGCATTACTGAGGGGAAAAAAAAAAAATCCCAGAGCATCAAATATTTAACATTAAGTACCTAAGAGAGTTCTGAGTAAGAGGAAGAAAGTGAGACAGTGAATTAATTATCTACTGGTGTTTAATCATTCAGGCGTTTTTACCAATACGAATTCTTGTAAAGCTACTCAGACTAAGGGAGTGGGGCATAGGAATCCAGGAATCCTTCTACCTATTTTTTTCCTTGGTCTCTTAATAGCTCATGCACATCCAGAGACATCTTCGCGGATTCCCAAGCACTGCATGATGACCAGGATCACCACAATGAGCCAAAAGCATTAGGATCTAGTTAGTCTCCAAAGACAGGAGAACAATAGAAGTCCAGGAAAAGGAACACAAGTATACTCCCAAAGTCGGGTCAGTGTTCACTTCCTAACATAATGAAGATAGCACGGCACCATCATCTGAGTCAGGGTTCCGTAATGGTGGCTTTACACTGGAGCCATTTGTCAGCTCTTGTCCTTCGGCAAAGGCTCTCACCTTCCTTAACTCTCCAGTCATGTGCCAAAGGTGCTTGGACTCCAGAAGTTCACGGCGGAGCTACCTGGCTCTACTTTCTGCTGTGTGTACTGGTTTAGGGAGGCTTTCTACTCTCATCTTTTGAAATATTCCAGGAGTTGTTTCAATTTCTCTTCAATAGTAGAGTATCTTAGAGTAGCATGAAAGGCTGTTTGTTAACCTCAAATGCCCTCCCTGGTCAAGAGACAGATGCCTATAGAAGGCTTGAATACAAGAATATATATATATAACTGTAACAAAAAGATGTTGTTCTACACACACTTCTGAAGACCCAGAAGGCTCCCTGGAGATGGTACTCTCTAAAGTTAACACACTACAGTTAAATCTCAGCAGCATCTGCTTGGACCACTACCCAATGCAGGAATCCCTTCAGAACCTTCCTTACCAAGCTCTATTTGAACACTTTTTTAAAAGACGTTTTATCTATCTATTTATTTATTTATTTATTTTGAGAGAGAGAGAGAGAGAGAGAGAGAGAGAGAGCACGAGTGGTGAGAGGGGCAGAGGGAGAGGGAGAGGGAGAAGTAGACTCCCCACTAAGCAGGAAATCTGACCTGGGGCTTGATCCCAGGACCTAGAGGAGACCATGACCCTAGCTAAAAGCAGTCACTTAACTGACTGAGCCACCCAGGCACCCCTATTTGACCACTTCTTTTCTTTTCTTTTCTTTTTTTAAATGTTCAGTACTAACAGCAGACAACCTCCTGCCAAAGCCTAAAGCAGGAGTCCTCTATGCTTAATCTACAGTGGAATTACCTGGAGAGCATTTAAAATGACCATCCCATCCTGGAGGGTTGTGACAAAGAGAACATGATGGTATATAGGAAAGCACTTTGTAAACTATAATTCGCAGCAGAAATGGAAGGCATATCGTTGTTTGTGCTGTTGAACAATAATTTCTAAATATTCACCCATCATTCCAGCCTATCTAAACTTTTTCAGATCTGCCATCCAACTTATTTTCTATTTTTTCCAGCTATGTCAAACTTTTCTCTTTTCTTTTTTTATTTTGAAGATTTTATTTATTTATTTGACAGAGATCACAAGTAGGCAGAGAGGCAGGAGGGGGCAGGGAGGAAGCAGGCTCCCCACTGAGCAGAGAGCCCAATGCGGGGCTCGATCCCAGGACCCTGAGATCATGACCTGAGCCAAAGGCAGAGGCTTACCCTACTGAGCGACCCAGGTACCCCAATGTCAAACTTTTCTAATTAGAAATTGTATTTATTTATGATGAATAAATCAATATTTATTGAGGACCTACCAGATTCAAAATAGTAGACTCTGTGCTTATTATTTCTATCCAGTGATCACCATTGGCCCAAGCTGTGGTGTGGGGTGGGGGCTGGGCAGTGGTAGCTCTCACTCTTGATGCCTTGGTCAGGTGTCATTTGCTTGTTCATTGACAAGACATTATGGTTTTAATACATGATGATCAAGTTGTTTTTCCTTTTTTTATCTAGCCATATCTTTAGGTCTATACATTTGCCCAGCATTACTTTCTTTAAATACTGTCTTTACCCCCTATAAAAACCCAAGGTCAGTCAGAAATATAGATGCTTTAAGTAAAAAAAAAAAAAAGTATTTCTAAGTATATTTTTGGCAACGTACAAGAAAGTTGGCTTTTAGGATGCGTCTATGGTTGGTATTCATTTGTCTTATTTCAGATCTGGTTCCTAGGGAGCTAGGATACCTTTTTTTTAACTGTATACGTAAAGCCAAATCTAGCACACGGTGCCAGAGAGTCTGTGTCTTGCTATTGAAGCCTTTGCTTTTCCTGACTGACCGTTCCTCTTAGTCCTGGGAGGTTAAGAATCCTGAGTAGTAGGAATTCTTTTTCAGGCTGGCAGACACTTATTCCTACTTAAGTACTTTCTCTGCCTCAGCAGAATCGGATGGAGATTCATCCCATTTTTTGCGTGGATCACTTACCCAGCTCAGAAAACCTGACAGGGACTATTTTTAGACTGAGGAGGAATCAGACTCCCTGGAGAGTGATGATAGGGAATATGATGATGACACAGTAGCCATGCATAAATGCCAAATGTTTTTAACAGTCAGGGCAAAGAATTTTTTACTTTTTGGCAAATATTTCTACTTTCCCCTTGGTGCTGGTCACTTAAATGCCAGATTCATTTGGCTGTTTACACCTTTTAAAGCAAATAGGACATAGATTTTGTGAGTTTCCTGAAAGCTTGCTCCTGGTGAAATTACACCATTTTTACAAAGTCATCACATTAGGACTGGCAGTGGAAATGGAAGCTTCTGGAGTTTGTGCAGTTAGACACATGGCATTGTCTACAATGTGCATCCCAACTCACTATGTCTGAACTCATAAATTTCTTTAAGAAACATTGTGACCTGATTTTTCTCATCCTCTGTTTTAAAATTTAAAAAAAACTCTTTATTATTAATCTACATGGGATAAGATTAGAGCCTGAGAAATTAGTGTTAGAAGACTTTTGTTAGTATCCTACAAAACACGTTTAAATATCTATAAGTACTATGTGAGTCTATAAAATTTAATATTGAAACCTGCCATGTCAATCCTAAGATGATTATTTCATACAGTTTTATTCCCTTAGCCAGGGGCCAGAATGCCTTCATTTATTTAGCTACTGGGTTCTAGCTTCCCCTGAACTACATTCATGGTAAGACATCACTCTGCAATGGGCCAAGAAAACCCAAGGCAGTCTGGAAGAAGAACAGAGTACTAATCCTACCATACATCAGGATCTGTGAAAAAGCTAACATAATTCAGACAGTGTGGTACTGGCATAAGAAGGACAAATTGACCAATGTGACAAAAAGAGTGTTCAGAAACGGAAATATACATATATAGTTTCCTAGTTTATGACAAAGGTGACATTGCAATGCAGTGAGAAAAGAATGGTTTTGTTTTATTTTCTTTCACATGATGATGGGTCGGTTATAGCCATGTGGAAAAAGTATACCATGACACTGCCCCATACCATACATAGAAATCAATTCAGCTAGATTCCTTATCTATAGGTGAAAATCAAATAATAAAACTCTTAGAAAAAGTATGGGATAACATCATCATGACTTCATAGTAAGCAGAGATTTTTTAAAAGAACACAGAAAGTACCATAACAGAAAAAAAGAATAATTAAGAACTTCTCTTCACTTAAAAGACATCATTAAAAGTCTGGTGTCTAAAAAGACACCATTGAAAGTCTGAAATGGTAAGTTGCAGAGGGGAAAAATATATTTGCAAACCATGTATCCAATAAAGGACTCATATCAGAATATGCTATTTTTAAATTCCCACAAGTCAATAAACCAGAAAACCTAATGGAAAGTTGGAAGGAAAAACTTGAGCAGGCATTTTATTAAAAAAAGTTATTAAGGGGCGCCTGGGTGACTCAGTGGGTTAAAGCCTCTGTGTTCGGCTCAGGTCATGATCCCAGGGTCCTAGGATCGAGCCCTGCATCGGGCTCTCTGCTCAGTGGGGAGCCTGCTTCCTCCTCTCTCTCTGCCTACTTGTGATCTCTGTCTGTCAAATAAATAAATACAATCTTTAAAAAAAAGAGTTATCAAAGTGGCCAATAAGCCAGGAAAGATGGCTCAACACCTTAGTGATCACAGAGATGCAAATGGAAACCACAATGTGATACCACTACCACACCTACCTAAATGGCCACGGTGGAAAAGACTGATCATAGCACGAGGTGACAGAGATGGAGAACAACTAGAACTCTCTTTCCCTGCTGACTAGAAGGTAAATTCATACAACTCTTCTGACAAACTCTTTGACAGTATCTACTTGCGTTGACATATTCATACCCTACAGCCCAACAATTCACTCCTAGTTATGACTCCCACAGAAATGCATTTCTGTGTTCAATGAAAGACACAGTAGAGGGTTCATAACAATATTTGTAACAACAGCCCCAAACCTAAATAGTAGAATGGATAAACTATGGCATAATCACCCAATGGAATATTATATAGCAATGAGAATGAATTACCTAAAATTGTTCCCAACAATATATGTGAATCTCACTAACATAATATTGAGCAGAAGAAGCTGGAATCAGAAGAGTAAGAACTGGGTCTGTTTTTTAAAACTACAAAAATAAGCAGTACTAACCAATGTTGGTAGAAGTCAAGACCGTGGTTACCAGGAACAAGGGAGTGATTTAAAGGACTATACAGTGGGGGGGATTCTTTGATGCTGGTACTGTTCTATTTCTGGATCTGGGTATGGGTACACAGATGTATTCAGTTTATGAAAAGTTATCAAGCAGCTGATTTATGATTTATGCATTTCTCTGTATGTTTGTTATACTTCAATAAAAAGTTTATAGGACACTATAAGCCAATAAGCAGGGTACAAAAAAAATCAGTCATGTAGTGTGGGGTAAGGGGCCAAGATAGTCCAAAGGTAATCAGATTCCCAGGGTGAGCTCCTACAGAGAACAAAAGTCAATCATCAACCATGCTTTAGCCAAGCTCAAGTTAACGTGGGACCTATTACTGAGTTTCACTCACTTTGGACTCTTCTTACAGCACAGTAACTACGCCAGCTATCTCCTTTAACTCCCTAGAAAAAACCTAGGATTTAAGATAAACCTCATTTGAACATGGAAGGTACACTCTGTTGTATTGGGAATATTTCCCAGGCAGTGTATTTCAGTAAGAAAAAAAAAAAAAAACCTGGAAGTTGTTAAAAAAATTCTTTTTAGAGTTTAGTTCATCTGAAGGAGATTGAAATTATTAGGAGCATTATTTGAATAGGTTATCACTAATAAAAATACTTTTAACTAATGGGTAAATGGAAAAGCACCCCAAAGGTACTTTTTATCAGAATGAATGGAAGGCAGGCAAAGCTAATAATACCATGCAGTCTTTCTGCCACCCCGGGAGGTTCTAATCAAGCCTTGTGCTCTGATTGAAATGCAGGGCTTAGAGTGGGAAAACTGATTAACAAAATAAAAAATCCGGAGTGTTTCCCATGCAAACAGTCATCAACATATCTTATGTAATTATGTAGCCCATAAATCAACACAGCGTGCAAGGGCTTCAGCCATAGTGTAAATATCTTAATGACTGAGCCGTCTTTAACCATGAATAATTTATATCTGCATGATCCATTTTTCTTAACCATGCTTCACTTCGGCAGGGCAAACTAATCTTCTGTCAGGGGATGGGCTCTTGATTATTTCTTCCTGATTTTTCTTCTGTTTATTTTTCTCATTTTGACACACTCCATTTTTTCCCTCTTGCACTTTCTTAAATAAGGGTGCCTCATTCATCCACCCTGTCTGCTGGCTTTTACTTTTGCTATGCATCTTCTTAGACATCTTGGAATAAAGCCAGGGCTTCTGGACGCCTACTTTTCATAAGGCCTTCTGTAAATGGAATTAGGTGGCAACTAGGGAAATGGGCTTAATACCACAAGGCAGTATGAGCTTCTTGATGTTGTTGTGGGGAAACATTTATTATGGAAAGCAATTGCCAGAAAAGGCTAATGATCAATTAAACGTTAGCATTTGTAGATCCCCTTCTGTGATGCAGAAAGTAACTGCCACTAGGGTAATGCTGGAAAGCTCACTTGCTGAAACAGTTTTGTTGTTTTCTTAGAGCCCATTAAAATCAAGGCAGCTGAGAAACATTCAGATCAAATTCTGTGTTATCCAAAAAGCTCCTCCTAACCATCCCAACTCACTGTGCTGGGAACTCCTCAGATCCCAATAGGTCTCATTGTCATTGCCATTCCGTGAAATGTACCACAGATGTTTGGTCATACCAGTTGCCTTTCTACAGACGGTCCTCATGGAACTTTGGTCACCTTCTCTGGATCTTTCGAACCTATTTGAGTAATTTTCCTAGAAACCTAGAAATCACATCCTATTTGATGACCCATTATTTTTTATAAAGCACATTGACCCTACTATATTAAAGATTTCACGGGGTGGGGGGGATTGCAAACATTGTATATCCTACAGTTTAAAAAAAAAATAACTAAAACTTAAGGAGGTTCAACAGAATCATTTTCCATAGTGGAATCCAGGAGTTCTATCCTACTTCCCCCCCACCTTCTTGGCAAGAGTTCCCCAGGGATTACTAGAAGGAAGAGGTAATACATTTTTATCTTTGAGTCCCGGTACTCTCTGGTGTTGTGGCATATAGTTAGTGCTCAATAAAAGTACTTTTAAAATTCATTTTGTTGCAAGAATGATGAGTTAGCCACAGACTTAGAAAGCTCAGTTCTGTGGGAATATGAGGTACGTGATCTTCTAACCTGGCAAGGATCTGGTTAGGCCTCTCATCTCCTGAAAAGTACATTAGTCCTGCCCCTGATTCACCTGATGTCTAAACCAAATGGATCTGGTCTCAGTCACGTATATAAAATGCCAACATACCAGAGTCTTCTCACAGAGGACCTTCTTGAAATGTCTGATATCCAACTTCTGTTGGAAACCCAAGTGAGGGAAAAGATTGATATCTAGGAAAGATCCCCAGAGAAGTATCTAGTCTTTCTATCCTAGGGTCTGCCTTTAGATCAAGTTGACCACCACATTAGCTTATTCCTTTATAGAGACACTATCATTGATTTGTTTTTCAATTTTATTTTTTAGCCTTGGTCAAGGAATAGTCATTGGAAATCACTTCTGTGTCCTATTATAAAAATGTGTTGAGGATATTCCCCATTATATCAGTTAGCATCATATATATGAAATCCCATGGGAGAGATATCTTTCTCTCTGACAGAAAAATCCTTACTTCCCATATAGGGACTAGAAGACTTCACCCTTTGCAATATTGATTACTGCGTAATTGACCATGCTTCCTTTATTGTCCCAATTTCCAGGAAACTCCAAATCTTTTTTTTTTTTTTTACTGAAGCAAAATTCACATAATCAATAATTAACCATGCTAATGTGTACAACTTGATAGTAGCATTTCGTACATGTACAACATTGTGCAATCATCAGCTCTGTCTAGATGCAAAACTTAAGCAGTCACTCCTCTTCCCCTCTGTCCCCAAGCCCTGGCAACTAGCAATCTACTTTCTGTCTCCTTCAATTTACCTGTAGTCCTGAGTCATTTTTGCAGTTCAGAGCACCTCTATTAACCCTTGTGGGCAAGGCAGTGTAGGCTCCTTTTCTTCTTCCTGATTATTTCTTTGTATTACATATTTAGTTTAAAGCGGGCAGCCCCCTGACTTTGTGGAAAGAAATTGAGTGGAGATATATACGAACAAGGACATCCTCCTTTTTGCCTCTAGAGCTTCTGGCCACCCTTCTCCATGCTGCTATGTGTTCTGACCTACGGGGCCTGGGGCCTGCGGAATGGGCTCTCATGACCTCAGGCGCCAGTTGGGTTTAGCTGAGGGAATCCTGGCAGGGGATGAGAGGGAGGAAGAATAGGGATGGAGAGTGTTCTTCCCTGGCTGCTTTTCTGTGGGTTTACTGGAGCGGTCTACATCCTTTGATGGATGGTGCCAGCTCCTGTCAGGTGTCCTTTCCACACAGTCCTTTCTGAACCCCCAATTCACTAACAGCTCTATCCTTTGCTGCTTCAGAAGACGGTAGTAAGATGCTCTTTGCTTCTGGACCTAGAGTATTGCATTATCCCTGTAGTTTCTCTCTAACCGGCCCACATCTTTCTAAATAGTTTTTTGATTAAATTCTCATCAAATTATCCCAATTTGAGTGTATCATCTGTCTCTTGTGAGGACTCTGACTCAAATAAGCATATTCTACTCTGTGATTCTGTTGAGCTGTAGGTCAGCATGATTTGCTCAGGTCCTGTGCAGATAAGCTGGTCTGGCAGATTCTCCTGGGGCCAGACAATGTCCTCTCCCAGATATCCAGAGCATTCACATCTCTTCATGGTTTTAAGGCATAGGACCCCTGTGCAGTCCTTAAATGACAGCAGTCTTTTTTTAAAAGCTCATAATCCTGGAGGAGGCTTATTTACTTGACCATTTTCAGCTGTTGTAATACCCACTTTAGAAGTGGAATGACCAATGAGCTCAAGTTCCATCTGGAAGAAGGTGGGTTACCTTTCTGCCGATGGACTGTTCCCTAATTCTTTCACTATTAGATAAACTCACACACTTCTCAGTCTGATATTATGAAGCATTAGAAGAAATTCATTATGCAGGCTTAGAATCTAGACAAAAGAAAAATACTCTTCATCATCAACATTATGCAGAAAATGGACCTTGTTACAAGAATAGCCATTGAAAGGATTTAAGCATAGGGTTAACATGATCCCAACTACACTAGGGACTACTTCAAGCGAAAGGGTATGATTTAATCCCGCATCATCAGTATATTTTGCAGAGCACTTAAAATAATAAATGTTCGTGTTTTCGCTTGCTTCACCAACAAATATCACTGAGCACCTACTATATACATAGACACTGTAGACTGTGGAGAACCACAGTCATGAGGAGGGCTTATATAATGCCTGCTCTGTGGAGCTTCCATGTTTACCGAAGATTAAGTAAATATCTAATTAAACAAATAATTGTTGAATGGCATTTATTAGAAGTGCTGTGAAGAAAAAGCACCGGGTTCTACTAATACATTTCTCAGGAAGGTTGATGTGAGGCAGGACAGAAATCCCTGAGGAAGTGACACTTGACAAGGCAGTGGTGAAGAAGTAGGTGAAGGAGGAATGGGGGAGAGTTGGAGCGTTCCATAGACAGAAGGGACCAGAGGCAAGAAGGCACATGGCATTTTTGAAGAATTGAAAGAAAAAGAGGGGTCTGGAGAAGAGAGAACAAGAGCAGAATGGTAGAAAACAGAACTGGTGAGTTAAGCAGGAGCCAGATGTGGGTCCTTGTAGATTGTGTTAATTTTTTTTTTTTACCCCACATGAACAGCTATGAAAGGATTTAAGCATGGCGTCAACATGGTGAGATACTTTTAAACACTGGTGGGACACTTGGGTGGCTCAGTTGGTTAAGCGGCTGCCTTCAGCTCAGGTCATGATCCCAGTGTCCTGGGATCGAGTCCCACATCAGGCTCCCTGCTCAGCGGGAAGCCTGCTTCTCCCTCTGCCTCTGCCTACCACTCTGTCTGCCTGTGCTTGCTCTCTCTGACAAATAAATAAATAAAATCTTAAAAAAAAAAATCACTGGCTTGGGGGAGAGAGGAGGCCATGAGAAGATGAGGAGCTATCAGATGGTGGTAACTTAGACTGAAAGAGTGATTGTGGAGATGGAAAGAAAGGATGAAGTTGAGAGTTATTGGGAATTAGAGTCAAGAGGAATTTATGAGGATGAGGGAGAAGATGGAATTGAGATGACTCCTCAGTTTCTGGTTTGTGTGAAGGTATATAATGGGAGTCAGTTGCTGGAAGAAGGAAACAAGAAGAACCATGAAATGTGGTGGGCTCACTATCAGTTTTGCACCTATTATGTTTGTTGTGCTCATGAAACATCCAAGAATTGTTCAAGGTGGCGGTAGTAGCAGTGGGAGCATAGAAGGATATATGCTGGACACATAAATTTAAGAGTGATTGTGATTAAGTGAAACTGGACAACTAAGGAGAGACAATGGAAGGCTGAGCTCATATTTAGTAAACTGTTGTCAACAATCCCTGATCATCCTTGTGGGTGTGTGTGTGTGTGTATACAGATACGAATATAATGGAATATTACTCTGCCATCAAAAAGAATGAAATCTTGCCATTTGCAACAACATGGATGGAGCTAGAGAGTAGTATGCTCAGCGAAATAAGTCAGGGAAAGACAAATACAATATGCTTTCACTCATATGTGGAATTTAGGAAACAAAACAGATGGGCATAGGGGAAGGGAAGAAAAAATAAAATAAGATAAAAACAGAGAGGGGGGCAAACCATAAGAGACTCTTAACTCTAGGAAACAAACTCAGGGTTGCTGGAGGGCAGTTGGGTGGGTGGATGGGGTAACTCGGTGACAGGCATTAAGGAGGGCACTTGATGTAATGTGCACTGGGTGTTATAAGCAACGAATGAATCACTAAATTCTACCCCTGAGATTAATAATACAGTATATGTTAGCTAAACTGAATTTAAATTAAGGTTTTTTTTTTTTTAAATCCCTCATCATCCTTCCCTGAGATAAGCACCTACCTTTCCTTTCCACATCTTTATTTTTTCCTGCAGAAATTAGGACCTCATTATGACAGTCTTGTTAGAAAGTTAAAGTTGTGCCCTGGAAATGTCTTAATGTGAAATCTTAATATTACATAATGAGTGTATAAAGATGGGAGACCATCCCTCAACCCCAATCTTTAAAGGATGTTACTGTTGTTCTCAAAATACTTAAAAGCATGAGGTTTCACGACCCATCTTGGTAAGCATGGGTTTTCTAGAAGAGTTCACCTCTTCTACTCATTAGCAGGATACTGGGATTTAAATTTAGCTACTGCATATTTTTATAAAATTTATTAACCTTCTGTAAGTTACTGATTCCCTAGGCTTTTCCTTACCTGACGTTGCTATTTCTTTGTAGAGTCATAGATTATCAAGGCTAGAGAGCTTTTATTCAAGTCCCCTTATTTTACTAATGAAGAAAATGAGGCTTATAGGAAATGATGGCTTGGGCTTCATGGTGAGTTGGTGGCATAACTAGGCATCACCTTCCCAGCTTCCAGCTCTGAGCCCAGCTTAGAAGTACACTGCTTCTTCCCTTAACCAGGAATTTAAATTTCTCTTCTCAGAACTCTGAAGCTTTCTACTTTAAAATGTAAAAGAAACTCATTCATGGCACATTTGGCTCTCCTAAATGGAAATATTGTACTTGTTCCTTTGAAGCCTTATTGGGGAAAGTACTATGTAAAGAGATACTTACTCAAGAGGTGCACCAGAGCAACTGTGGGTATGATCTCTCTTCTCTTCTAAATTAATGGCAGCAGAAGATCTGGTGCACTTTCTCTATGCTTCTTTTTTCCCCCCATAAACCGCTTTAAATGTATGTACATCATCTACCTCAAGAGAACCTGACACTTGTTCTAGACCCACCCCATTCTCCTCAGTCTGACCCCAAGACCCCCTCCACATGGGAGGAGCCATAATTCAGTGATAGCAGAGCACTAATAGCCAAGTGCAAAGCTAAAGGGATGATGGGAGCAAAGGTCTCCTATGACCTCCTTAAACCTATTTTGTCAGCTACTCCATGGATTTAATGTGTAGTTCTTCCCTTTTGACTTTCTGTCCGCCCCTTTCCTACCAACGATTTCTCCTAATTGTTCTGTTCTTCTAGAACACTATAGCCTGATATAGGACCTTCGCATGCATCTTAAAAGTTTTCTTAAGCACTAATTATGTCCTTAAAGAACAGAAAGTAAAACGCTTCTCATGGGTAATCAGTTCCTTTCAAGTTTGCCAGTATTTTTCTGTGTTTCTTGATACCCCTGTTCCTCTCATTTCTTTCTAAAGGAAAAGTTTAACATTCATTCTTCACTATAACTGGAACATTAGAACCATACAAGAATATAATTTTTAGGACCTTGACAAATATAGGCCAGGGAAAAAAGAATAACAATATAAGAGTTTACATTTAAACAATTTCCACATACACTGATAATCTCTTTTAAAAAAAACTCTGATCTTTAATCATGATGTAATGCTTTTAAGAAAAATGAATACATCATGTGTACTGGGTAATGGTTGATTGTGGTTTTATAAAAAATTTACATCTGCCTAGTTATAAATAGCTGCCTCTTAGAATAGCAATTCAAGAAGGATACTTTGGAGGGCCAGACGCAAGTAAAAAGGCTTATCAGGATATAGATTTAGCTTTTAACAAAGACTCAAACCTAATACCTTAGCTTAAATATGATAGAAGTTTATTTAATGGGAGAGCTCCAAACTCTGGAGATAGGGTTTCAGAAGCCTAAGCTTGTTCTACCTGGCTCCCTGCTCTTGTCTACATGGCCGAAGATGGGTCACCAGTCCTGGGCCCGTATTGCAACAGCAACAAATGGCTCACTTCTCACTTCTACTCACTCCGCATTGGCTGGAACTTGGTCACATGGATGCACCTCCCTGCAAAGGAGGCTGGGAAATGTCCTTAGCTGAGCAGCTTGTTACTGAAGAAAGAAGGAAAGATGGAATAACAAGGAACAACCACCAGTCTCTGTCATTTGTAAGAGGTTAAGTTATAAGGACCAGAGAAACTTTTATCACTTTTATCCGTTAAGCCAAAGAAATTGATCTTTCGACATGAGAAAACCAAGTGGAAGAATATATGTGATTATCACCTCACAAAGCTAGCTATTAAAATCCAACCAATCTGTGAGAAGTGGTTTTGGAAATTTGTCCTTCTAAAGTTATTCCTTCTATTTTTGTGGTGACCATTTCACAGCATATATGAATGAATATCAGATCATCACATTGTATACCTAAAACTAATGTAATCCGTCAATTATTCCTTGATTAATTAATTAAGTCTTTCCAAAGTTCTCTAAAGATAGTGTGAGGAAAGGTGACATGAGGGTCAACCTAAGCAAGAAGGGAGCTTGCTGGGGAGTCTGCTCAAGGAAGGGGAGAACAGCGGGCTTCAGGGGGTGAAGCTCGAGGCACCAGATTTTGTGTACTTAATCACAGAACTTGGAGTGTGAGAGTTGAGAGGTGGGCAGAATCCACTACCCTAGTGAGGTAAGGACCGCCAAAACAGAGATTATGAGGACTGAGCAGAATTCTTTATCAGGGGGTCCCCGTTGAGGCAAATCAGGTGCAAACCACTGTTGCTCAACCCCGTTGAGCCAAGGGGACCGCTCACTGTAAACCGCAAGGTGAGAGAGAGTAGAGCAGGACCCTGGGCAGCACCGTGACCAAGTGAGTGAGGCACTGGAGAGAAACAAGGCAGCTGTGAGGGAGAAGGAGGAGAAGCCAGACATTATTGATGGCCCTAGACCAGGGTGCTGACACAGCAAGGTGAGCAAGACGAGAGAGAGTCACAGCCACAAGAGTTAGGTTCATGAGAAAATTATAGTCATAACACCCCAGAGTCATAAAGTCCTGCTAGCAGACTAAGAGCTTTGAGTCCTCCCTGCTATTATTAATGAGATTCTGCACCGGAATTGACAGGAAGAGAACTGACAGGCCCTAATGGTCACTTAGCCTTTTTTAGGACTGAATTATTGCAATATCACCAACCATTTAAGAAGCAAGTATAAGGCGCCTGGATGGCTCAATGGGTTAAGCATCTGCCTTTGGGCTCAGGTCATGATCCTGGAGTCCCAGGATCAAGCCCCACATCAGGCTCCTTGCTCAGCAGGGAGTCTGCTTTTCCCTCTTCCTCTGCCCTTCCCCACTCTACCTACCGCACCCCCGCATTTGTGTTGTCTCAGTCGCTTAAATAAAATCTAAAAAAAAAAAAAAGAAGGAAACATAGTATATACAAGAATCCTTAGCACTGGAATATGGATGTTGCTGACATGAATGTTCTCATCTTTACCTTTTTCAAGAAATGCCTTGTGGGGTGCCTGGGTGGCTGAGTGGGTTAAGCCTCTGCCTTCGGCTCGGGTCCTGATCTCAAGGTCCTGGCATTGAGCCCCGCATCGGGCTCTCTGCTCAGCAGGGAGCCTGCTTCCCCCTCTCACTCTGCCTTCCTCTCTGCCTACTTGTGATCTCTCTCTCTCTCTCTCTGTCAAATAAATAATAAAGTCTTAAAAGAAAGAAAGAAAGAAAGGCAGAAAGAAAGAAAGAAAGAAAGAAAGAAAAGAAAGAAAAGAAATACCTTGTTTCACAGCAAACTGAAAATAGGTCTCTCCAGTGGAACTTTCAGCTTCATGAACCAGTCCATACTGCCTAAGCTTCAACAACAGGAATACAGATTTCCTAGCTCGCCCTATCCGAGCGTCGCCTCTGTGATAAAGATGTACTTGCAGAAAAGACAGAGTTTGCTTTAATGAAAGCAGTAGAAAATCGGAGAAATATTAGAGTCTTCTAATGTAGTCTTATAAAATGGTTGGGGTCGCAATATAGCAATAATCAATGTATAGCACTTTGTAAATTACAAAACGCTTTAACAAGACATTGATGTCATTGAAATAAACACTCTGGAAAGGATACCGTTTTGTAGGCGAGCAAGCTGACTTGGAAAGTTTTCATAACTCATCTGAGGTGCTGTGATGAAAATAGTGTGACAAAAAGGGTTAAACACAGGTGTTTTATTTCCATGTCCAAGGCTCTCACCCATAGGACCCCTGCCTCTTCTGATCTTTAAGGGACTGCATGAGCTTTCTCATGTACTCGTGCATTCATTCAACAACGGTTTGTCGCTCACCTCCTCTGGGCCGATCATTATGCCAGGCACTGAGGATGTTGTGACCGACAAGACGTCCTCTCTGCCTTCACAGCCAGCTTGCGGTCTGGCGAAGGACAGAAGCATGTAATCCACCCTGACCGCTGCGAAACACTGGGGTGTGTGCAGCAACAGAAGGAGTGTAGCAGGCTGTAGGAGCACGTGAGAAAGGGATCTCCCCAAATCCTGAGTCAGGAGAGGCTTCTCAGAGGAGCTGATATTTATACTGAGTCCCCAGGGTGAGTAGGAGTTGAAGGAAGAAAGAGTGTTCCAAGCCAAAAATAAAATTTGTGTGGTGTGAAGTCACTGCAGAGGGTGAGGTGACCTCAGATCAGGTCCAGAATAGGGAAAGATGCAAAGGATTTACAAGTTCAGCTTAGTGTGTGCATTCCTAGTACTTGGTTACTGAGAGATTTCATCTGTTCATCCATCTCTTCCATCCAACCAACCATCCATCCATCCATCCATCCATCCATCCATCCATCCACAGTAGGTGCTATTTGAAAACCTTTTATTGAGAAACCTAGTACTTTCAGGTAGTGCCGAGTGATAAAGAGGGCATAAGGACACACAAGACATTACCCCAACTAATGTGAAGCTTGAACTTTAATTGAAGAGGTAAACCTGTGTACGTATTACTAGATATGCAAGCTGGGCAGAACAGGTGTCCTAAAAGGTGCTCTGACGAGTTACCACTGGCCAGGAGGATGGTACCGGAGGAAAATGTAAGTTTCAGCGATAACGTTAACAGACCAACATCAGACTAAACATTGTCCGCATTTTTTATGTGTCTGTTTGCTTACTGGTTTTGTTTTGTTTTGTTTTCTGATATTTGTTCTTCCATAGATACTGTGGCAACGGCATCCGGGCCACTGCTAGTCGAAGTTGCCAAAACTCCTGGTGCCAGCCTTGGGGTTGCCCTCACTACCTCGATGTGCTGTAACAAACAGGTCATTGTCATAGACAAAATCAAATCTGCAAGTATTGCAGACAGGTGGGTGTTGTACAAAGTGCCTACTTTTCAAAACTGCATGTACTAAAATATAAATATATATATGTTTTTCTATGTGTATATACACACATGTAATACTTATACATGTACACATGCATCTCACACATACATATATGATTAAAGAAAACAATTCACCTGCCCGTTTATATGAGTTTCATCGAGAAAGCAAGTTATGGTTCTAAGGGCTTAAAAATTCACCTACCTTATAGCCACCCCACCATGTACTGTTGTCTCATCTGATGTTTGGTGTGGCTGTTAGAGATAGAAAAAAAAAAAGAAAGTCAAGCAACTGAACTAGTTTTCCTACTGTTCTAGGGCGATGGATTGCTTTTGGTGTAGGGTCTTCAGTATGCTCCCTTTAGAGAAGTCATACGTTTTCCTGAACTGTTAACAAATAAATCTTGCCAAAATCTGATAAAAATCTCATTCCTTTTTTCATAAATGAGTAAAACAGTATTTTTGAAACAATGCAGTCTTTAAAGAGAGCTCTCACGCTGTCACAGAATGTTCATCTTAAGGTTTCACAGTTTTCAAGGGCCCCTGAAACAGCACTCGTTCCTATGACACCATGAAAACAAAAGCCCTTCTTCCTGAGTTTTTCTTCCTAATTACTGTTTTAGACTTATAAGGTAAGAAGGGTTGGAGGCAAAAAGACTACCTGCCCACCTAATAAATTATTTCCCAGCTCCCGGTAAGAAAACCCCCACTTCCATCGCTGAAGCTCTCCAAGGGCATCAGCACGGAATTTGATTTTTAGATGAAAGGGATGACTTGAAATGCCTTTTTTTTTTTTTTTGTCTTGAGAAGGAGACTGTTCTCACTGTGGAAATTGCTCAATACACTCGGAGAGGCCCCACCTCCCCTGCATGTTTCCAGCCTCTTTTCCATATGCCCTCACCCTCCCTAGGAAGCCTCGCACTTCGATACAGTAACCTGCAGCAAACCCTGTAGTGATCCGTCTGCAGCTGCACTGTGGTCAGTCTTCAGCTCCTGCAGTGATCAGTCTACAGCTCCACTTTGGTCTTACCCTACATTTGGTCCTTTACCAGTGACGGCCATTGATCCAGGGGTGTTCTCCAGTTCAATGGTGCAGGATGCTTTAATTTTCTCCCTGTTTTTTTCCCATTCCGCAGGGGGTAACCAGTTTAAGGAGCTGTCCACTTGACTGGTACGTCGGGATGCTGACTGCTGTGTTTGCTTTTCTCAACTCATCCAGGAGCCAGTCTCTTGGAGTTCAGCAAGATGTAGCAGCTAGCCCCTCCCCCACCCCCCCAGCTTTCCCCTTCACTCACCATGCAGGCCTCCTTTTTGACTCTTCTGACTCCTGCATAATTTCCATCATTATCGAGAGCTTTTGTACTAATCATTGTTTAACTCCAGAATAACAAAATAAAGTAGAATAATTAAAGCAGTGGTGATTTGGCAGCTCCTGTGAGAGGTTCTGAGAAAGCATTAGCTGACACTCTCCCCACCCCCCAGTTATTCCCATTCACACATAAAATAGTTGTAAATGATCCCCTTCCATTTATGAGTCACATCCTGACATTCTGAGTATTTACCAGCTCGTATTTACAGATATAAAAACTAACAAAGGGAAAAAAAAAATCACAGGAAAGAAAAAAATAAAGCCAAGGGGGAAAATTGTCCTGTTCTTCTCTTCCCTCCCACTCACTTCCCTTCAACTTTGGGCACTGCCACCCCGAAATAATCTCTTCTTTTTTAAGAAGCACGAGAGAAAAACGTTTCCTTGAGTTTTTCTGTTATTTTCTACATTCCTATTCACACGCGAGGTACTTAACATTTGACAGATGGTGTTTCCTATAACACTCAAACTTTTCCTTTCCTAAGTCAATTGAAACTGTGTGAAACGTTAACTGTGAAGGACGGGAAAGTCATATTCCAAAGCGGAAGGCGCTTCCACTGAGTACGTGTCCTTTCCCTTTCCGTAGATGCGGTGCCCTGCACGTGGGAGACCACATCCTGTCTATCGACGGGACGAGCATGGAGTACTGTACATTAGCGGAAGCCACTCAGTTCCTGGCAAACACCACGGACCAGGTCAAGCTTGAGATTCTTCCCCATCATCAGACCCGCCTGGCCCTGAAGGGACCCGACCACGGTGAGAGGACCCGTCTAGATAATTCTCTTTATCTTCCCCTTATAGTTATTGCCTCTCCAGCAGAGTTCGAGGCGAGAGACAGGGAGTCTACTCCTGGCTTTATTTCTTTCAAAGCTGCAGATTATCTTTGTTGGCTTTTCTTCATCTTCCAGATCCTCCCCCCCGTAACCCAATCCCTGAGCCAAACGTAATTTATTTGAAACCTCAGAACTGAGGAAAGAAACAGGGCTTGAAACAGAATTTTCAGGCTTGTACTTTTTTTTTTTTTTTTTTTAAGCCTTTGTTGTGAATTGAATGTGGAGAGAAAGGAAATAATTGGACTTCCTGTTAGGCATATTGAATTTCCATTCTACTTGAAGGACAACAAAGGCAAATTGTAAAACTCTTATTATTTTTTTAATTTTTTATTTTTTATAAACATATATTTTTATCCCCAGGGGTACAGGTCTGTGAATCACCAGGTTTACACACTGCACAGCACTCACCAAAGCACATACCCTCCCCAATGTCCATAATCCCACCCCCTTCTCCCAAACCCCCTCCCCCCAGCAACCCTCAGTTTGTTTTGTGAGATTAAGAGTCACTTATGGTTTGTCTCCCTCCCAATCCCATCTTGTTTCATTGATTCTTCTCCTACCCACTTAAGCCCCCATGTCGCATCACCACTTCCTCATATCAGGGAAGGATGCGGAGAAAAGGGAACCCTCCTCCACTGTTGGTGGGAATGCAAGCTGGTGCAGCCACTCTGGAAAACAGCATGGAGGCTCCTCAAAATGTTGAAAATAGAACTGCCCTATGACCCAGCAATTGCACTATTGGGTATTTACCCTAAAGATAAAACTCTCACTTTTTAAAAAATAATTAGGAAGTGGGTATTAATGGCACACCCTTCAAATATTTGGAGAGGAAAAGAAACAAAAAACAGTCATGAGAAAGGTTTCTCTATATATTGTTTCTTTGCCAGAGTAGCTTTTTGGGATGGAGAACTAACTACCTCTGTGACCAAGGACCATTCCTGGGAGTATCAGAATATTTGACTCCATTTATCCAGTAACAGGTGCCAGCTGAGGGGACCCACATCTGTACTGCACAGACACTCACAGAAATGTGTGCTCAGTGTTTATATACCCACCCCTGAGGCATCTCTAAACAAAACCGGGCACAAGGTAAAGGACTTAGAACGCCAAATCACATGAAGAAAGTCCCTCTAGTGGAGTCCTTGTTCCAACTCCTTCTCCTTTTGCTTACACCAAGCGGCCTCCTTTTTTTATTCTTTGAAATCGATTCCTTGAAGCTTCAGGAGTGCTGTCAGGGGGCCCGGCTGGAGAAGAGCTTTCTTTTTTTTTTTTTCTTTTTCTTTTTCTTTCTTTCTTTTTTTTTTTTTTTTTTTTGTATTTTTAAAGAAAGAGAAGAACTTTCCCTGGAACTGAAATTTTGCTTGTGAGGATATCGTTTGTATCATGTGTCTCCCACCTTCTGAAACCCACTGCACTTTGGGGGATGAAAAAAAAAAAAAAGACAGACCAGATCATTTTCATACTGAATGAGTCAGCTGGATGCAACCTTTTTTAATTAAATGGAGCTTAGACAGCCCTGGAGCTAATGAAAATCTCTAGAAAAGCATTACCTTTATCAGATTTTAATTTGACACAATGGAGCAGAGAAGTTAGGGAAGGAATCTCTGCCTCCTTTGACTAGAAATGATAAGGGGTTCATGGGATTGTGCCCCCTTTCCGCTCAGGAGACCCCACAGGGCACACTGGCAGAGGGAAGAGATTTCTAAAACTAAGTTTCTTCTAAATTAGCCCAAAGTCGTCACCGGATCTGGACCGCGGAGGGTTCATGAACACACACAGTGTCATGCTTTCTCTGCGTGAGATTCATTTTGGTAAATTCCGCTGTCAAGAGAATCAGACTAGGGAACAGACCCTTGCAAAATGTCATTATCTTTAGCAGCCCCGTTTCCCCCTTTTTATTGGCCCTGTGTAGAAATCCTAAGTAGTCCAACTAGTTTCCAACGCATGAAATATTAAAAATTTTTACCTGTCAAGACAGTTTGAGAGGGTGCGTTCATATACTAAGAGACATGGAGATCAAGAACAAAAAAAAATTTTTTTTCACTGTGGAAAACCTGATGTCATTGTGATTTTTTTTGGAGGGGTGGAGGATGGGGGCTGGTAGTTGAAGTAACTCTAGCTTCCACTTCCGACCTTATCATCTACTTTGGCTGACAGTACCATCTTTCTTATCTAGCCTACAGGCATCTCCCTGCATTTTACATTAAAATCAGACTTGCCTTTCCAAGAGGACAAAAGTATTGGCTTCAAAACATAATTTAATCACAGTTAAGAAGGGGGGGGGGAAATACCTAAAGAATTGTATGTATTTTTATATATTCTCACATTTCTGAGGGTCTTTAATGTGGGAGAGTAGTTTTATATAGTTTTACCCTTTGTCCACAAGAAAGTTCAGCTTGTTTTTTTTTCAGGAATTCTGATGCCTGAACAGCATGTCTCTCATCCCAAAGTGGATGAAGGTACAGTTCCCAAATTTTGCTTCCCGACAAAGCATTCACTGCCACAGTTTTTTCAGAGAAATAAAGAAATGGGCCCATCAGCTAGGAATGAGAGTAACTGTGCCTTTTGCTGATAAATAGCACTAAAAATGCCAAGATGGAGTTATTGTTGAGTTTCTAGTAAGGTTAGAAATTGGTCCCACTGAGGGTCTTTGGGAGACATAATCCTGATTAAGGTTCGCAAGACTTTGGAAGAGAACACGGAAGCAGAGTGACACGGTTCAGTACATTCAGTGAGAACCTTCCATCTGTGAGCTCCAGCAGCAACCACGAAAGCCGCTGTTGCCTGTTAGATATTCTGGACAGGGCAGGAGGGTACAGCAAGAGAGGGGAGCAGAAAAAAGTCCCCTCCATGTCAGATACCTTGTAAAACTCCACGAATGATGCCATCATGGGAGATGTAAAGAGCATTTTATTTTTGACTTGCTACATATGTGTCTGTATCAAATCCAGGAACACCCACAGGAAGAGGCTGTGTGTGGTGGCTCCAGGCAGGGCCTCTTGAATCAGACTTGCAGACTTTATTCTGCCTCCACCCCTTGGGACCGTAAGCAAGCTCTCCCACTCTTCTATTCCTCAGTTTCTTTATCTGTAAGATGGGCGTAATAATAACAGCAGTGCCTACCTCCTAAGTGTATTGTGAGAATTATCTGAGACAATCCATGAAAAAGTATTTAGCACAATGCCTGGTATTTAGCAAGTGCTCAGTGAGAGTTGGCTGTTATTATGGGGACCATTAAATGGGAGAAGGTAAAGAAATGTTTTTTGCAAAATGTAACATATTATCTTGAAATTCCTGAAATGGTTGCCCCACAAGCAAGTGAGCATCAAGTACACCTCCATAAAACAGAGCAGATTTGGAGTGTATGTTCAAAAGAGGCAATAGCTGGTCTCCCTAACCCACATTTTTGTTGAACACCTTTTGGATTCATTATGCATGGCATACAATCTCGTGATTTCTCTTACATCATTTTTGCCCCTTAATATTTCATACATGTGAAGCTATAGTCATCAGGAAAAGCTCAAAGTCAAGATACAGGTTATTAACCTACACTTAATCTGTTTGTAACAATTGGCACAGGGCTGGGCACCTATAGTGGTCAATAATATCTTTCTTACGGATTTGTTAATTGGGTACTACAGTCACAAAAAAATGCCCAGTGATTTTCAAAGTCCTCCTTAAAGAACTGGATCAGAAAGTGAGTATAGGATTCTAACGCCCATTCTCTATGCTCTGCCTTCATTTGAAACACAGACAGTCCTGGGTAAGAAGTTCATTAGAGTGGCTGTTGCTGTGGATTAGCCAGACACAGCCATGATTGCATCTTTCTAAGAGATCTTCTTGCACTCTCCAAAATAGAATGAGGATGGGCAAAGAGAATCCGTTATGAACTTCCCCTGCCACACTCTTTATCACAAGGAAAATGCTGCTGCACTGTGGACGGATACACTCTGGCTCCTTCTTACTCACTTATGCATTCATTCATTCATCCGTCATTATGGACCAGGCAGTGTTCTAGCTGCTGCGTCTAGTGAGCCAGACAAGCCAAGTAAATTCTCATGGAATTTTAGTATAGAGACACAAACATTTAAAATATGTTAAATAAATAAAGCCATTTCAGGCTGCGATAAGTTCTGTGAAGACTAGAGAGTAGTAATGGGACAGCGTGGGGAAGGGCAGCAAGGTAGCCCCTTTGCGGAGACCTGCTTGATAAGAGGGAGCCGACTCTGCGGGCAACTGGGAGAAGAAGAGCACAGGCAAATGCCCTGTGGCAGGAAGCACCCTGGCTTGTTCTAAGAATAGCTGTAAGACCAACACAGTGGGGAGAGTGATAGGGAGAAAGCTGGAGAGATAAGTATGGGTCACATTCAATTCTCCTTGTAATTATAACCCACTGAAGCAGCTTAAATGGCAGGGACTTGTTTAAAAGATTACCCTGTCTTGGGGCGCCTGGGTGGCTCAGTTGGTTAATCGACTGCCTTCGGCTCAGGTCATGATCCTGGAGTCCTGGGATCGAGTCCCACATCAGGCTCCCAGCTCTATGGGGAGTCTGCCTCTCCCTCTGTCCTCCCCTCTCATGCTCTCTCACTGTGTCTCTCTCTCAAATAAATAAAATTAAAAAAAAAAAGATTACCCTGTCTTACAGATACTGGGAGAGACATATGTGGTAGATACATCGGGGAACCAAGTCTGCCAGTGTTGCAAGGGTCAGGGAGATAATGGCTTGAAGCTAGGATATGGACAGGGAGCTGGAACCCAAACTAGAAACAGGAGTGGAACAGAAGGAAAGGGCCAAGGGACACAGAGTTATAAAATTACAGTGCCTGTGCAAGTGCTCTGCAGATTCCTGAGATAGTCTCTAAACCTGAGTGTCCAGTGAGTGAAATTTGTTAAGTGAGAGATAACATCTTTTTCCTTTAAGAGAGACTTTATGTGTAGCCAAGTGGATGGCAAAGAGGCAGACTCAGTCTATGTAGCAAGAGCTTGTTTTCCTTGTGTGTACCAGCACCTTGCGGAGCACTATGTGCATAACTACCGCAATCGTCCTGCAGGGGAGATGCCTTCTCAATCTCCCCTTGACACGTGAGGAAACTGAGGCTTAGGGAGACTGAGTAACAGACCAGGGTCCTATAGAAAGGCTGGGCTGCAGCCAGGACTGAAAGCCGGGTGGGTTGCTGCCCGAGGTGCCCTTCCCCGCTGGTGCTTTGGTTCCATGAGCAGTCTCTTCCAGAAAGGCTTTCAGGTGGCCAGTGGTGCTGATTATCACAGGTGGCACAACTTCAGCCATTATCAGAATGAGCCATGTTCAAATACTTGTATTTGACCCTCTACATGAATAAATGTTAAATAATTCACACGTTAGGCATCTTTTACTTTACTTTAGAATCAGGACACTGAAAGGAGTTACGAGTTCATATGTTATTTTTAACTCTTTAAGATTGTTCAATGAAAAAAAATCTCATACCAGACCTAGTAACAAACATAACCTTGACCCTCCTTCAGAATGCTGGGTAGAAAATAAAATCTAAATAATGTCAAAATTAGAATAGAAACACAAATACATTTTCTTTTTCAATAAAGGAGACAGGAAAGTTTTGAAATAAGCTTTATTAAAACATTATGGCATTGATCACAGACCCATACCCCTGAAACAAATGATACATTATATGTTAATTTTTAAAAAGTTATGGCATCTTAAAATAGAAGAACATGTGAGCTCTTTTGAGAATTATTTCTTTCAAATGTAAACAAATTTTTTCAAAAATACAAAAAAGTTTAAAGTATATTGAGACTTATTTTCTCCGTATGAGGATACAAATAAGATTCTGATATTGATGATTGAGAATGGGTTTTGGAGGGGTTGTTTGTTGTTGTTGTTGTTTTAAGAAAAATCAAGTCCAAATGATGGATTGGAGTGTAATTACAATGTTGGAATAGGAAATTGTGATGTGTGGCTGGTAAACCACTCAAATCAGGAGCCAATGTGATTTATTGTTCCTTCTTTTCTTTTTGTCAAAACAAGCGCTACTAACTGTCCAAGATGTGCAAATCTTTAATTACTAGTCATGTGCCATAGATCTTTATGGGGTTGACTTTTAAGTGTTAAAAAAAATGTTTTTAATCTCTGCTGCAAAGCATAGGGGGAGATTAGAAATTGATTCAATAGTCACTTTAAAGGGAGAAAAAAATGGGCTGGGGAAAGACATGCATTATTCTTGGGAAGATGAAAGGCTTCCATCCCTGATGTTAATCATCTGTTTTGCTGACCACTGAGAAAGGGCAAAGGCAGTACATTTTTTTTCTTTTTTTGTAAGTAGCTTTCATTTTTTTGGTTACACTTTTTATTTGTACAATTCAGTTACTCTTTCTTTCTTTTTTTTTTTTTTTTTTTGGTTCTTTGTTTGTTTTTCTTATTTCTCATCATCACTTCATGTGGGCAGTGAAAATTCAGAGGAGCGACAGGCAACTTGCGTGGGATTCCTGGGCCGGCAACCACTGCAGCCTTCACACCTACCATCACCCTCATACGACCCACCCTGACCATTGCAGAGTGCCAGCCCTGACGGGCCCGAAAGCGCCTCCTTCCAACAGCCCTCGTAATGTTCCAGACTTTCTCCTCCTGCTCTTTTATTGAAATGATATTCTTCCTCTTTCCTCTTCCTCATCTAATTCATACCATATCTGGCTTCATGAGTGTTATGTGCTTTTTTTTTTTTTTTTTTTTTTTTTGTAGTAGCAAGTTTTTGTAGTAGCTTTTTTTTTTTTTTTTTTGTAAGGACTTAACCATTTCTGACATCTGAGTCTTTTTTTTTTTTTTCCTTCAGAAAGCATTTGTCATTAGGGAAGGATGTCACTGTTCAGAAGGCTTTAATATGTGGTCAGGAGATAACAGTTCCAAAGATTATGGAGACTACAATGTTCCCAGGGTTTCCTTGTGTGTTTGGCACCACTTGGGAAATTCATGTCAGAAAGTATCTATGAAAATGAGATGATGTACCTGATACTTGGAGTTGTCATTTATGGGGAATCTTGTTTTAATGCTTATTTGTGTGTGTCTAAAGCAGCGTTGATAGAGCGTCTCTGTGTTTCATTGTGCTCCCGAGGGTCGTGGCACTCCATCAAGTGGTTGTAGGCTCTGGGAACTCGGAGAGTCCGAAGGGCTGTCTCCCTGCCCTCCAAGACCTGCTGTCTGGTTGGGGTCCTTCCTGTGCATCCTCTGTCTTTGTGGATCGTTGCTGGTTGGCAAGGGTAGCAGGCTCCCAACCCCCTGCGAACGCTCTGTGCCAAGTGTCTACTCTCTTACAGCAGCTTTGGTGTCCTCCTTCTCTCCTACCTCCATGAGTGCATACAGCCTGAGTTCCCTGAACATGGGGACTTTACCTCGAAGCCTCTACTCTACTAGCCCTCGTGGAACCATGATGAGGAGGAGACTGAAAAAGAAAGACTTCAAAAGCTCACGTAAGTGAAATGGTAATCGTTGTCTCTGGCCTGGAGAAAGCGTGTGGGTGGCTTGGTGTCAGTGGCCAGCGTGGTTTACAGTGCCTAAATGATCACGTGGTTGCTAAGGAGCTCACAGCTCTCTGCCAGAGATCGGGGAAATGATATCTATTATCTCTATGATAAGCAACTGCGTGGAATACAATTTCAGACTGAATTAGTTCATACTGCCTCCGCCTACAACTTCGTCTCTTCAATTTTTTTTTTTCTTCCTCTTTTGAATTGAGAAGATAACCAAAGAGGTGATTTTTTTTTTTCCCTTGGATACTCCTTCCATTTTGGGTAGCTTTGGACATGAAACATTTGTTCTTAATTTCTTATTCATGCTAAAGCAATTTTTTGAAAACTATGTCCCCCTTCTGATAAATAGAAGAATCCCGTGCATTTGTTTAATAAGATTATAAATTTACTCAATTATCTTTCCAGCCAGATCTAATCATAGTCCAGAGAGGTGTGAGTGTCTCTTGTCCTATCTGTCCCCTTTGGGGGCTGCAATTATGATTCCTATAGAAAAGCTCCAAGACGATGGGCTCTCTCCCTGTGCTTACCATAGAAATAATATAAGGAACACCCTTACATTACCTAAATAGAATGAAACCCAGGTACTTCAAGGCTGGAAGTGAAGAGAGAATGTTCTTATGAGAAGGGATGTTCTATGAGAAGGGATGTCCGGACCTATTGTTTTCCAGAGATTCATCTTCACAAGTAGACCCACCAGGCCACCATCAGTGCAGGAGGCCAGCCATCACCCACACTAGGAAACCATCTCTTCCTGCTGTAGGAAGCTGACAGTTTCCTTACAAAGAAAACCATTGCAAAAGATAGGGTCACCACTGTGGTATATTCGTGATTTGGACTTACATATCCCTTCAAGAATAAGGGGCTTTGTCATCTTTAGTATAGGTACATGACAGTAAGTTTGAAATTGGGAAACTAGAAGGAAGATTGAGTTTGGTTAAAATGAGAATAAACAGCTTCTAGAGTCTCATATGTTTCTTAGCTGAAACCAAAGTAAACTATTCCCTCTTGGAAGAAACTAGTTGAGGGCAGTAGTGATGAGGACAGAGGCCCGTGTTCTCCTCCCAGCATCATTCCTTTAGGACCTTCAGCAAGTCACCTGAACTCCCTATGCCTTGGCTTCCGGAGCTATGAACTGTGGAGTAATTGTAGTGCTTACGTCATTGGGTCTCATATAATATATATATTCTCTCATATAATCTTCACAATTACCCAATGACGTAAGAATATATATATTCTCTCATATAATCTTCACTATATATATATATATATATAGTGAAGAATATATATATATATTCTTCCTACCAAAAGGGACATATGGGATAAGAAATACACTCCAGGCTATGTTGTGAATATATATATATATATATATATATATATATATATATATATAATATATGATTAAATATATATTATTCATATAATAATAAAATTATATGCTAAATTATATGCTAACTATATATACATATATGGATATACATATTATACACATGTGTATTATATATATAATTTTCACAATTATCCAATGAAATAAGTACTATAATTACAGATAGATAGATAGATAGACACTAGAACACCTGGTAAATAGTTAACATTATTTAACTTACCCATTTGTTAGCCATTTGAATAGTTTAAGTGTTAGTTATTATTCCTTGTATCTAAATTGTCATATGCAAAAAACTATTGGCAGTGTTCTCAAATTTAAGCATTTTTCACAGTGGTTACTTTAGCTAACTACATAGGTTTTGAGTCTTCTATATAAATTTTCAGGGTTGGTGGTGGATTTCTGTATATGCAATTTTTTTAGATATAATGCTTTCATGGGCAGCGTCCCTCACTGACAGCAACAGGCTCACAGCCCTCAGCAGGGAAGAGCAATTAAAGAAAATTCATTACTGTTTGTACTTCTGCTTCACTGGCTAAATATTTATTTGTGTTAGGTAAGACTCGCTGCATTAATTAAAAACATTAGTGGCTACAAATGAGTAATAACATGTTTGGCTATCTCGGGGTGACATTGACATTGCTTGAATTCTGTAGTAGGAAACAAAGCCAAAGCCAGGCTGTCCCTGACACTCAAAACCAACTCAGAAATTCTGTTTGGAACCAGAAAGTGATGCTCCAGCATAGGAGAAACAGAAATGGAAAGCTCAAGCGACTTGGGTTTGTGGTACACATTAGCCACCAAGTGTCTTTGACCATATGCCTACCAGAACGTTTCTGAATGTGTCTCAAGAGATCAGACATTTTGTATTGCAATCAAACAATAACATCCAACGCTTTTATTCTTACTCCAAAGAGACCTATAAAAATAATGATAGTACTCCGAAGTCAGAAAAAAAAAGAATGAAGTTTTTTGGATTTGGGGATTTTTTTGTCATTGTTGGTTTTTTTTTTTTTTTTTAAGATTTTATTTGGCAGAGAGAGAAATCACAAGTAGGCAGAGAGGCAGGCAGAGAGGGAGAGGGGAGAAAGCAGGCTCCCCGTGGAGCAGAGAGCCCGACACGGGGCTCGATCCCAGAACCCTGGGATCATGACCCGAGCCGAAGGCAGAGGCTTTAACCCACTGAGCCACCCAGGCGCCCCTCTGTTTTGTTTTGTTTTTTAGTTTCTCTTCTCCTCCCTCCCACTTTCTCTCTTTCTCTCTCTGTCTCTCTCTCCCTCTTCCTCTCCCTCTCCCTGTCTCTCCTTGCTTCTTGGTTATGGTCATATTAGATGTAGAGGTTTTCCCAAAGAACGGATAATAAAAGTTTGATTACTCTCTCACTATACCATGGTTTACTTCCACCACTTTATTTATGTCTTTATTCTATGCCGTTTGCTTCCCCTTTTCTAATACTTACGTTTCTATGGCAACCAGTCCATTTGTATGGACGGTGAATCATGGCAGAGTCACAACAAATATGATAAAAAGCTTCTACGCTGTATTGGTGATGAGGTGAGGCCAGAGCTTGCAAAACAGAAAAAAATCCCCACATATGTTTCTAGTAGAGAAGGGCATGCCAAGAAGAATTAAATTCTTCTCCCCTAAATATTAAAACATTCTGTCTCATTGACCAAAGGGGGACAATACAGGACGTCTGTAGCAACACGTGACAAGAATTAAAAGAAGAAAGTGCTGTGTTTGCTTCACAGGAAGAATGAGGAGTCTCCCAGGACTGGGCTGGGTGAAGTGTCACAAAACTCTGGGAGCGTCGCAGGGCCGTGTCACAGAGGGAACCCTCTTGTCACCTCTTTTGGAATCTTACTGACCTTTGGCCCCCAGTCTGGGCTGCTTGGAGGTCAGGGCCTTTTCCAGAACCCTATCATCCCCTCCGTGATGGCAGCATGACTGAGCGGCGGACCTGGTTCTTTCCCCCGGCTTCCCGCTCCTGCACACAGAGCCAGTGTAGACTCTGTCTGTTTGCAGTTTACCTGACCTGCAGCCAAGTGTGGAAGCTAGACCACGTCCCCAGAACAGTGTTTGCCTCTTGTGCCATCACCACTTACTAGCAGGGTGGCCAACACTGAAGAGAGCTAAAAGGAAGAGAATGAAGAAGCCAAACAACTTCTGTCCCTGCCACCGACCCCTGAGGAAAGGCCGGAAGGCAAAGGCAGCTAATGGTAAGCTTGTAGACGGGAGCGTGCAGGGAGCCCTCCAGGAGGTGGCTCCTGAGCTGCGCCCCGCCCCCCCACCCCCCCCCACCCCCCGCCACACACCACCAAGCCCACCCTCATTTGGAGAACGGAGCTGCTGGACACCGGAACCGGATCACGTGTGCTGGACCCAGAGCAGGCTGACTCCAATGGGGAACACTTCAGTGAGCTAGAGGTCGTGAGGTACGGACGGGATCGAATAGTGAGAAAAACCGTATATTAATAAATCTTTGCGACCCATGGCTCTGGATACCTTTAAATGCTTTTCGTAATGGACAGTCAACCTCACAGACTTCTAAGTGAAGAAAACATTCGGCAGATTTTTAAAACTTTAGAAGCTGACAAGTGATGGTCCCTTTTCCTCCTACTTATACTGAGACAAGACAGTTCTTGTCTTATCTGTGAACGGAACCCTCCAGGTGTGAACAGGAACAGGACAGAGCAGATGCGAAGCCTGAACGCAACCTTGCCGCACACTAATGAGCAAGTTGCATGTACATTACAGCAGCAACTTAGCCATTCCCTTCTTCACCTGTGAGTAGCAGTGGGCACTCTTCAGACCAGAGCCAGTACCTTTCCGGAGTATCTGCTACTGGGGGAGAATCCATCATAGAAATGTGTAAACTACAGGGTTATAATCACCTTTTTCTCTTGCTGTTTGGCCCCATTAATGAAGCAGGGTAATCAAGCTCATCCTTTTTTCCTCCAAGTAGTATGGTTTTTTTTTTTCTTCTGGCTCATCATCTTTAAATGTACAATTTATCTTTTTCATATCTGGTAATAATTTGCAAGACTTTAATACCTGTGAGTAATCAGTATGTACAATTTCAAGTGAAATTTTATTGTTTCAGAGAACAGATTTCAATATATCAAAGGACTTTCAGAGTTAATTATAAAAACCTAGATTATTTAATATAATACTATATTTATTAGATAAATTATAAATTTATATAATTATAGAACCAACGTTTAACATATTTTTAATCCTAAATTAAAGGCCCTAATAATTTGTATTACCTCGAATTTCCTCCTGATAAAGCTTACGAACTTAACGATGCCCACAGAGAGCACTTATTTCTATTTTCAAAACCTTCCAGAGATTTCAGTTTCTCAACTGTCTTCTCTAACCATTCCAAAAATGTAGCAAGTCTGTCCTTTGAGAAGGTCTTTACTGTATCCAGCCTAACCCTTCCTATTATGATTGACCTATTTCTTCTTAATTCTGTCTTAGTGGAAATGCCAATCAGCTGACTTAAGGGTTCAAACCTTTTAACTCCAATTAAGTAATCCAAAAATCTATACAAAACCGAGACCTCACATGGAAAAATATACATATTAATGTGAACCTATAGGAAAATTAACAGGAGTAAAGTATTCCTAATGAAGTACAAAAATCATCACCTGGAAGACAGAATAAAAGTAATCTGCCAGAGAGGTGACATTCTACTACTGTGTTCCTGCCTGCAATGGAAACAGACCGGGTACAAACCCAACTCTCCAGATCATTCCTGAGTACCTCTAGTCGTTGTCTGCCACCAACAATAAATGCATGATATGAAGGACAATCAAAGTACAGTTGACATCAACAAAGGCACACTAGAAAGTGTGATCTGAATTAATAAGGGATATCGCTTCTCGGCCTTTTGGCTGAGATCAAGTGTGAATTAATATGAGGTAGTCCCTGGGTCAGATCTGGGAATGATCTAGGCCACCAACTGTAAAAAGCTCAGAGTTGGAAGCTGACTTTACCCCCTACTTGCAAGCTACTTTAATCTCAACAGTACGAATTCTGTTGTGAGGACAATGATGGTGCTTTTTAAGAAGAAGGTGATTTTCCTTCCTCTGCCCAGACAAATGATCCATCTCACCATCCTCTGCCATGTCGGCTACAATGTTGGAATAAACCATATAGTAGAGATAATTGGGGTCCGAGGAACAACTTCTAGTTCCATAAGTCAGCAGAACCTGATGATTCCAAACTGAACTATTGATTCCCAAAAGGAAAATGTGGATGATGTCACAAGACCCAGTTTGTTCTTTGTTTATTTAGTGTTCTTTGAATGTTCCAGACATTGGGATTTCAAAAAGAAAGAGAGCTCTGTCCCAGTCTTTAGAGAACTTGGGGTCAAGTGGAGAGAAAGTCAGGCAAATAAAAACCTGATAAATACTGAAATAGGACCGTGCGTTTGAAGTGTGGATATGTGAAAAATGAGTACCTGGATAAGGCAGGGAAGGGGACATTGAAAACCCAGGGGAAGGGCTAAAGGGACAGAGGGATGAAAACAGGGCTGCAGGACATGGCACATGGAGGGAGCATCAAGGAGCACAAGACTGGATAGGCAGAAGAGCATGAACTTAGGAAGGGTCTCATGAGCTCTGCCAGCATTGAAGATGATGTTCTACAGGAAACAGAGAGGCATTGAAAGATTCTAAATTGGGCGATGACCTGCATATATGGGAAAAGCCACTCTGGCAACAATTTGGAGGCTGTTAGCATAAGACAAGAGGCAAGGACACAGGTTGTAAGTCTACAGTGAGCTATGTGAGCAATGGTGAAGATCTCCTTCAGAGAGTAGATGAACTGGGGGCCTCCTCATGAAAAGAAAGTTAATCTGGCAATAATATGCAGAAAGTGTTGTGCGCAGAAGAACCAGAAACATGCATGTTCAAATACTTTAAATAAAAGTAGTAAAAGCCGGAATTGAAGCATTAACGGTAAGAAGGGAAAAGAGGATTTGTAGAGGTTATATTTTAGTGGTCATCTTGAAAGGATTTACTAGTCGATTGAATTTGAGACAATGGGGATGTTGGAAGTCAAAGCCTACTTCGGGATTTCAAGCCTGGTGAACTAAAAGTATGATGGTCCTATTCATAGAAACAATAGCAGGAATGAGAAAGAGAAAATGATTAACTCAATTTCTAAAACTTTGAGTTTGAAGAGTCAGTGAGATATTCTTGTGGATGGGCTATCCAAGTCAGGAAATCCATCACTGGAGCCTGAGAGAAACCGGAGGGTTAGATTTGAGAAGATACACACAGAGGTCATATTACAGAAGTGTGACAAGTGAATGAGGGAAAGGAAAGGAGAGAAGGCTAAGAAGAGAACCAGGGGCAACTCTCTGCAGGGCAAAGGGACTTGGGAGGGGGTGGGAAAAGTCAGAAACAGAACAAAGCTTCACTGAAACCAAGAGAGTAATTTCAGAAAGAAAAGGGTGGTTCCCAAGGCCAGTTGCTGCAGGGTAGTTTGAAAGGATAAGGCCATTGATTTTGGCAATCAGGAAGTCATCAGTGAGAGTAGATTCTGTAAAGGGTGAAGGGAGAGGCCAAGTTTAAAGCAGTTTTGGAATCAGTACAAAACCTACAGGGAGAGTGAGCAGGAAAGTTGGAGTAAGTGAGGAAAGTTGGAGTAAGTGAGAAAAGTTTTTATGGCACAAAATCACAAGGAGAGGAAACAGATAATCTCAGAAAGGAGGAGCTGACCTTGAAAGGGAAGGAAGGATCCATCCTTCTGAAGCAGGAAGAAAAAGGAAGTGAGAGCAGATAATGATATAGAGAAATCGAGGTGGAAAAGAATGTTTTTAAGAAACTCTTGTCAATGAAAGAAATGAAGTAGGAGTAAAGTTTGGCCCTTGAAATGTTAGAAATGTTTGAGACAGATCCTATGAGAAATCAAATATTACATAACAGAAGATCCCAGGGCCCCACAGAGAATTGTGTGAATTCATAGTGACTTTCTCTAGCACCCTTCAGCAAACTAGTAAGAGCAGTGGACTTGAGCAGATATTATCAAAGAGTATAGTGTATTAGACTATAGAAAATGTCATGAGGTTTAAGCATCTCTGATACCAGCAGATGCCTCATTGAAGTGGTCACCAGGGGTCCAAGTGGATTATGGAGGGAAATGATGCTAGTAAAAGGCAATCGGTAAAGTGATAGCTTTCAAACTGGGTTCCCCAGATTCACACATGATGGATGGGGAAGCCTCCTCTAGGGTCTGCTATTCCTACTTCAGTACCTTCAGTAGCTGTTTTTATCTGGAATACAAAAGCATCCTTTACACACTTTCATTTGAAGTGGGGGGAGGAGTGAAAGCTATTGCTACCAAAACCATTTGAAAACCACTAGATTGGAAGACAAGTGAAAGGGAGTGGGGCTAGAAGTCATCAAGAAGAGAAAGTTAGGGCCTAAGGACTGGGAGAGATGGCTAATAAGGTTGCATGATCAATAGGGAGAGTTCCAATATGAAGATCCCAGAGCTCTCTCCAGTTTGAAGGATGCCCAGGGCTCTGCTTATGGAGAGCTGAAGTTGGGTAGGATTGCCAATAATCAGCACCGGGAGAGCTAAAGAACCATAAACATAGTGCATTACGTGTTGCCATCGTGTCAAAAATACTGAGGATATGGAAAAGCTGCAGATCAGAGGAGGCAAATTAAGAGTCAAGCCCTGATATCAGTGAAGAAATGGGAGAAAACAGGAAAAGTAGAAAAGTATGAGTTTAAAGGTGAGACAAAGGAGAACTAAGTACATAATATAGAACTTTAAAATAGAAGTGGCTTATGATAAAAACAAAAACAAAAACAACACCGGATGTGGGCAGCAAGAAGGGTTATGAGCTCTTCTTTCTCCTTGCCCCATGCAGGGAAAGCGAAAAGAAAATGGCTTCTGGTTGCCGCAAGTTTTGAGGTATATGGTGTCAGCTAGTTTCAATTACAGTAAAGAGGCCAAAGGATCTCTTTTGGAGGAAGGGACGGTCCAACATTGGACTGTTCAGAGAGCTTGCTCATAGAGAGTAAAGGAGGCAAGGGTCCCAGTGGGCAACGCTGATCGGCATTGAGGAGTGAAGTGGCCTTTCCATGACCCAAACTGGGGATAGGAACAAGACAGAGATGGGTACCTGGGGCTTAGATGAGTATCAAAAGAATGAATGCAATAAGAGATGACAAAGTAGGCTGGAGATGGCGCGAGATAGAATGAAGACCAAAGAGCTTAAACTGGGGGAAAGGAGAAATGTAAAGTTTCAACCGTTCCATCATGCCAACCCCATACTAGAATAAGGTTGATGACGAGCTCGTCCTCACCACACCAGGAGCCAGACTTTTTCTTCAAAGCTGAAGGTCAGATTGTTTATAAAAAACCTTAAAGCTTAGGCACCAATGGATAAAGGGAAAAACGTATTAGACCAGTTAGCTCAACTCTTTTTTCATAGGAAAGAAATTAATGCCTTCCCCCAAGGTTACACAGCTGGTTGCCTGCTGATGGAGCCAGGATCAAAAGCCAGATACCCAGTCCCAAAGCTGTCCTCTGCCTCCAGCTCCTGCAACTGTCCCTGGTACCAGGGCTGAGTATGTGGCTGAGTATGTAACACTCTGACTAAAATGTGATAGATACCAGGAGGTTCCTTTATCTAGTTCGGCTCTGATGAGATTTTTGTCCAGAAGACCAAAGTATCACCTCCGCCATTGCCAATGAGCTTTTTTTTTTCTTCAAAGACCTGATCTGGGGGGCGCCTGGGTGGCTCAATGGGTTAAAGCCTCTACCTTTGGCTCAGGTCATGATCCCAGGGTCCTGGGATCGAGCCCCGCATCAGGCTCTCTTCTCAGCAGGGAGCCTGCTTCCTCCTCTCTCTCTCTCTGCCTGCTTGTAATCTCTGTCTGTCAAACAAAATAAAAAAAATAAAATCTTAAAAAAAAACCAAAGACATGATCTGTGTCAGAAATGCTGTATTCTGGGATGCCTGGGTGGCTCAGTTGGTTAAGCATCCAACTCTTGATTTCAGCTCAGGCCATGATCTCAGGGTCTTGAGATCAAGCCCTGCATCCCACTCTGTGCTGGGCATGGAGCCTGCTTGAGATTCTCTCTCTCTCTTCCCCCTTCCTTTCTCTCTCTCTCTCTCTGTCTAATAATAAGAAAAGAAAGAAATGCTAGTATTCCTTGTGCTTGCCTCAACCCGAAGTCATTTTTTTGTGTTCGTTCCTCTAGTGTCATTAGCCTCCAGCACAGTGGGCTTGGCTGGGCAGGTCGTTCACACAGAAACCACAGAGGTTGTGCTGACAGCAGATCCTGTCACAGGATTTGGGATCCAGCTGCAGGGCAGTGTGTTTGCCACGGAGACGCTCTCTTCTCCACCTCTGATTTCCTATATTGAAGCTGACAGCCCAGCAGAGAGGTAAGACACTCTTTCACAGCATCTTTTTCTGTGCATTTCTTGTGCCGGCTATCTATGACTAGCTAATAAATTATGGAACAGTGCTCAATGCAGGAAATGCAAGATGTAATGAACTCTCTGTTCGACCAATCAAATTTTATGTTCTTGATAAGGTTTGAGAAGAATAATGAGCACAGATGCCTTTATCTGGCAGATTTTTGTCCATCAGGGACTGGTGTTCATCTTAACTAAAAGGGAAAGAACATCTCTGATGTTCAGACTTTATTATAATAATTTCTCTGCGGCGCGGGGACTGTACATTCACCATTACTGTATATTGGTCCAGATCCGATTATAAGAATACCACAGTGCTAAATTATGAATCACTTCTCTGGGATACATCGAGACTCCCTCACATTTGTAGCCGTCAAATGCAAGAGGGCAAGACCTTGCAGTTGTCCTCATATGATGCCCACAGCATTGAATAAACAAAACCAAATGGGTATGCTATTTCACAAGGATCAAACAAAATAGATTTGGCAACATCCACCTGATAATTACCTGCTCTGTCTACAACCTCTAACATGTGGTTCTAAATATAGATGTGGGGTGCTACAGATCGGAGACAGAGTGATGGCCATTAATGGGATTCCGACTGAAGACAGCACCTTTGAGGAAGCCAACCAGCTCCTCCGAGACTCTTCAATCACAAGCAAGGTCACACTGGAAATCGAGTTTGATGTCGCAGGTATGATCATATAATCGCAAGTCAGCTGCAGAATTGGCAGTGGACTGTGTGTGAATTATATGGATTATGTGGTAGAAGTGGAACTATTTTTTTATATACCAAACACGTTTTTGTTTAGGAGATTTGGGGTGTCATTTTGTATTGAGCATTGTTTTTGTACTATTCATTAAAGTGTCACCATAAGAACACTTGAAAATAAATGTGACAAAATGAATAAGTAATAGCTACTATACGGGTGATAAAAAAAATCACATAGCCTGTATTCTTCCAGATTTGTCCTTATATGCCAGAGAAGCCATATTCTTCTGTCACGCAGACTGAAAAACCTCTCTTTGACCCTTGCAAAGAATATATGAAAGTTTGGTAGTGAACAATGAAAATTCATTAGGTGGATTTATACAAGCACAGTTGGTAAATATTTGGTCTCTAGTGTTAAAAAGAAAACTGCAACAGACACTTGTTAAAAACAAGGAAGGCTTTCTTCAGGACTATTTCAAAAGAAATCAAGACCTGGATAGGGAAGAGAAATTGAATTTAAGTTCAAAAACTATAAGGACAGCTGGGAATGTAAGGCCACCAAGCCAGGGAAGGGTGAGGGAGTCATGGAATGGAAACTAACAGGAACTTACTTCGATATCGAGGGTGTGGAGATAAGGAATTTGACTCTCTACTCAAGGGTGGAGAGATTCTCAATAAACTGACTGAACAAGATTCTTACTAAAACGGGACTAAGCAGGCCATGGACTAGGCCAAAGACAAGGCCTGGTTGAGAAGAGGAGCCTGATGTAAGTTTGGTCAGGAAGGGAATCCTTGTCAGTAGCTAACAGGTGTGTGGGTTATAGAAGTGGGTGCCAATTTCTATTTAATAAAATTGTCTTCACACAGTGAAGAGCCAGTAATCTTTACCAATCACTAAAGATGTGCCTTTGGACATAGAGATTGCATTATCCCAACAAATACTTTCTGAGTGTTCACTGGGGGTCCACTGGAGATGAAACAGTAGACAAGGAGTGATAAAAAATCCCTTTCTTCGTGAAGCTTGTGGTAGTACAGAAAGTTGATTTTTAAGTTAACAAATATCAATGTAAGCAATAATAAGTGCTCTGAGGAAAATAAAGCAGAATGGGGAATTAGAGGATGACTGAGGGGAGCTATTTTCATGGGATGACTCTTGGAGGAAGTTATATTTGACCCGAGATTTGACTGTTGGAAAGGAGCCAGCTCTGTGGAAATATGGGAGCAGAGTACTCCAGGTAGAAGGAACAGCCAGTGTAAAAGACTTGAGCCAGAATAACGGCTCAAGTTTGGCTGGGTGGCTCTTACCGAGGTGCCTGGGTAGCTCAGTCAGTTAAGTGTCTGACTCTAGATTTCAGTTCAGGTCGTGATCTTATGGTCATGGGATCAAGACCCACATTGGGCTCCACACTAGTGGGGAATCAGCTTGAGATTCTCTCTCTCCCTCTGGCCCTCCCCCACTCACATGGGCGTGCATGCTCACACACACTCTCTCAAGTAAGTAAATGAGTCTTTAAAAAGGTGAGGAGGGACGCTTACTGTAGCATAAGGAAGTTGGGAATGGGGATTAGATTTGATGTTGGAGATGGGGCGAGAGAGATTAGAAGGGGCCAATTAATGCAGTGCCTTGGTATAAAGAATTTATATTCCAAGTGTAATGATATCATGGAGCGTTTTATGGACAGTAGTGGGCTATCCTGATGGATGTGTTAGAGATCCTGCTGAAATGAGACGGGACAATAACAGAAGCAGGAAACCTAGTTAGGAAGTTGCAGGGGTGGGATAGGTAAACAATGATGGCAGCTTGGACAAGGTGATGGAGCTAGAGATAGTGACAAAGAGTGAGATTTAGGACAGGGCTTGAAGCAGGGCTCACAGACCTCGCTTATGGAATGAATATGGAAGATGAGAGAAAGGGAAGATCATGGATGACTCCTGAGGTGGAAGGGTCAGTGATTGAGTAAATAGTGATGACTTTAAGGAGAGGAAGACTTGAAGAATGGAAATTTGAGGATGACAACAAATTGTATTTTAGACCTGAATTGGTAAATCCACTGCTAATTCTAGGGGGGGAAAGTACAAGCAGATCCTTTCCTGAATTCAAAAGCAATTGTCGAGCACCAGTCTCTAAATGCTAGGCACTGTGTTACCTTCAAATCATTTAAAGGGAAAATATAAAGGATTAATATCCTCCAAGTGCTCAGAATCAATTAGACAAGAGCAAGAACTGTTGCAAGATAAGAACAGACTTATTGAGTGTGTGTTGCCACTGGAATGTAAAAGGATGGGCCCAGGGGACCTCCAACAATCCCTCCTGTAGCCTAGGATGGGAGGGGGTGTCTGGGCCAGAGAGCAGCCCTGAGGGGGGACCACCTGTCAGTGATTGATAAAGTCTTTGGAATACAGGCCAGCACTAAGGAACGAGTGACAGGAAGGAGGGGATTCTGCCTGAGAAATTAAACTAAAATTGAAAGAGGAAGGATGCTAGCAAAGGAGATAATGAAGATGCAGTCTGAGAAGTGGAAGGAGAACCAGAAAAGGTAGCATTTTGGAAGCCAAAGCAAGAATTTCAAGGTCATGGTCAAGAGCATAAAGGTGTTTCAGAGAATTCAAGTAGTATAAGGCAGGAAGGGTCCACTGTATGTGGCAATTAGGAAAAAGCACATTGCAGAGTAGTTTCAGGGAACTGAGGTGCCCAAGTCAGACTAGTAAACTGAGGGGTTTGGAAAGGGTAGAGAACTACAGACAAGCTATGCTTGCTTTCTGCCAAGGAGCTGGGTTTTGGAACAGAGTATGGCCAGACAAATGCAGTGAATGGATAAAAAAAGATGGAGGCCACTGTGGACTTCTCTTTTTAGAACTGCTCCAGCATTTCATTACATACTAGACACTCCTTTATACCGCCTAATCCTCCACCCAGTGGTTCTCATCAAAATCAGTTTTGCCCTAGGGAACATGTGGCAATGTTAGGAAGTGTAGCTGTGGATGAAAAAAGATGGGATAAACAATAGAGGGGGCTTCAGGGTCCGGAGGGGAGGTATTTTGTTTTGTTGCTACTGGAGAGATCTGAACATGTTTGCGGCCTAAAGTAAATGAAGGCGAAAAAAGATAACTGATGAGTATGGGTCCCCTTGTGGGTCTCATCCCCTAAAGGGATGAGAGGAGAAGTTATCTAGAACATAGGTAGGCCTAAGACAGAAGGTTGGCAGCTGCCTCTTGTGAGTTTAAAGAGAAGGATATGAAAATATAAGTACATTTTTATCTGTGTTTAGGGTTTTATATAAGAACTGTCAATGGAAGGTAAAAAGATCAGCATCTTGGGGAGTTGAAGAGAGTGATAGTTTAGAATACCTAATGGGGAAATGAGTGAGAAAGCTAGCCAGACTCCTGTAAAGGAATTTTCAAGCTGCGCAGTGGACCAGGCAGAGTCCAGAAGCTCCAAGTGGATAGCCCTGTCAACCTGTATGGTCAAGTAGTTCTTGGTCAGGTGACCTTAGCTACTGAGGAATACCAGTAGAGGTGGTGGGCAGTTAGACTGAGCCAGAGATGGAGATTTCTGAAGAAGGTACAATAGGAAGAAAACTAAAGTCACAGTGGGTCAAATTGTTCCAGGAAGAGCACATGAATAAATATGGTGACAACCTCAGAAATCACGATAATATTTATCAAATGCTTGCTCTATAACATGTCACTCCTCTAAGCACTGTGTATTAGCTCACTTATAACAGCAGTGGAGGTTACTATGATTACTGAGGTTACTATGATTACTATGAAAACTGAGGCCCACATAGTCACTGGTAGGGCTGGGATTTTCACCCAGGCATTCTGGCTCCAAAGGCCATGCTCTAACCACTGGACACAGGTTGCAGAGGGGAAGTCAATAATGGAGCCACATGATAGACTGGGAAGAAAGGAAGGACTGAAGAATCTAGGAGTATTCTGGAAGAGAAATGGGCTTACCAAGAGAAAGTTGAGAAGGGAGCCAATGGCAGGAGACTGAGTCAAAGTGGCATATTAGAGCTTAGGATTTCAGAGGTCAAGAAAGGCTCAGGGTAGCAGGCTGCTGAACTGATATAGCGTGGAGGTGAATATTAGTCAACCAGAGGTCTGAGAATTGGAAATGCAGTGTAACAGAAAGACCTTGCATACCGTGGAATCTCCCACAAGGAGGGCGAGACTTGGAATGAGGAAAGGAATATGAGCTAGCTGCTCTTGACACGGCAGATGCAATCCTATCAAAGGATCTCTGCAGTTTCCCCCACCTGTAGCTCTTCCCCACTATGTTCAGGTGGTCTGCTCACTTCCTTCAGGTCTTTGCTCAAATATCACTTGTTCAGAGAATCATTCCCTCACCATCTATCACTTTGTCCCCTTTCTCAGATTTATGGTTCTTCTTAGCCTTTCTCATGCTCTGATGTTACATTGTGGATTTATTTATTGTCTTGTCTTCTCCAGCAGAAAAAAATCTATGCTGTCAGGGACTTTGTGCCTTCTGTTCATGAATGTATCCCAGGCCCTAGAATAGCGCTTGGAATGCAGGAGACTCTCAGCCAAGAGGCGGTGAATGAATGAATGAAGTACAGTTACCTCTCCTGAGGGACTGGAACCAGGAATTTCAGTTTGCATCCAGAACTGGTCCCATACCCACTATTTCTCTAGGGTTCCTGGTCTCTCCGTGCTGCATATTTCTGCATATCTGCTCTGTTTGTCTCTGCACAAGTTCTTTCTGACTTTTGAGTATACTTGATTGCCCCATCTTTGCCAAGACCATCCAGTTCAAATTTCTAATTCTTAGATTTGGTTCATCACAGCCAAGCAGGAATCTGGTAGATGGACCCTGTACGAATCAGTCAGATGGTGGTGAGGATATGGTTTTCAAAGGAGGCTGTCCGCAAGCCCCAGAATGTCCTCTACAAGCACACAACATTAGTGGTGAAGTGACTCTTCCGATCCAATACCTTCATTTATTTATAAATGGGGAAATTGAAGTTTGGGTGGGGAAACTAAAGGTCATACAACAAAGTGAATAGTAGATCCCAGATCTGTTGACTTGTATCTGTCTTTTTCATACCATGTTACACTGCCTCTTCAAAGAGATGTCAGTTTCCAGCATGAAAGAGCAGGGTTTCTGAACCTATGCTCTACTGTCATTGTTTGTCAAGGGGAGGTGGCTATCCTGCCCACTGTAGGAGGTTGGGTAGCATTTACTTGAAACATTCCCATTATGAATGGCCAGCACGATCTGACCTCTTCCATAAGCAGTCTCTAAGTATTTACTTGTGCTATAAATGCATTTTTGTTTTATGTATATCCTCAATATTTATTCATTGTTCAACCCATTCTTAATATATATGTATACTTTAATATTTGTTGATTAAATACTTTAATATCCTTGGTTTAGGCTCCTAAGAAATAGAAACTATGTCTAGTAAACTCACTTTATTCAGTACCAAACTTGCCTGAATAAGAGACAGGAAAAAAGGGACTTAAGGTCTTCTCCCCTGCCCTGGTTGTTCCATAATTCAGTCCATTTCAAATGGATGGAAATGATATAGACTAGGGCCAGAAAACAATCTGCTCCCATGCTATCATCCTCTCTTCCCTTGTTCATGGCTGATCTCACTAATTGATTTCAGTATCCTCCTGCTGAGCCCAGACACAACATCAGAATCTCCAAAAAAACACTCTAGCTAGTCATTACCAGTCTACTGGCATCTGTTGGAAACTGCTGGAATCAGAAAGAGGGTTTTTTTTAGCCATTTGAGAACTTGGAACATTGGTAGGAAATATCTGGGCATGAGCGATTTCAAGGCTGCCCTATCTTTCTGGATTCACTCCTCATTGTACAGGCGTGGGCTACCTATTTCTAAAATTCTTCCTCAAAAGTATATTTTACCCAGATATTTATTCCCAAGCTACTCATCTCAGAGATTAGCCACTTCTACTTTATAACTATTTTAAGTGATACAGAGAATGTTTAAAAAGCTTGACTGCGAGTACACTCTTGCCTAAATCTCTCTTTAAATGGGTACTACTGTACAAACAACACTGTGATGACATTTACGGAATTCTTTTTAAAGCTGGAATGATTCATAGCCTCATCACTCTAAAAAACAAAAGTTTAATTTTTTTATATTTCTTTACCATACATATTTACCATATATATTTATATATGTCTAATATAATAATATGTAATAATATATATTAATATTTCCTTTACCGTACATATAATTTTATAAAGCTATACTCATAATATATGCACAATTTACATTTTGCCTTTTTTCAATACTGTCTTTTAAATACGGGTCTAAAAAATCATAAATACTTGAAGATTCTGCGTTCATTTTGATGTTATTTTGTTGGAAAAGATGCAGTTTAGTTTTGGAAAGAAGTTCCAGTGAAAATGCTGTCAAATGATGTTTGTCATTATTACTAGAGCCCCCAGTGTTTTCCTCTGAGTTGGGGGAGGGATTAAGCATTTACATTTACCGTCCCCCTTTAAAACCTCTTAATTTTTCGAATCTCACAAGAATGTCCAGGTTAATGAATTATGATGCAGTGATTATCTTACTGTGCCAACAACGAATGCTTCAGGCAGAAAAAGCAGGCCAATTGGAAAGAAGGGCGCCTTTGTTTACCCAAATGTGTTTTTAATTATAGTATTAACAAAGATAAAGCAAAATGAGGGAAGCACAAAATAATCACATGGGAGTCTAATAAAGTAAACATTCTATTTCCTTACTCTCAACCTATTGTTTCTCCAAACATCTTTTTTGCCTCTTTACTAGTATTTCGTTAAGAAATACCAAATTACATATGCCTTTGCTTTACCCACCAAATAACTGTGTAGGCAAGAAAAAATTACCAAATATAAAATAAATCATGTTGGTATTTAAAGATTAAAATGAAGCCACAGCTGATCAAAGAGATTCATTTGTTGATATTTGTTCATCACTATGAATATTTCAAATCTTATGTAGTCAAACATGATTCATTACTGTTTTCCGGGAAGTGATAACATCTCCTCCAGTGTCATTAACAATGTTAATCTTGGTCAAGGTTCCCTGCATTAAAAATGTATAAAAGCAAAATGTTGCTATGGTAACTCTTCTAGATCAATGATTCCTGGCCCTTAGGGTTGCAAGATCTTATTTGTATAGCGTCATGAACAAGCTGTTACACACCTATAGGAATACAAGTATACATACATACAAGCATGCATATTCTCCCCTCCCCTTTCACGGAGGATTTTGGTAAAAAGCACATAACACTAAAACAAACATACATGAAATGAGTTCCATAATGAGCGAAGCTGTTTGTGCCTCTAAAGCTTCTTATGCATTTACTTATGGGCCACTTGTGTGCTTTATCTGGGTAATCAAATTCCTAACACTCCCATGAACACTTCCGTGGAGGCGGTCTGCTTTTAGCTCCTATCCCGTTGCCTCTGCTAGACCAGTGTGTTCATCAGAGATGGTTCAGTTGCAAGCAACAGACAGGCCCCGAGCTAAATGAGATAGAGAGGGGGCATTTACTGGAAGCACACAGGAGTTTCACAGCCCAGGAGGACAGGATAGCCCCCAGGAAGGCCTAGAACCAGACAGGAGGGCTTTCAAGGCCAAGTCCAGGCGCTCTCCAAGACCTCAGCATGCTCCTCCTCTCCTTGTTTTTCCCTTCTCTCCCCAGAGCAGCTGTTGGTGCAGATGGGCAAAATGGGGCCATTTCAAATGCCCTCTCTGCCCCCGGTCTGCATGCTAATTCCACATTTGTAAACTGTTACTTTAGGGGTGGGAAGAAGGGGGCAATTAGTCTTCCATTACCAGAAGGAGGCATGTAGAGGACTTAGGGGTGAGATGGAGGGAAGACCCAGATTTGAGGAATATTTTGGAAGTAAGTATTTATGATACCTGCAGCCTCCAAGATGAGGAAATCAAGCACACCTACATGTTGTTACTTACCTCATTTCTTTTTCTACACCAGTGTAGAAAACTAGCCAACTAGCCAGTCTTTTTGACATCTGTTAGGGGAAATAATTTTGTCTATCTCAAGTCCTATTGGGAAATGGAAGGGTACAATTTTTTTTTTTTTTTTAAGATTTTATTTACTTACTTTTGTGAGAGAGAGAGAGAGAGAGGAGGAGAGCACAAGCGGGGAGGGGGGCACAGGGGAAGGGGCAGAGGGAGAACAGGCTCCCCACTGAGCAAGAAGCCCTGTGTGGGACTCAGTCCCAGGTCTCTGGGATCATGACCTGAGCTGAAAGCAGGTGCTTAACCGACTGAGCCACCCAGGTGCCTAAGGGTACAAATTATTAATGAATAAACAAACAAATCTATATGGATCCTCTCCAGTATATCAGAGTGTTAGCTGAGGACAACAGCAAAGCCAAAAACATCTACTCACGGTCTGTGACACTCACAGAAGAGTTAGGAAGAGTGGGAGGTGCTAAGCGAAATTCAGTCAGTCAGAGACAAATACCATATGATTTCACTCATGTGTGGAATTTAAGAAGCAAAACAAATGAAGAAAGTGGGAAAGAGAGAGAGAGAGAGAGAGAAACTAGGAAACAGCCTCTTCACTGTAGGGACCAAACTGATGGTTACCAGAGGGGAGGCGGGTGGGGGGGATGAGGGAAGTAGGTGAAGGGGATTGGGGCGGCGGGGGGCACTTGTCGTGAGTACCAGGTGTTGACTCACTAAATTGTACGCCTGAAACTAACATTATGCTGTATGTTAACTAACTGGAACTTAAATAAAAACTTTAAAAGTAAAAGAAAGACAAGTGCGAGGGGCTGGGGGAAGCAGCAACCTGCCTGGCTTTCTTGGGAAGTGGGCAAAACACTGGAAGGAAAGAACAGGCCCAAGAGGGTAGATTTGCTTTTCCTGGGCACAGCAGCTGGGACTGTGAGGGACAGCCTGGGGACCCCCCCTCCCTTTTTTTTTTTTTTTTTTACAGGTGGCATTCTAGAAGCCTGGAGGGCCCAGAGAAATCAAATTTTTATTGTGTTTTCCAGTTTAACAGCCTATGGCAAATCTTGGAAGTCTTAATAGCCTGTGGCAAAATTGGAAGATGAGATTCTGGTCTTGTAAGATTTACTGCCTGCGTTTCCCCCCGGAAAGAATAAAAGGCCTGGAAGAGCAAGTTAAGGCAGAAGAAGGGAGTACTCCAGCTCTGTTTCCATGAGGCCGACCCAACTTTTCACCCATACTTTGCAGTGACAGGAAATGTGTTAAATATGGGATTTGCAAATTGAACCAGGGGCCCCATAGTTGTAGTCAATCCCTGCTGTGTAGACTGGGGAGCTAGCATTGAGCACAATAAAGCAGTAAAAATAGTTGAGCTCCCCATCCCACAGGCCTCCCCTGTCTGCTCCTTCCACCCCTTTCCAAAACCTTCCAGAAAAGATTACAGTCATTAGCAGCTTAGTGTGAATAGATGTTATCTCTTTAGAATATATTTTCTTTTTAACCTTATCTCTAATTGAAGGTTTCCCAGACTGTTAAAGGAATTTGAAGAAGAGTATACTTAAGAATTTGTAGCAGTTCTTTCTTTTCTCAAATACTGGTCAAGCCTTAGTAAAATCAACTTAGCTCCATCCACCGTCATGTTTCAACCAGGGCACGCTGGTTCTCTTTCTATTGCAGCAATGTTAGTTATTACCCCAGAAGTGCTTGGCCAGTGTCTGAGCCCACCTTCACCCTGTTCCAGTGCCCCCTGCCCTCTTGCTCCTCCCTGGGACCTCCTGGAGCTCCCAGGATCCAGAAATTAGAGGGCAATTGGGGCCTCCTGGGGTCCTGTGTTCCAACCCCGAAGGCAGCATCCGGTCTGAAAGGTTGAGAAATACTTTGAGCATCACTCTTGTTTCTACCTCTTGTTTCTACACTCTTGTTTTCACTATTTACAGTACAAATTAAGGCACCTCCCTAGCCCCCCAAATCAACAACCATCACATTGTAAGGGCTTACTTAGCCAGAGCAATTTCATATCATTAAACAGTGATTTTGTTGTTTATGCAGTAAAACTTAAACTGACCCTGGCCCCCACCAGGGGAACTTCCCTAAAAGCAAGTCCAGGAAACCAGTAAAATGTGGTCGACCAGTCCCTGATAACAGAGCCCAAATACAAGGGTGGGTCAGGTCAGGTGGAGATAACAGAGCCGGAATGCAGGGATGAGTCGGGCCAGGTGGGAGACATCCAATCAGTGGGGGCGCACATACTGTCTCCCTAGCTACCAAGGAGTGTGGGCCCCACCTTCTGGGCACCAATTCTGACCAAGGTGATAGGCTAGTTCAAATAGCTTCTATGGGGTGAATTGTAATTCAGTTGGCCACCCGTGCGTGGCCTAGCATGACTGGGCAGCTTTGTCTGTGTGTTACGATCTCATTGGCCACCTGTGTGTGGCCGGGCTCAACCACATGGCCTTTGCTCTATAAAAGTTAGTTTGTGAGGCTGGGGATCGCTCGCTCTCTCTGTGTAAGAGGTGGCCCCAAATGGTTGGTTTGATTCTCGATCCTTGGCACGAAATATAGCTTTGCTTGACCTTCCCTTTGTATCAGTCTCGCTCCTTTGATCACGGACCTAACAACATCAAACCTAATTCCCCAACTACCTTCAAACAACAGTTGAAGACAAAGTATTGCAGAATAGGTTAACTCTGGGGAAACATGGCTGAAGAGGAAAAAAGAAGATAACCAGACCTGTGGTTCTTAAATGTTGGTGTGCCTAAGAATCATCTGGAGAACATACTTAAAATGCTCATTTCTAGGTTTTATCTTCAGAAATTCTGATCCTGTAGATCTGGATGATTCAGGAATCTGTATTTGTGGGACACCTGGGTGGCTCAGTGGGTTAGGTGTCTGCCTTCAGCTCAGGTTGTGATCCCAGGGTCCTGGGATTGAGCCCCATATCGGGCTCCCTGCTCGGGAGACAGAGAGCCTGCTTCTCCGTCTGCCTGCAGCTCCCCCTGCTTGTGCTCTCCCTCTGGCAAATGAATGAATGCAGATATGCATGAATGGAATCTGTTTCTGTAACTTGCATTCCAGGTCAATTTGGCCCAAAGGTTGCCCAAATGACACCTCACTAATACTGAGCTCAGGTGTTGCCATGAAAAAAAACACAGCTGCCTTGGGGCAGGACATCTTTTCTTCACCAGAAGCATTACTTACCAGGATTTTATAGGCATTTGCCTTCCTTTAGTTCCTTCAACTTTAACTCCAGATGTTCATGATACAAGAATTCCTGACACAGTTTCATTGACTGGTGCTCCATGCTTCCTGGTCGCCTACAAACATCCTCTCTTCTCTGTTTTGAAATTCCAGAGTCTGTCATCCCAAGTAGTGGGACATTTCATGTGAAGCTCCCTAAGAAGCACAGTGTGGAACTTGGAATAACCATAAGTTGTAAGTAAATGTGACTCCCTTTAAAATGTAGAGTTTTTAAAAAGACATTAGAAAATATGTTGTTGAATGACTTAGAAGTTGACAGAAGTTTCTGAAGTGCCATTGCCAAGTTTCTAATTCACATTACACATGGGCAGAGCCTCTCCCCACTCCCTCTCTTAACTAGCTGTGTGAATAGAGCAAGTGACTTAAATTCCCTCCAATCTTAGGTTTCTTCATCTGTAAAATGGAAATAAGGCTATCTACAAGATAAAGGATTATTTGAAGTGTGAAATAAAAGAACATATTGTTTATACCTAGTTTAGTCCAAGGCAGGTAATGAGGATTCAATAAATGTGTCTCTCAATAGATGTGTGTAGAAGTGCATATACGTTCTCTACATTTTAGTATATTATGGGTTAAGTTTTCACAATCATCCGTTTAACTAACAAAAATCACGTTTATTTCAAGACAATGCTCCTGTCTGTCCACTATGCATTTAAAAGCTATTTTGCAAGACTAAAAATAATGTCTCTTTATTTAGTAACCTTTGGAATTCCTGCATGGTCCAAGACGTCTGGGTAACCAAACCAAAAAGAAAAGCAGAACATATAAATGTGTTAAATTCCCTCCTTTCCTCGAGCTCTAGATTTATAACTGTTTTGGTAAAATGGCTTTGAGAAACATTTATAGAATGTGAATTGAAGTTTTTTATGCTTTTACTATCCATAAACTGGGTTTGTCCACAAATGCCCCCAACAAAATGAAGCAAATGATTAATGCATAAACACCAAAGAGGCAGTGTTTGTGACCAAGGAGTGGTCCCTTCAAGAAAGAACGATGAGCTCACGTGAAGTGCGTCATTACACACTATTGGATCCCACTTATGTTAGGGGTCAAGGCAAAAATAGTTCTCAGCTGGGCTGGTATGAAATGGGGGCCATCTACTTCAACTTTGACAATATCAGTGTAACACTGAAAATGAAATTTGGGGTATAACCAATACATCAGACAGATCTAGCGCAGCCCCGAAAATAGTGGAACTACAATACAGAATAAATGTAAAGAGCAAGAAGCCACATGCATGAGAGAATGCTCGCACCTACCTCCTGAACCCAGGAGGTTCTCTCAGGCCTCCTGAGAGAAGAGGAGGACTGATGTGTCTCCATGTCTTCTCCGCTAAGCAGAAAGATGAGATGGGGTTTTGGAGACTCCAGACCTATTCTAGGTACTACTGAAGTCATTTGTGCCTTTAATCGGATGACTGAGCCTCTCAGTTTGTTCATTCTGGAACAAAGAGAGTATGCCATTATTCTGTCAACAGCGGTGGTTACTGAAATAAAGGGAGAGCTCATCAGAACGTACTATTCTAAAAATATTTGGGACTCAGGGTGGCTGCCGAAACCCCATGTTACTTTAAGACCGCTTTCATTTATTCTATTTATTCCACTCCATTGATTGATTCCGTCAGTACTGGCTGCGAAAGCAGTCTCCCTCCGAGGAGTGTATAACCATCCGGCTGCGTTCAGGTGCCCTGCCTTCCACTCTATTCTTTCTTCCCTTCGCTTGCATGAAATAAATGCTTTCTGAGTGCCTAGGATGCCTAGAACCTATGCTAAGTTGTTTTTTTTTTTTTTTTTTTTTTTTTTTTCTATGCTAAGTTTTGAAAACACACTCCCTGTCCTTAGAGATACTTACTGCTAGTGTGTCCGCTGGAGGCACCCACAGGTGGGAAGCCTATTGCCACATAATCGTTTTCCTTCCAAATTTTAATTGGGAAAATAATCTTTTTTAAAAAAATAGATTTATTCTTAAAAATTGATATATGTAAGGGGAGGAGGGTAGGGAGATGGAAAAAATGGATAAAGGGGAGAGGGAGGTACAGCTTTAGTTATGGAATGAATAAGTCACGGGAATCACAGGAATAAAAGGGACAGCACGGAGAATGGAGTCAGTGGTATTGTAAGAGCATTGCACGGTGACAGGTGAGAGCTACATGCCGGTGAGCCTAGCCTAGCATGTAGACTTGTCGAATTGCTATGTTTTACACCTGACACCGATGTAACATTGTGTGTCCACTAACTTCAATTAAAGAAAAAATTGACATACCTAAAAATACAACTATTAAGGAGAGTCCCCATTTAAAAACTGATCCTGTGATGTCAATATTTAGATGCTCCATTTGTTTGAAGTGTATTCATGTATACACAACCACAACATATTTTATTCATATGAACAATCATCTAAAATTATGCTTTATGGTGGTTTTGTGTGTGAACTAAGTATGACATTTAATGCCAACAATAGAAACTTCCCCCAAACCCTCACAAGAATGGCCTGACTTTCAACCAGCATAAACTAAAGCTATTCATGGAAGCTGGAAGTGTTCTGCTGTTCCTGGATGAAGGAATGATACATAAGCTTGTCAAATTCATCTGTCAGCCCATCCAGACCTACAGCTCCCTTTATACAACTTAACCATCACCATGCTGAATTTGTGTCTCCTTGTGGAAAATACTAATATTTTCTCAATTGAGAAAACAGAATTTACTTTAAAAAAAAAAAAAAAAAAGGCCAGAATCCAATTATATTGTTATGAAATGAACTCCTGAGGCCTAAAGTGGTTCCTGGCATATACAAGGTGCTTATTTAATTCCTGTCTTTGTGGAATGAATGAATAAAGAGTCTATAAAAAATAATCTTCTGCTGACAATCTTCTGCTAACCACTGTGCATTCCAGAAAATGAGCCTTTGAAGGTGATGATGAATACAGATGTTTATGCAAAGGCCCTTGGGTGAACTAAAGAAGCACTGACTTGGAAAATGATTAAGAGCAAGACCTCAGAGGCGCCTGGGAGGCTCAGTCCATTAAGTGGCTGCCTTTGGCTCAGGTCATGATCCCAGGGTCCTGGGATCGAGCCCTGCTTCCAGCTCTCTGCTCAGCAGGGGAGTCTGCTTCTCTCTGGGTGCGTCTCTTTGCCTCTCTGTCAAATAAATAAATAAAATCTTAAAAAAAAAAAAAAGCAAGGCCCCAGAGCACACACATCCCCACTCCTCGACCCTCTTGAGCTCTCTGTACCACTTCCTTGTCTATAAAACAGTGCGCTTGTTCCCTTCTTCGTAGCATTATTGAGAAGATTATATGAGTTAGTATATGTAAAGTGCCTAGACCAGTTATGAGCCCTAACCACGTGTTCATTATTATGATGACTGCTATTTATTTTACATATAGAGCTTCCTGAAATAGCTTAATCCAAGCTCTACCCCCAGAAAATTTCACGCCAACTGCAACTCTAGCACTTAGGGAGGAAAGCAAGGGACCCTCTTCTCCAGCACCCAGGTACTGTTAGCGAAACTGAGGCCTGCAAGGGTCTAACTGATCTGTCCCACTCCCTGTGCAAAGCCCTCTTCTGTCTCCTTCACCCTGTGAGAACCTGAGTAGTAAGACGCAGCCTTCATTCCGGGAAACGTTCTGCCAGAGCCTCGCACGCTCGGCTGAAGCCTCACTCACTCTTCATACCTAATTGACTGAGAAATGAGCCTCTCTGATTTGGGATGTGGTGAGCAGTTTTAGACTAATTTTCTGAAGTTCCTGATGAGACATTCATAGCACATTAGCATCAGCCATGACTTTTATTGATGTTATTGCTATAATGTGGAGCAATCTATTCTAGCAAATAAAGTGAAACGGCCTCGTGCTGGAAACAGCATCCCGAAGCTCTAAGACCTCAGCCAGTGGGAAACCAGAGTGCATGCCCATCCGCGTAGGGCCCCCCACCTACCCTCACTGCAGACCACACCCCTTAACTCTGTCATGCGCAGTTGTCAGTAAAATCTTTTTGATACTAATGTTTTCTTTTTGCTGTTTTACTACAAGGATTTTTACCTACTTTGTGACAGGCATGACCATAAGCAGTTTGTGTGTTTCCCACTTACTCCATAGAGCGGCCCTGTGGCGTCTATACCCATTTTATAGAAAAGAAAGGCTGGGCTGGGTAACCTGCCGAGGCCCCAGAGCTCATAAAGGTTGCATGGGTTTTTTTTTTTTTTTTAATATAATTTTTTATTTTTTATAAACATATATTTTTATCCCCAGAACTATCATATGATCTCCCTGATATGAGGTTGCATGGGTTTTAAACGTGGGTTTTGCTGTCCCACCAGTGCTCATCACTGCCTCTACATGATTGATGACCTTTCCCACATCCTTTATCAGAAAAGCAAAAGACAGCATTTTATGAGTGGAGTTAATTTGTTGGCTTTCCTTTTTAGTTTTGACCGAATTGTTTTCAGGAACAAAGGCTTGCTTTTTTTTTTTTTTTTTGTAAAAAATCATAAAGCAGCCTTTATGACAAGCACTATAAATCTGTCATTTTTTTCCCTTAAGTCTTAAGCGTATTTATAAGAGAATGGCTCAAGTTTTTTGCCAACTTTGCAATAAAAATTCTACTCACTGCTCCATTTCAAATCAAATAACTTGTTTTACTTGCCAAGTATCATATATACGGTTACAAGTAAAGCAAAACTGAATGACTGTGTGCGTGTGTGTGTGTGTCCAGGATAGTTTGGACACTTTATCAGCCCTTTGATCAAAGTACCCTGACTAGGTACTAGTAAGATCCATGAATGGCTAGATATTATCGAATGTTCTTGGAATACTTTGTTGATTCAAGTTTAATGACTACAAAATCCAGAAGATTTTGCCTGTCTTCTAATACAAAGTTTTTAAAGCAAAAGATAGAGAATATCACTTTCCACCTTTTCAACGATTATTTGAGAAGCAAAGAATCCATGTTCACTTTAATAATCAGTTTCTGATAGTGAAAGAGAACTAATGATTTTTTTTTTTAAAGAATTTATTTGTCAGAGAGAGAGCACAAGCAGGCAGAGTGGCAAGCAGAGGCAGAAAGAGAAGCAGCTCCTCACTGAGCATGGAGCCTGATGCAGGACTCAATCCCAGGACCCTGGGATCATGACCCAAGCTAAAGGCAGTGGTTTACCGACTGAAAAACCCAGGAGTCCCTGGACTAATGATTTTAAACTTCAGGGTCAAAAGATGATAGCGTGAACCCTGGTGTTAGCGCTGCTCCCACCCCAGAGCATTTTAAAACAACAGTGTAAGATTTTTCAAAAGGCACAAACCCATAAGAAGAAGAAGAAAAGAAATATAGATAGCTGCAACCAAATTTGGAAGTAGCAGAGAAGATGGAGAAAGATGAATTTAAAGAAGCAGAAGGGAAAGCTGACAGGGAACCGGATTTGCATCCGAAAGTCCCAGCAGCATCAGGAACTGGTGGAATGATGACCTTCCGGAAGTGAGAGTGATGGGAGAGCTGAGACATGAGGAATGGTTGAAAGTCCGTGAAAAATGAATTAGTCCCTTAGATGCCTTCTGCCAGCCAGCACATCCAGGCACATCTCCCCTCCACAGAAGAATGGAGTTTCATTCTCTGGAAAACAGGAAATGGAGGGGCTGTGGCCTGGGAGAGCACAGCGGAGGGCAGCTGTACTGCTCTCCAAAAACAGATGAGCAGGGCCGCCTGGGTGGCTCAGTTCTTAAGAGTCTGCCTGGCTCAGGTCATGATCTCCGAATCCTGGGATTGAGCCCCCTCCTCCGGCTGCCTGCTGTGCAGGAAGCCTGCTTCTCCCTGTCCCTCTCCCCCAGTTTGTATTCCCTCTCTGTCTGTCAAATAAATAAAACCTTTAAAAAAAAAAAAAAAAGTGTACATGCTGAATGTTGAGACCGCTAGTCTTCTCCTCCGTAAACTCAGAGAAGCAAGGTAGCCGGCTTAATACCTTCCAAGCCAAGAGGAAGAATCAGAGCCATCTGACCCAAAGAAACAGCCTGGCCTGAACTGTCCAGGGAAGATTAGAGTCCACAGACCCCTCTCAGATGCACCAAGCTTTCTAACAGCTTTGTAGGGCTGCCTCTTTCATGTGAACAGACAGCTAAGAAAAAGCAGACACCTGAGGGAAGAATCTGATATGCAAGTCTATCACCATAAACAAAGAAGAAAAGCAGAAGCAGCACAGTCAGGAAGAAGAAAACTTTAAAAAAGAACAAGGCTTCATTAACGTCAGTACTAACCTAAGAGATTGTGTGCTTGGAAGCAAGAAATGAATGCTAGTCTAAAATAACATACCAAAAATAAATAAATAAATAACATAACATAACATAACATAACATAGTATAACATAACATACCAGGGTGGACAAAGACCTCTTGGAATTTAAGAACATGGCAGAAATTAAAATATTGGAAAATAAAGGTGAGAGAAAGTGCCAGAAATTAGAAGAAAACCACAAATAAGGAATCCAGGATAGAAAAGAAGTATGCAGGCTGAGTCCAAAGGATACAATATCCAAATAATAGCCATTACAGAATGAAAGAGGAGAGAAAAGTGTGAGGGCTCCAAGGATGTAAGAGAGAGGGGTTAAGAGATGAACTGAGGCATATTAAAAATGTAAAGGATTTATTTAAGTAAAAATAGATTTAAATCAGGCAGTGCCAAAGTGGAAGGAAATAGGAGGGCTCTATCCACAAGAGCCTGGGAGAAGACAGGTAGACAAAGTACAGACACAGAGAAAGGAAATTATTGATCATCTGTAACTTAAAGCCTAGTTGGCTGTTCGTGATTGGTTTTCCTTAGCATTTTGAATTTGTAACTTTGAGGCATTGACAGGCTTAGATTTTAGGTTGCTTCTATAGGCCATGGCGGCTTTACAGCCGCCTTAGTCTAATGGCCTCCTTGTTTTAGTGTAACAGAAGTCAAGAGAACATTTTCCAGGATCTGTGAGAAGGAAGTTTCCAAGATCTATGGAGCAACCCTAGAAAGTAAACAGTCCAGACAAGTTGTAAACCTCTGCTAGAAACCCTGATATGATTTATCATACTAAGAGAAAATTTATATAGCTTGGGATCTGAGGAGTTGAATTCTTGATAAATACAAGAAAACTATCCAGAGACACCAAGGCAATTGACAACTAAAGGGAAAACATACCCTATGAAAAGGCAAGTAGTCATGGTATGCTACATGACTTATCTGTGAATACTGTTTATGTAGTCATACAGAGGAAAATACCAAATATCGATCTTATAAAAAATTCAGACCAAACTCTGATGGAAGAATGTGGGGAGCCCACAGGACAAGGCATGTATGTGAATATAGGGCTGGAATAGCATCTTTCATAACAGAAGGTAAATAATTAGCCCTGAAAGATAATTAAATATAACAGTTGTATGTTATTTAGCAATATAGCAGTAGCATCTGGAGAAGTAAGAAATGAAGGGCTGGTCTTGGAGAAATTGGACTCTTCAAGTTGTATGCATGTGTAATTTTGATATAAATGAGTAAAAGTAAATTTAAAAATATATAGTAGTTTTCTTGTGAGGATCAAGAATGTCCACCTATGAGCAGCATGAAAAAAATCAGTCATTATGATATATACGAATGGGTACTTACGATTTAGGATACAATTTCTAGTGACATCATCTTCTTAGACAGCAAAATAGCCTTAAAAGACATGAAAGGGATGAGTTTAGAAAAAAAAAAAAACTTGTAGATGACTCAAAATGTAGATCTAGTAAGACAAAAACAACTAACAGAGATAGAAGAGTTTGAATTAAAATTATTTTATGAACTATGACTAAGAAAAAGGCAGTACGTTAAATTTAACATGTATCCTATAACATGGGATTTGTGTCTTGTTCTTTCTCCTTTGTCAGCCTTTCAGTTCCATACATTTCACCAGTTTATATTGAGATTTCAAGAGGTTGTGAAACTATTTTGTCTTTTTTAGAGCTCAGTAACCATGTGCTACCCTTCTTTGCAAGGCCACACACTTGACCCATTTACGGTAACCTTCCAGCCATATGATGGTTTATATGGCCTTCCCAGCTATACTCACTTCGGAGAAGAGAGAGTTTCATGGCTAATAACTTCATAAGATTTAACCATCCCTGCCCCACCCTCCACTCCCACCATTTTATGCAACTTCTATGGGGTTTCATGGCTGGTGCTCAAAGCAGAACTGCCTGACTTATAGTTAGTATCAATAAATATGTATTAAACAAATAATTCTGTGGAGAACTTCAATCAAACTTGAACCATTAAGCACTAGTGTATTCTCAAAGGGTCACAAATTCAGAAGCCCTCAGAGGTGAGGCAAGTCAGTGAATGAGATCCATCCATGGAGGACAGTGGCAAATGGGAAACTGGAGGCTCCATCCAAAGGGGGAGTTGGAAGTGTCCAGTGTTGCTGGATAATAATAACAGTAAACAATTATGTTATGCATTGCTTGTGCACTGGTCCCATTGCTTTAATGTAAATCTCAATCCTTGCCACAAAAACGCTGAGGTAAGCACTCTTACTATTCTTCATCACTATTTTCAGATCAACTCAGGTGCCTAAAGACTATGCACTCAAATACCCATGGCTGACAAGTGGTAGAGCCAAGATTTTGGACCCAAACATTATGGCTGTCAAGCTCTTCTACCATATTGCCTGTCCAGTTTTTTAAAACAAACTATACATGTGCATGAAATCTACTAATTTTCAAATGATGACAACTAACCTAATTTCTTGAAGCTCTACAAGTCAAGCAAAGCATGCTTGGTTTATGACTTCTTCTTGGGTAGTGGAGAATTAAAACATAGGTCCTGGGGTATGCAAACGATATCTGAGCCCTCAGAACCACATTTAACATGCCTGGTAGGCACGGGAGCCACAGTGCCAGGAGCTCATACAGATTTGGACCAACTTCTGGGTTTAACTTCATCACTCCAAGGGGCATCTACCCTGATGAGCTTCTCAAGCCTCAGGTATGATCTTGGTTAAAAGAGAAAGAGAAGAATCTAGCAAACATGAGAATGGCCACCATATGTGTCCATATGCCATAATAAGTTTCAAACCTCTCTGTAAAGCTGGGTGGGTTTGTCCAAGAGACCCCAGTGCTATTTTCGTCTGTTGCGAAGATGACAGAGATGGGTTTGATGTATTTTGTTGCCTCTACTATTGTTTCATTTCAGACCATTTTGGTGGAACATGGATTTTATTAAAAATCAGGGGAAACATTGAGTGCTTTGTGATGGTTACTACAGCTTGGCAAAATAGAGTATAAAATCATTGGCAGATGCTAAAAAATTGTATTTTGGGGTAATAACAAAGTTTTTGTCTTTGAGCCCTATGTCCAAAACGATTTGTAGTTGTAAAATTGACATGTATAAAAATGCTAAATATTTCTATTTCTCTGGAGGAATTATATCAAATCGAGTGGAGGTTTAAATTATGAATTAATTGTAGTGAATAGAATGTTTTGCATACTTTGCTAGAAGCTAAGAATAATGATTGAATCAAGTCCCATTAACATTTACTATGGGCTAATTTAGACAGTGGGTAAGATATTGGTTTATATATTTGCTTTTTCTTTCAATGTTATGTTGAAATATTAAACCATCTGTTCTTATGCATAAACATTTTCCTGGGATTCAGGTGGGATTATGGGATATGATATGGTTCTATGACTATAATGGGGTGATCAGCCTGTTTATAATAAAATCTTACTTTAGGGGCCTTTTAATGATCCTTAAAAGAAAATCACTACAAGACTTCAAACTGGCAAAACATTTCCTCTTGGAGGCAAATTGTTTTTTTTTATAAATGTCAGTATGGGTTATTTTAATTATCAAACACCTAAATTAAATATACACTTTCTAGACAAGATGATATTTTTGTGCTGTGTGAACTATAGCTCATTTTCAGAATTAACTCTACAGTAGACACAAAACTAATTGCTTTTCATTCTCATCAAATAGAAATATCTGAGAAAAGTTATAAAACCAAAAACTGACCACTGTGCAGGATAATAGGATAATCTGTAAACTCAATAAAAGTTGAATGTTCACATTTAGAATATGAATATGTATAAAAATGTAATTAAGTCAAATATTGACTGCTGTCAATAAAATAAAATATTCATATTCCAGAACACTTCAGAGCTTTTTAGGTATGAATGTGTGAGCAAAATATTAAGATTTACAGTCTATCTAGCAACAGATTTCCTTCTGGGGGAAAAAGAACTTTAAATCACTGAATCTCATCCACTTTCCAATTCCATATACCTGAAGAAATACGGCATGGTCCCACAAAAGGTAATGTCTCCTCACCAAAAAGAAGTAAGGGAAGAAGTAGGAGAAGGGAGCACATATGGACACCATTAACAAGAGCCCCCAGTCGCTTCTGATAGTCTCCTCTTTGGATACTCACCCTTCACCTTTCTTTTTGGAATCACAGGTTGAAATAGATTTAAACCCGATGGTCAGCTCTGTGATTGCTTTTTCCAATTACAAATTTAAAATGAATTTGCTTTCATTTTTAAGCTTATACATACTTTAACACATTTTTATATTAAGAAAATGTAATGTGCACATTTTCTAATTCGTTTGCTGGCATCTTTGCTTTGCATACAAAGCAAATATGTACTTGCATTAACCATTGCTATAAAATAGGTACTATACGGTGTGGGTGAATCATGGATATAAAGATTCTAACTTCATTATTACAGCACCATCTAGCAGAAAACCAGGAGATCCCCTTGTCATATCAGATATCAAGAAAGGAAGTGTGGCACACAGGTAAGGAAAATGAATTTTCTGGTTCATTCCAAGGCATTTCTTTTTCTCAGAGTAACTACCCACAACATGGGGCTTGAACTCACAACCGCAAGATCAAAAGTCACATGCTCTACTAAGACATTCCTTAATTAAAGTAGAGATGACACCCTTTCAACACTCAAGGCAGACCTTCTTAGTGTGGATCATGGTATTCTTAATGTTCTCCAGACAGCCACTGTTAAGCGATTGTATTCAACATTCCTCATGCAATGACTTTGTAGCTCTCCTCATGTCAATTTATTTCTGTACCCACTGCAGACGACAGTCACCTTTTAGGGTCCTTCCTGAGTGTATCACACTCTCCTTCACTGATCATCTTCCAGCCTTCGTTTTCCAGCTGAAAAACTGGAAATGACCCAATGATAAGAAACACCCCATATGGAAATAGATCATTGCTTGTGGAAGAGCTTTTCTAGATGCCAGAATGTCCTCCGTAGCCAAGCTAGGTCCTTGAGCCTTGAGCAACGTTTGTCTTCTGTTTGATCCATATACCATCAAAATCAGAGAGTCTCAAACTTTTGATTTCACAGATCAAAAATACTTATTTTAATGATTTGCTCACTTATTTTAGAGAGAGAGAGAGGACATGAGCAGGAGGGATAGAGGGAGAGAGAGAGAGAATCTCCAGCGCACGGGAGCAGAGCCTGACTCAGGGCCGGATCTCACAACCTGGAGATCATGACCTGAGTCTAAACCCTGAGGTTCCGAATCAGGCACTTGACCAACTGCACCACCCAGGTGCTCCTAGATCAAAAATATTTTCAAATCTTTGGGAATACTGATAAAAGACTATTAACTTTCTATTGTCCAATTAAGGACTTTTTTTTTTTAATATTCCATCCATTATCATAGTCATTTCATTAAAGTAATATTTTAATATTCAATAAGTAGAAAGGACACTGTATGAGTCTAGGTATATAGCTATAAGCTCAGATGCCACGATAGGGAGATTTATAAATATACTGGGACAAAGAAGTCTGCAGTGTGTGTCTGATGTAACAGTTGGGAGGTAGGCAGGCAGTTCGAGGCTGGGGAGGCAACTCTGTTATCCTCACCAGTTTGCTCCAGTCATTGCAATTTTCTAGCCACAGAAGGGAAGTGGGAGTGGTGCTGAGAGAGTCTGGGCTGTGCATCTTCAGGGAATGACCCAGAAGAAAAGCGAGGAGAACAGAGGCTGAAAGTAATTAGCAGTCTCTGTAACAGACTTAATTCCTCAAGGATAGTTCTTACCAAAACATAACCTTCGGTGTACAAATATGTATGTGTATACATATATATACACAAACAAACACATACACATTCTCATTATTTTTCTCATCTCGTGATGGACCTTAAAAATCTTCAACAGACCTGCAGAGGTCCAGTGCCAGTGTTAGACTCTCAAAGGCCCTGGGTTTCCTGGTGCAGGTGGAAATGGCAAGGACGCCAGGATTCAGGCCCCCATGAAGTTAACCCACCATGACCCCCTTACTCTCCGAACTCTCTCCTAGTACCTGACAAGTAGTGCAACAGTGTGGAGAAGCATGAGAACACCCAGTGTCTGTACACCCTGCGCCATTACCTCCCTTCCTAGGAAAGTTTGAATTCCTGAGTGAAGCTTATATAGTGGTCCTGGACTAGTTCAAGAAACTAGTTTAAAAAAAATGTTGGGGACCTGGGTGGTTCAGTGGGTTAAGCCTCTGCCTTGGCTCAGGTCATGATCTCGGGGTCCTGGGATCAAACCCCACATCAGGCTCTCTGCTCAGCAGGGAGCCTACTTCCCCCTCTCTCTCTGCCTGCCTCTCTGCCTACTTGTGATCTCTGTCTGTCAAATAAAATTTTTAAAAAATCTTAAAAAAATGTTTTTAATACTCTGAAATGTAATGTCATGGCAGCCATCCAAACTAAGACTAGAAAAAAGGGATTTGTTAATAAAATGCAATTTAAAAAGAGTTGAAGAACGTCTCTTCTCTAAAGACTGCCATAATACTACATTATTCTTAATGCCTCTTAAACGACCCGGGTAAGTGCTCATTAATCATGCGTTGCTCTGCATTGGCTAACAGGACTGGCACCCTGGAACTCGGGGATAAATTACTTGCAATAGATAACATCCGACTGGACAACTGTTCAATGGAAGATGCTGTTCAGATCCTCCAGCAGTGTGAAGACCTGGTGAAGCTCAAAATCCGCAAAGACGAAGATAACTCAGGTACGGAAAGCTTCCTTAGTTGAGACTGATTTCTCTAACTGCCCATCTGTCGCAGATGTTAGATCTTGATGTTTCACACACGACCGCTGGCTAGTGACACTGCAGCAGTGTTTCGCATAGTTTAAAGAGGGTCTTTAAATTGTGTTGAGAGTGTAGGATGAATTTTAAATAATGGTGCTTTTAATGATATAATTAAAGCATGATTATGGTTGTATCAAAATAATGTTCAAAAATGAAAATTAAATCATCATCCAGTACTACCCTGATACAATGGAACCAGTCATTTTTTTAGAGATTTTATTTATTTATTTGAGAGAGAGAGAAAGAGAATGAGCAGGGGGGGAAGGGCAGAGGGAGAGAGAGAAGCAGACTCCCTGCTGAGCAAAGAGCCTGATACAGGGCTCTATCCCAGGACCCCAAGATCATGACCTGAGCTGAAGTTAGTCACTTTACCGACTGAGCCACCCAGGCACCCCAGAACCAGTCACTTTCTAGTTGATATTTATATTACATAATTATAGCCATAGTGCACGTTTTAACTTTATAAGGACATTACCACTTTCCAAACGCTTAATACCGAACATTTTTTATTTACTGCCTGTAACTTATTTATCATTTTTCTCTTCTTTCTTGGATTGCTTCGAATTGTTTCACTATTGCAGATAGTGTAATCATGGACATCTTTATGTATGGATATCTCTTTTTTTTTTTTTAAGATTTTTATTTATTTATTTGACAGACCACAACTAAGCAAAGAGGCAGGCAGAGAAAGATAAGAGGAAGCAAGCTCCCTACCGAGCAGAGAGCCCGATGCAGGGCTCCATCCCAGAACCCTGGGATCATGACCTGAGCCAAAGGCAGAGGCCCCAACCCACTGAGTCTCCCAGGCGCCCCTATGTATGGATATCTTTAATCAACTTTTCTTCTTCTTCTGAATTCTTTCCTTAGGAAATATTTTTAGAAGTAGAATTGCTGAATATGAATAAAAAGGAACTTCTCAGGATTTCTGACAAGTCTTGTACCATGTTGCTTTCTAAAAGTGCCATATCCATTTGTGGGGTTTCCAGTAATGGATGAATATAGAGGGGCAGGGCTTCTCAAACTTTCTTAGGCCTCAGAATCACCTGAAAAGCTTGTTAAAACACAGTTCCTTGCCACTACCCCCAGATGAGGCCTGAGATTCTGAATTTCTAACAGATTTCCTGATGATACTACTGTGGTCCAAGAAACACAATCTGAGCAGCCCAGCAGTAGATAATATTGTAATCTATCTGATTACAATAAAAACCTAGAGTTAATTGGAAAAAGTCCATAATTGAAAGATGCAGCTAATGTGGGGAATTACAGAAATTGATAGATATGGATAGCATGAACATTTAATTTAATATTTTGCCAATATTATGCATGAAGCCAACTTCTTTGCTGTGAATTTCATCCTGCTGGTTATAGTTACAAGCCTTTTTACTTGTTTGTTGGCCCAAACCTTATATATAATATACAGTTTGTATTTCCCAGTTTTTATTGTTTTGTTTTAATACAGTGAAAATTTAAAGAATTTAAAGTAATCTGAATGTTCACTCCAGTTAGGTTTTTATTTGCCCAATGTTTTCAACTTTGCTCTCTACAGAATTGGTAGATTTTTGCCTAATGACTCTCCTTATTGATTTTTCCAAAGCATTTGATTTTGTTTCCATAGAACCATTATTCTCCTGTTTCGTAGGTTATGTAAGAGTCATTAAATTACATTGTTACAAAAACTAGTAAAACTGACATAATCAGGCTTTGGAATAAACAAAATTGACTCTAAATTTTTAAGCTTGCAATTCAATTGTTAGCAGACACAGAGGTGCACAGAGGTACTAGAAAGAAAGACCTATTATTCTGGGGTATTCAGTGGCATTGGTAGGTATATTTTACAAAGAAGATAAAGAACCACAATTAATCCAGTAATGGCTAAAGAGAGATTGGTTAAGAGAACTTCTACTGTGTATAACTTAATTCCCACTGATGACGAATTATTGTCAGTGTTCTGGAATCTTCTATAATTAAGCCATCTAGATCTAAAGTTTATGGTCATGTCAGGCCATGTGTTTTTGATTCCTGCTCAACGTCAAAACAAGTTGGTAGTTGCATCCGTTGGTACAGCTGGTAAGGATGATTGTATCCAAATGTATTTTATAACCAACGCTTAAAAATTTCCACTCATTATTTCTCAAGCAACTGATCTTCTGTACCAGCATTTGCATTCTTCTCCTTACAAGAATGCTTCAATTGCACTTTCTTTGGGGGATTTATTTCGAAAAAGGATAAAGCCTCAAGCATCAATCTGGGTTCTGTCCTAGTGAAGAGGCAAAGCTCTGTGGAGAAACCCATTTTGCATGATTTGCCAAACTACGCAGATCTCAGCTACCTTTCGTGCAGAACAAAAGAGCCAAGCCGGAGGTGCCCACAGTTGGCCATTCTCCCAGTACTGAAGCCAAGCTGTGCAGATATGTCAGGCGGGAGGAGTTCAGAAACAATAACCGAGCTCTTGGAGAGTCCGGTCCTGCTTCAATTGCTTCTTCCTTTCAGCTTATTTTTTCCCCTGTAGACCTTTCCCTCTACAATCCTGATGCCTAATCCTATGGTAATTCTCTTGCTTATTAAGTTTTTTTTTTTTTTTAAATCTCTAGGAGGTGCTATTTTTAAAATCCTAAATCCTTCCATTGAAAACCATGCACCTACCCAAAATAAGACTAATATATAGGGGTGAGATTCATACTTACCCAAACCAGATTTCCTTAAATTGATATATGAAAATAATATACTCATGCAGACATGTTTTTATAACAGAGCACTATTTGAAAATTACCATCTGATCATTGATTTGGAAGAATTTGAGTGTTTCTCTATCCTCTTCCAAATGAGAATATAAGTATAATTTGGGTAACTGAATTCTCTTTTATTCAGAGCAGAGCAAGGAGTGGGGGAGGTAATTATTCAAAATGAATGCATTCAAGGCAGCTCTACCACATTTGAGCTATGTGAGTTTGGGAAAGTTACTTAACCAGTCTGAGATCCAGTTCCATTTCCAGTCATGTACACATAGTAATACCCACCTTAGGGAGCAGCTGTAACTTACTAATATAAATGTTTACCAGCACAGTTCGCATGCAATACGTGGAAACTCTTTTTATTACTAATACATCCTAAAAAAGCCTTTCCCCACCATTGTTCTTATCCTTCATCAAGATTTAAATGAATGGGAAGTAACCATTAATAATTACAACAGTCACTGATTTTGGAAGTTTGATACTGTGCTTCATCTGAAATTAAACTGATGATTTGAATTATTACCATCCTTTGTCTCTATACTTTATTTTATTTTATTTTTTAATATTTTATTTATTTATTTGACAGCGATCACAAGTAGGCAGAGAGGCAGGCAGAGAGGAGGAAGCAGGTTCCCCGCGGAGCAAATAGCCCAATGTGGGGCTCGATCCCAGGACCCTGGGATCATGACCTGAGCTGAAGGCAGAGGCTTTAACCCACTGAGCCACCCAGGTGCCCCTGTCTCAATATTTTAAAACGGCAATACTCAGTATATAGTCTTCACTCCCTAAAATGTTGTTCATACTGATATAGGATTTCCAGTTCTTTCCTTAATCATCTGGCCCCCTCCATCTTGCTTCTCTTATCACTTACAGAAACTTGATAAGCATACTCAGTATAACTTGGTTTCCTAAGCTAGCAATACTGCAATTGGTTTAATAGATGCTACTTCAGAACATGAGCTCATCTTCCAGTCATACTAATGGCGTTGTTCTGCCTTGACCCTTACCCGAGGAAATGGTAGAACCACTCTCCAAAGTTGTTAAAGTCTTTGTTTTTCATTCGGTCATGCCACCAGCATTTATTTAGTTCTCTGAGGTGTTAGGGTCAACCAGGTCTTAGATGAGAAAAGATACAATCCCTGCCCCCAAGTCAAGTCACCACCTTATATGAGATACAGAAGAAAATAAGAAATATGATGAATGTTCTAGGTATAAGCACAAAATGTTAAGAGAATGTAGAGGCATCCATTTGAGCCGGGGGAGCTAAGGAGATGCTTCTGTCAACCTTGGTCTTGAAAGCATTTGGAAATGTGTTAGAATTAACCAGAAGAGAATGGGCCAAAGCAGATCAGAGAGCACGGCACATCCTAGTAGCAGATGTAGCTGAGGCAAAAATTATGTGTAAGGACTTCGTAGAAGGTGAGTAGGAAGATACACTGAAGCCAGATCATTACAGTCCTAAACCGTGTTAAGAAATTTGAACTTCACTCCAGAAGCCAATGGGAGCCATTAAAAGACGTCAAGCAGGGAGTGAGGCCAAAGTGTTTGGTCAGTGATGACTGGTTGCGGTCGGTTACTGGAGAAGGAGGCATTCAAGAGTCAGAATCCACTCTGTTTCTAGCCTTGGCTTAGGGAGCAGTAGGATGAAATGAATAAGAACACGAACTGGCTTCACAGCCAACAAGCTGGGAAATGGGAAAATGAAATTCTCGTCCATAAATGTCCATTTAATGACTACTTCACATGGCTGTTTGAAGGACCAAAGGAGGTAATATATTTAAGCACTCAGCGATGATGTTTGGCACCTAATAAGGCCCAGTGAATCCAAAATGCTAACTGCCATTATTAGGGTGCTTTTAAAATTAATTTTAGCTTTATTTACTTTCCAAATCTTTTGGAACACTTGGAATTATAGGGATTTGCCCCCCACCTCTATACCCCCCAATATTCAGTGACCATTCTGCCTTCAGGAGCTTTTGCATTTGTAATCTTTCATTACCATAGGAAGACAAGTCAAGTAAAGCCAGATGGTTCTTGTCTGGGTCTGAGGCTCCAGAACAAGGCTATTACCCAGATCCAAAGATGGGTCCCAAAGATGCAAATAACCCTCTTGACATAAAATCTATTGTTTTTCTTTGATTGCTTCTAGATCCAATGTAAATGAAGAGGGAGATATTGGACAGCTAAGAAGTAGCCTGAGGCAAAACAGTCGAGAATTTGGGGACTTGTAGAAAGAAGTAGAGGGGCCTTCCAAACCTGTCACCAAAAATTCCTACGGACCTCTCTCCTTTGTATGACTGCCTTTGTGCCAATCAAATACATAGCTGCTAATGATTTCTCTCTTGATTTAGAGCACCTTGCTTCTAATATAGAGCATGTTTTAAAGACTCTAAATTCAGCATTTTACCTGCATTGGCTCTAATTTGTGCAGAGAAACATTTACAGGCTGCAATTTGTCCCATCCAAAGCAAATTACCATTACACATTTCCAAATAGAGTCTTAGGCATGTATAGCCTTAGTACCAGTTCAATCTGCCCTTCAAAGATTTCAGCTTTTGTATTTTTTTTTTTTCAGTTCATCATTGCTAAGCTAGCTGAACAATTTACCCCAGCTCCCCACCCCCTAAATCTAGGTTGAAGTAGCAGAAAGACCTCATTGTAAGCAAGCAAGAATGATCCTATCTGTGTTAGGGGCAATAGTAGGGATGGTTTTGGCAAAAGGCTGTCTCCAAAAAAAGAATGTATGATAAAGATTTAAAATAAGAAAGAAAGAAAGAAAAAGAAAATAAGATAAAAAGGAAAGGAAAGGGAGAGAGAGAGAGGAAGGAAGGAAGGAAGGAAGGAAAAGAAAGGTTATCTTCTTCTCTCTCTCTCTCTCTCTCTCTCTTTCTCTCTTTTTTTTTTTCTCTCCCCTTTTTTTTTTAATGCTTGATCTCAAAGTAATGGTTTCAAAGTCTAGTCAGAATCACCCAGAAGGCTTGTTAAAACATGGGTGACTGGGCCCCTCCCCTAGTGTCAAGGGTTCCTACAGGTCTGAGTGAAGCTGAGAATGTGTATTTCCAACACGTACTTAGGTAATGCTGAAGTTCCTGGTCCCAAGACTACACTTTGAGAAGCACTGTCACAAAGCAGCCTAACTTGGAGAGTAATAAATAATAATAATAATAATAATAATAATAATAATAAAAAATAATCAGTAACATAAAGAAATTCAAATTCTCTTCTTAGACACTCAGCAACTCCTTGGAACTCTGTTGGCACACTGTTGTGACACGGCCAGATAGAAAGACCACACCGTAGTGGGAAGCTATAAAGGCGCTCTTCTAAATGGTTGATCCTCTCAGGCCTGTCTTCCAAGAAATGTAGCCGGACTGCGTAAAATGAAGTCCATCACTTTTAGTTGAAGTGAACTTTGATTGACCTGCACATGTATGCATTCCAAAGGCTCGCTCCCAAATCCAAGCCTCCTATTTGGTCCACATAAGCAGCTGCCATTATGGATTCAAGCCAGATAGCGTTCATTTTGTTAAACAGGCAGCACTCAAGAAGCCCGAAAATAACATTGCAGATAAGTAATGCTGCAATTTTGCATCTGTTCTGTGGTCCCATTAATTTTCTTAACTAGAGCAAACAAGTAGGCTGGCCCCTTTTCATGTCTTTCACTAAGAGTTGTAAACCTTCTGTTGTGATACAAAAGCTTCTTATAATATCATTAACATCTGTTTGGGCTCATTTTGAAACGTAGTGGTGATCCTGCGTTTTTTCTGTCTCAGAAAGTTTTTGTTCTGGTTAAACACTCTCAGTTGCTTCTTTCTAAGCTGGAGCAGCTTCAGGGAGAGAGGGTCTTGGAGTGCTTCCACCCCCAAAATGGTGTGAGCATACAGGGAAGTTATCACCCTCCTAAGCTGTAGGCCCTCCCACTGCCAGTTGGGCTAATGCCCGAGAAGGCAGATGGAGTTGGAAGTGCAGCCTGAAGCTGACTCAGATGCTCTTGGACTTGTGGAGGGAGAGTGCTTTAGCATAGCTGGTTCCCACAGTGGCAGCCCAGGTCCGAGTGTTGGTCTTTGAGCGAGCCATATTGGGTGTGCATCACCTTGCAGGAGGGAACCAGACCTCAGAGGAGCAAGGAGGGTGACTCGCAAAGCTCAGAGACCTCCTCCCTTGGGACTGGGACTCGGGCTAACAACCCTCCTGTACCCCTCTCTCATTTATCCACGCATTTACCAAAATCTCCGTGGTGCCAGCATTGCTCTGGGGACATGAAGAGAAAATGTCTGTTGTAAGGTGATCCTGTTCCAATGAAGGAGACAAGTAGAGAAATCATTCAAACATAGAGTGAAAAGTAGAACAGCCATTAGAACAGGCACTAGAACAGGCATTCTTGTGTGGCAAAGAAAGATTGGTTCTCCAGAAGCAAAGAATCCTAGATAGTATGTGACGATGGTTTGTCGCTCTTCAGAGCTCAACCCTACCTGACTGGATCTATCCCTTCATATTTAATCTCTCTTGTTAGGGGGAATTTAAGTTTCATTTCATTTTCCTCCTTGGCGAGGGAAACAAGACTTTGTTTCATTTCATTGTCCCCCTTGGCGAGGAGAACAAAAACAAGAATTAAGAGAAGTTGAGAACACTGGAAGAATACGCAGGAGAAAGATATTTGTGCATAGGGAGTAACGCATGCGAGGCTAGCCATGTGAGAAAAGTGCTTTTTAAGGGACTGCAGCGGTTCGGTAAGGAGAGAAGGTAGGAGATTGGACTGCGGGACAGAGGACGGCCGGGCCCTCTGGAGACACAGAGGCTCCAGCTCAGCTCAGGCAAAGAGGCTGTATTTTATTCTTAAAAAATTGGGAACTACTGAAAATCTTCAAGTAAGAGAGCAAGCTATTCAGATTTATGCTTTAGAAGTATTCTGGGAGGAAAAGAGAAGGAATTGTATATTGCCGGGCACTGGTGACTATGGGTGGCGGGGGTGAGAGTACAAATAGGAGGGGCAAAGGCTGGGGCCCCACCAGGAAAACAAATTAGGAAGAAATTGTTGCTGTGAAAAACAGGGCAGAGCCGGTGGCGGGGGGGTGGGGGTGGGGAGGGCTCTTCTAGAGCCAGTGGCAGTGGGAAGCTCTGGGAACCTTGCCTGGTGGGCAGATGGACCCAGAGGGTCTGGATGAGACTGGGTATACGCAGCCACCACCATCATCTATGAAAGAAAGGAAGCCAAGCTAATTAAGTAAGCCATTTACTCAAGGCATCCTCTAGGGTTTTCCAAGGGAATTAATATCTTTTATTTTTTAAAGTTTGTTTGAATAATGTCTACATTCAAGGTAGGGCTTGAACTCAGGACCCCGAGATCAAAAGGCACATCATGCTCCTCCAATTGAGCCAGCCAGGTACCCCAATGTTTTCTCTTTAAAAAACAATTATAGGGACGCCTGGGTGGCTCAGTTGGTTGGACAACTGCCTTCGGCTCAGGTCATGATCCCGGAGTCCCGGGATCGAGTCCCGCATCAGGCTCCCAGCTGCATGGGGAGTCTGCTTCTCTCTCTGACCTTCTCCTTGCTCATGTTCTCTCTCACTGTCTCTCTCTCTCTCAAATAAATGAATAAAATCTTTAAAAAAATAAAAAATAAAAAACAAATATATTAGGAATACTTCAAGTATATTTTTAAAGTAGGGAAAAATGGTGTTAAGGAACCATCAAACATCACCTCGCTTCAACAGTTATTAACTTAGGCTCCATCTTGCTTCAGCTCTGTTCCCAGCCTAATTGTCCCACCCCACCTACACACTGAATTATATGGAAGAAATTCCAGACATATCGTTCCATCTTGTAAATATTACTGTATCCCTAAATGCTACTTTTTAAAAGGATTTCTATAATACATCACTCCATATCATCATGGTTCAAAATATTATCAATAATTCTTGATATCACCTAATATTTACTCATTGTGCCATTTCCTGATTTTCATATACATATATAGTTAGGTAGCAGATGGATAGAGATGGATGGATAGATAAATAGATGATAGCTTATTTTATAAAGTTGATTTTAATTTGGGTCCGAAAAGATCTACTCATTGATTTTGGTTGTAATGTCCCTTAAATTTTCCCTGATTTTTGGTTCTAATAATTTGTTTATTGAAGAAATCAGAAATCAGTTTCTATTCCTGTCATAATTTTTTTAAAGATTTTATTTATTTATTTGACAGAGAGAGGGAAAGCGCACAAGCAGGGAGAGCAGCAGGCAGAGGGAGAGGGAGAAGCAGCCTCCCCACTGAGCAGAGAGCCTGACATGGGGCTCCATCCCAGGACCCTGGGACCATAACCTGAGCCAAAGGCAGATGCTTAACCAACTGAGCAACCCAGAGGCTCCTGTCATAATTTAAACACAGCATCACTTCCTGTTTCCATCACAATGTTGTAACAGGAGTGTGTCCTTCCTCACTAAAATACTGCCATTTAAAAATTTTTATTTATATTTTTTATTTGTACCCCCATCACTATTTAAACTCATTGAATGCCTTAAGAATTGCCATCTTGGGGCACCTGGGTGGCTCAGTGGGTTAAGCCGCTGCCTTCGGCTCAGGTCATGATCTCGGGGTCCTGGGATCGAGTCCCGCATCGGGCTCTCTGCTCAGCAGGGAGCCTGCTTCCCTCTCTCACTCTCTGCCTACCTCTCTGCCTACTTGTGATCTCTGTCTGTCAAATAAACAAATAAAATCTTTAAAAAAAAAACAAAAAAGAATTGCCATCTTGTTATTGTGAGGCCTCAGCTGCCTAATTTAAAATGTCCCCACCTGAAACGAACTTAAACCCATTTACTCCATTTCTGATGTTAGTGTGTCATCTTTGTGACGTAAGTTGCCAAATGGTCAAAAAATAACCCCGGGCACACACTCTGGGTTGCCTAAAGAATGAGCAAATTAGAACCAGTTTCTCCATGTTCTTGCATTGAGTGGGACTCAACCTGCTCCGGCATCCTGTAGGTCAGTGTTTATTTTCATCTGGACTGAAGTTGCAACTGAAACTTCCCACAGTCCCCTGGGTTCTGGGCAGCTGGTTCCAGGTACTAGAGAGTTGTTACTTTCCACAACTCCCATGAAGAGCTGATGGCCAAACCCAGGATGCTTGGTGACCACTGACAAGGTAGGCCTCCTGCTTGCCCTATAAGGGAAAACAGTAAAGGGCCAGGGTCTTCCCCCAGGTATAAACACCCACCCTGAACGACCAGCAGAGTGCCCAGTGGCAGCTGATACTTAACTATGCCAAGGTCTACTAATCAAAGGACTCATCTAGAATTTTATCCAGAATATAGTAGGAGGCACAGTCCACAAAGCACATGTAATCTATCTAATAACACCCTATCTATCAAAGCCAGCTCTGAAGGGTGCTGGTAGATCATAGTGTAGAAAAATTTCAACTTTTGACCTCAGCCTCCACCCTGCACGTATCCTTGGGCCTCCCCAGCCTCCACCCTGCACTGTATCCTCAGGCCTCTCCTAGCAGCTCGATAGCAGCTTATCACAACCTGAGTGGCCCCCACAAATAGAAACCTGTAAGGAGTTTGCGAACCATCAAGCGAATTACTGAAGCTTGATGTGGAGGAGTCTCAGCTATCAATAGAAACTTGAGTGTAGGAGCCAGAGCCAGGGTGGCTCGGTCAGTCGGGCGTCTGACTCTTGGTTTCAGCTAGCATCATGGTCTCAGGGTCCTGAGATTGGGCCCTGTGTCGGGGCCTCTGTGCTCCTTCCCCACCCACATGTGCACGCTCCCTCTCTCTCTCTCTCTCTCTCAAATAAATAAATATATAAAATCTTTAAAAATTATATATATATGTATATATACACTTGAGTGTAATATTGAATATCTTTCTATCCTAAGAGGTTGATTTAAACATTGTAGGGTATGGTAGACAGTCTTTAATTCTCTGTGTGTAGCCTGTTAGATGTAGAGGATTGCGGAAGGGGAAGTGACCAGTGCATTCCAAAAGCCTGCTCTGTGGCAGAAATGAAGTAAGTGCTGGTAGGAGAGGACACATCGCTTCGTACCTTACTTTATAGACCTTTCATTTTATGTTCCTTGTAATTGTTCACCGTACACACAGATAATTGAATTGTTAACTCAAGCTTTTCTTTTCCTCCTTATTTCAGGGTTTCATGTCATAAACGAACAGCTGCTCATTGCAGAAATGCGATTGTGTCAACCTTTAGCTATGATGCAGTCTGTCTGTAAAAGCTGACTGTTTAGTTAAAGTAGCTACTGGACCATTTCATTGTATCCTTAGGTACAGAAATGAAACTGCTCCCTAACCCTTCACAGCTCCCGGGCTCAAGGAATAAAACAAGAAATGCCCAAGAACTTTAAGCATGTCATAAGCAAATACAACACTTTGAAGTGTGAGACAGCGTATTTGTAATCCTGACAGTCCAAACACCCTGCCGTGTTGAAGGTGTCCCATGACATGGTGCGGGCCAGTGCTGTAGGCAGACCATGTTAACAGACCATTTCCTTCATGCCGGTGTGAAACAGGGAAGATCAGTTCATGGCCGTGTAGCAGCCTGGTCTGTTCTCCTGAAACGTACTTGACATGGCTCTTCCTCTCTAGAGCAGAGGACAGAGAACCATGCAAACCTGCACTTCAGTATCTGGGAATTCATCCACAGGATTGACGTTTTAAGATACGATCAGTGGAATAATGTGGAAAGGATTCTAGATTTCCAAGCCAGCTTCTCTAAGCCCCACTTAACCACAGATATGTTAAAGTTTGCTCCAACCCTGAGTAAGATCTTCTTTGTATTGAAAGTTAGCTTGCTTGGGAAGGCCTGGAAATAGGAATGGGTTGTCCCAGTCTCTGTTGTCACATGACTCTCTCCTCTCACAGGTATTTAGGGCACTCTAAGGAAGTGCAGGGCAAGCCCTGTGCTAGGCATGGACACAGGCTAAAGGGCTCGAGGTCCAGCTGGGCGGGTCACTCCCTGATTTAAAACATAGGTCATTAGGCAGTGGACCCCTCCCCCAACACTAATGACGGCCACATCCCTGTTTTAGAATGTAATATCTTACGAAGGAGAATCTACCTCCCCAAATAATTTCTGAGACATAATGCTTTAATGATGATGTCTTGAGTTTATTTTATGTATGAATATATGTGTCTTATTACTTTGCTTTTTTATTCCCCTCCAAAGAAACCAATTATGACTCCTTGGCATTTATTGCAGATGAGCAAGAAAGTTCCGGAGCCATTATTTACACTGTGGAGCTCAAGCGCTATGGGGGGCCCCTTGGCATCACAATTTCAGGAACTGAAGAACCCTTTGATCCTATAATCATTTCAAGCCTCACTAAAGGGGGATTAGCTGAAAGGTAAGATTTCAAGAAACTGCTACAATTACCTGGGTCTGGGCTGGGTTTTCTTCCTCACAGCTTCAGAGAATACATGCTCCCCTCCCCTGCTTGGTTACCTGTTAACTTTTTCACATCTGCACAAAGGATCGATCCTAGAGCTTGAGAACTGTCAGGCAGAGCTCCAACTTGACTTCGAGGGGCATCTTACAGGCGGTAAAAGATGTCATGGGCTTAACATTGATATTACTCTCCGGAAATGTCTACGCTTGACCACAGTGGACTGGAGGTGGATTTATATCATGTCCGTTTTGAGAGGAGGAGACTGAAGTTCAGGGAGGTTAAAAGGCTTGTCCAGTTCAATTCAGCAAACATTTACTGAGCCTGTATTACCTGACAGGTACTGGGCTTGGCTGCTTTGTTTTCCAAAGAGGATGACACAGGCTTTGTCTTCAAAGATTTGGGGAGACAAAGCACAGTGACCCATCTTCATAATGTGATTTAGAATGTCCATTAGTTCTTTTGGCCAAGATGCACGCCCACCCCCAACCCCCATTCAATCGCCTTTCTCTCTGAGACACATGGTGGTACATATTCCAAACCTTCCCTTCAGTAATCTAGCTCAAGAATGCACACACTTCATGCTGACGCAGATAATGGTTTGCAAAACAGAGCTGTAGCACTGCAGAATCTTGGAGCTGCAAGACCCCCTGGAAATCAGCTCATCCAAGATCTTCATCTGCTGAAAGAGGGCACTGAGGCAGCTGAGAAAGGGTTATCCTGTTGGGGAGTCATATTGTGAAATTAACAGAGACACCTATGATGGGGTATTCTTCAGATATCCTCCTCTCCTAGCTTCCTCTGTTAGGGAGACCATCCTAGGTATCTCTATCAGGGAGACAACAAGAAAAGTTTCATGTTGATCCAGTTTGGCAACCTACTGGTCAGGTGTTCCCTGGCTTACAACCTAGTTTTCTAAACTGGAGATCCTTTATGAATGAGTGAAGTGATCTTTTCCCTTTATCCCGAAGAAAATATATTCTTTGAGAGTAGGTGCTTGGGTGGATGTGGTCAGCAGTCCCTCGTAACCACTGTGACCCCATGTCACCTGTTACCCCAGGTGCTGCTGCCATTACCCCAGAGGCAAGCTGCTGTCAGCGCACTCAGCCACAGGCAGCCCGGTGAGGTGGGCTCATTCCTTCACTCACTGTCCTGCGCACTAAGCCAGGACAAGAGGCTGGTACTTGGGACTCCCCTTCGATAGCCTGTAACCCGGCTGGAGAGATCAGAGTTTTTAGACCATCCCTGAGTGTCCCAGCCCGAATGTCCCACTCAGGGCTCCCAAAGATAGGTATGGTGAACAGCAGAGCTATAAATTCCAGCCTGCCTGCTCAGAATTGGGTGAGGATGGAAAGAAAAGAGAAAAGGTCAAGGGTCTATTAGTTCGTTGATCAAGAAATTTTCTTTTTCCACATTTCAAGCAGTGGGCCAAGCCCTTTACATATGTTTTCCTATTTAATCCTCAAGTCCCCCCGAGAGGTGATTGCCCCATTATAGTGACATAGGCAAGTGATACCCAGAGAGGTTAAAATAAGAAATCCGGGTCACTCGAGAGGGGCAGAGTTGGATTCAAACGTAGCACGAATTGATTCTATTCTCTGAGCCTTTTCAATCCTTAGAATGACCGACAGAGGGACCCTGCCACACCAGGGTCTGAGGGAGGTCCCCATCTCTCTGATCCTCACTTCTGGTGAGCTAGGGTCATGGTTGTGTTCAACCCGTAATTTACGGTTAAATCTGTGCAAAGAAGCAATGCTCCATCCCAAGTATCACTGCATTTACTGTCCAGCATTGTTTATTTCCTTGGGGTTTTTTAAAAAGATTTATTTATTTATTTGACAGACGGAGATCACATGTAGGCAGAGAGGCAGGCAGAGAGAGAAGGGGAAGCAGGCTCCCTGCTGAGCAGAGAGCCTGATGCGGGGCTGGATCCCAGGACCCTGGGACCATGACCTGAGCCAAAAGCAGAGACTTTAACCCACTGAGCCACTTGGGATTTTTAAGAGGGTTACTAAATGCCTCTGCTTTCTTAGAATTCAAAAAGCATGGCAAGTCCATTTTACACCCTAATTAAAACAATTTTTCTAATTTTATTTGAAACTAAAAAGTTATTCACAAAAGATGCAGTTATCTTGTAACATTGCCCAGGAGAAAGCAAGAAGTGGCTTCTAGAGACCCTTGCCAAGGCTTTATTATCATGAATGTATAAAGTATGGCAGGGGATTTCTATTCAGTGGCACACAGGGATTTTTCTACCTTTCCTATTACTATTTGGTGTTTCAGAACTGGCGCCATCCACATAGGAGACCGAATCCTGGCTATCAACAGCAGCAGCTTGAAAGGAAAGCCTCTGAGTGAAGCCATCCATTTGTTACAGATGGCAGGAGAAACTGTCACCTTGAAAATTAAGAAACAGACAGATGGTGAGTGGGTTGAGAGCCGCAGTTATGGATTTTCAGTGCATTTCTATCCCTCTGTATCTTTCTAGGGAAGACGAGTCTCCAGAGGGAGGATTAGAATATCTTATTACCCTCAGACTTAAACTCCTTCTCTGTCTTTGCAGCCCAATCAGCATCCAGTCCCAAGAAATTCCCCATGGCTAGCCACCTGAGTGACCTGGGAGATGTGGAGGAGGACCCCTCTCCAGGGCAGAAGCCAGGCAAGCTCTCCGACACATACCCGTCCACTGTGCCCAGTGTGGACAGTGCGGTGGACTCGTGGGACAGCTCTGGGATAGACAGCAGCTATGGGAATCAAGGTACGTCTGAGCCTCGGGGAACAGAGAGGGCTTACGGCTGAAGCCTGTGCTCCTCAAAGATCTACCCTCTGCTCTTTGGGGAGAAAACAAGTTCTTTATTTATTTTACTTGTGTCTGCTTCAGTGCAACCGGATGGCTGCTGAATATGGTGACCTTGCATTTTCTCCTCCTTAATACTGATAAGTCCTGAACATTTATCAAACACTAGCGAGCCCGCATTAGGTCTGCTGATGTCTGAGTGTTCAATTCAGAGCTTGTCCTTCCTGCTTAGATTAATAGGAGGCAAACCATACAATAAAGTGGTTCACCAAAGACAGGCCCCTTTCTTACTTTTGTAAGCAGGCTTTCCACAAAGATGGATTGGGGAGTACCGCAGGTGTGCTTTGAGAGGTGAGCCGATGATCTGTGACCCCATTTATTCCTGCCTCCTCCTGACTTTTAGTAGAAACTTATACAGGTTTGCTGAGTACCCACGATGAGAGAGTTGTGACCACAATACATAAAAGTATAGAGTAGATTTTTCTTTACAGGCATCAGCCTCATGTGAAGAAGTATAACCTACATTAGAAGTTAAACCTCACGGGGTGCCTGGGTGGCTCAGTGCGTTAAAGCCTCTGCCTTCGGCTCAGGTCATGATCCCGGGGTCCTGGGATTGAGCCCCACGTCGGGCTCTCTGCTTAGCAGGGAGCCTGCTTCCTCCTCTCTCTCTGCCTGTCTCTCTGCCTACTTGTGATTTCTGTCAGATAAATAAATTAAAAAAAAAAAAAAAAAAAGCTAAACCTCACCACAGAACGTAAACACACAAAAAGTATTAGACTGAATGCAGACTAATAAACTAAAAGCTTCTTTTAAACATCTGTCTCCTTCCAATGATACCTGACATCAAAAGAAAAGTGTGTCAGAAATTTTTTGTATTTCTCCTGTATGGGATTGAGATGTGATTGCCCCCCTCTGGATCTCCAGTGAAAATATCCCTCAAGAAAAGGATGTTCCAGATTGCCCATGTGTGCCTAGAGAATATTTGAATTCCAGGTCAAGCCACAGCTGCTTACCTACCTGAAGGTGGACGGACTGGGCAGGAGTGTTGACTGGGGGCATCCTGGCCATCTTCACATGTGCCGAAAGTGGGTGGGGCATGAGCTACATAGAGGATTTTGTTTAGAAGCAAAATATAACAGATTCACCATAAAGACGATAGCATAAAGCCTTCCAAATACTCATCATCTCTTAGACCTTGCAATTCCATTCTAGGACTTTATCCTGAGGAAATAATTATACCAGAGACAGAGAGACAAACACGTTGTTTCCCACGTTGCTTGCAATGCCTAAATATTAGTGAACCAAAAATAACAAGTGACAGGACGTTAAAGTTAGGGAATCTGTACAAAAAGAAAAAAAAAAAAGAGTTTACCTTCTCTTTTTTGCCTGGTATAAATCCCAACCTCCAAATCCCTTTTCTGCTCTGATTTAAGTCAGTTGGAGAATAAAATACGTAAACCAGAAGTTTGGGGGTTGCTTTGCAACTTAGTTAATTAACCGCTTTTTGGAAGGCTCTGTAACCAGTTCACTGTTTCTGGTTCTGCTAGTTTTCTTCTCTCACCTTGCCTTCGCCTAGGTCACTCTTTGTCAAGTCCCACGAATAGGGGACAAGGAAAAGGAATGATATTTCAAAAACCATCAAGTAATTACTTGTTAGAGATGATACTGGAATATATATATATATATATACACACACACACACTGGGATTTATTATTATACTGGAGAAAATATTTTGAAGACCCAAAATAAAATTAGAGCTTTTGTTTATCTGGTAATTAGTGTTTCTAAGTCATAATATCTTGTGACAAGTTGGCTGTGCCACCAGATAACTTGTCTATCAATTTGTCATTGATCAAATTCTTGATTTCTCATTGCCTATGAGTTGAGGAGCCACCAGAGGTCTCTGATAAAAGACAAAAGTCAGATTCTATCAGAGTAGAACTCCGAGGTTTGTTTATTAATGTGCTTGCTTATTTATTGCTGCTTAATTTGGAGACTTTCTTGTTAGAAAGATTTTTCTTTTGTAAGGATGTTACTGATTTTAATGAGTTCTGCCCATAAGGTAATCTGTAAGAACTTAAGTTACTCTCAGGGTTGCCTGCCTGACTCAGTCAGTGGATCGAGCTACACTTGACCTTGGGGTCACGAGTTTGAGCCCCACATCGAGTGTAGAGAATACTTAAAATGACTAAATACATTTAAAAACTAAAAAAATAAT